>NC_073745.1:338990686-339314710 GCF_029784135.1 Toxorhynchites rutilus septentrionalis
GTTGACGAAATGGACGCGGATACAGGTAACGGGGGCACACCGTTTATTTTCAAAGGGAATCCCTGGCGCAAAAATGTGACCACTCCCAAAGTTCAAGAACAAGTCCCACCGGTGATACCCCCTGTTAGCTTGCCTAAAAAATTGAGTGCAGCGGACAAGCAAAATCAGGTTCCTCCTGGCTTCCGTGGGAATAGTTCACCTTCGAACGACCCAGCACTCGAGGGGACATCAAAAACTCCAACTGTCCCTATTTTTCCGTCCAGCTCAACTTCCCAATCGGGATTTATAAAGTTGTCTGACCTTTTGGATCAAATCTTCAAGTGTTTTAATGTTTCCGACTCCATCAGAACCATTGTCATCTCAATGCTTCCAGTATTAAAGACAATTTTGCAACAATTGATGCAAACATGGCCCCTCCTTGCAATGATTATCTCTCTTGATGTCTAATTTAAATAGAGAGGTCGGAGATATCACTGTTTTACAGTGGAATTGTCGTAGTCTTATCCCTAAATTGGATACATTCAAATTTTTAATTCATAACTTCAATTGTGATGTTTTTGCTCTGTCCGAAACTTGGCTTTCTTTGCGAGATGATATCTCTTTCCACGATTTTAATATTATACGCTTGGACCGTGATGACAGATACGGAGGGGTGCTTTTGGGGATCAATAAGTGCCACTCATTTTTTAGAATTGACCTTCCACCTATTGGAGGGATCGAAGCTGTTGCTTGTCATGCAAACATCAGAGGCAAAGACCTCTGTATTGTCAGCTTGTATTGGCCTCCGAGAGCTGCGGTTAGCCGCAATCAACTTGTTGACATGTGCTCACTCCGTCCTGAGCCACGATTGATCTCGGGAGACTTCAACTCTCACGGAACTGCCTGGGGGGAACAGTACGACGACAATCGTTCATCGTTGATCTATGACCTTTGTAACAGCTTCAATATGACCGTTTTGAATACTGGGGAAACAACACGTGTTCCTAAACCTCCTGCTAACCCAAGTGCTCTTGACCTCACGCTTTGCTCGAATTCACTATCGTTAGATTGCAAGTGGAATGTAATCCAGGACCCCAACGGTAGTGATCACTTGCCAATCAAAATTTCCATCACCATTGGGTCGAATTCTTCTGAATCTATAAACATGGCATATGACCTCACAAGACACATTGACTGGAAAAAATATGCGGACGCGATTGCTCTAGCCATCAATTCCAGAGATGGTTTGCCTCCATTGGAGGAGTATAACTTCCTTTCTCGTTTGATCTATGACAGCGCGGTTCGCGCTCAAACGAAACCCATCCCAGGTTCCACTATTCGTCGAAGGCCTCCCAATCTATGGTGGGATAGCATATGTTCCAAGCTTTATGTAGAAAAATCGAATGCATTTAAAGCTTTCCGGAAACGTGGAACCCCTGAAAATTTTCAGACGTATTTGGACCTTGAAAATCAATTTAAAAACTTGATCAAAGGGAAAAAACGTGCTTATTGGCGAAATTTCGTGGGAGGTTTGTCACGAGAAACGTCAATGAAAAAATTATGGAAAGTGGCTCGAAACATGAGAAATCGCTCTTCAACGAATGAAAGCGAAGAATATTCACATCGATGGATTTTGAATTTTGCACGGAAGGTTTGTCCTGATTTCGCTCCTGTGCAAAAAATTGTTCGAGATATACCACAAGATAGGTGCGATCTTGATTCCGAGTTTTCGATGGTAGAATTCTCTCTTGCTCTCCTTTCATGTAACAATTCTGCTCCGGGATCGGATAGAATTAAGTTCAACTTGCTGAAAAACCTCCCTGATGTGGCGAAACATCGCTTGTTGAATTTATTCAATCGGTTTATGGAGCATAATATTGTTCCGGATGATTGGAGACAAGTACGAGTTATAGCTATTCAAAAACCCGGAAAACCCGCGTCCGACTTCAATTCGTACCGCCCAATAGCAATGCTGTCTTGTATACGGAAATTGTTGGAGAAAATGATCTTGTTTCGCCTTGATCGATGGGTTGAAACGAATGGCTTACTCTCAGATACACAATATGGGTTCCGCAGGGGCAAGGGGACGAATGATTGTCTTGCGTTGCTTTCTTCAGAAATTCAAATGGCTTACGCCGGAAAAAAACAAATGGCTTCAGTATACTTGGACATAAAGGGGGCCTTTGATTCTGTTTCAATAGAGGTTTTGTCAGACAAATTACACTCTCGGGGTCTGCCGCCTCTATTGAATAATATGTTATTTAACTTGCTTTGTGAGAAACATTTGAACTTTTCTCACGGAGATTCGGCAGTAAGTCGGGTCTCTTACATGGGCCTCCCCCAGGGCTCATGTTTAAGCCCCCTTTTGTACAACTTCTATGTAAGCGACATCGACAATTGCCTTACACCAAATTGCAGCCTAAGACAACTTGCAGATGATGGAGTGGTGTCTGTCGTACGACCAAACGAATCCGACCTGCAAGGACCCTTACAAGATACTTTGAACAATTTTTCAACCTGGGCCATTGGGCTAGGGATCGAATTCTCCACGGAGAAAACAGAGATGGTGGTTTTTTCTAGGAAGCATAGACCAGCAAAACCAAAGCTTCAACTTTTGGGTAAACCGATCACTCATGCTATGTCATTCAAGTATCTTGGGGTCTGGTTCGACTCTAAATGTACTTGGGGGCCCATATTAGGTATCTGAGTAAAAAATGTCAACAAAGAATAAACTTTCTCCGTACAATTACCGGCACCTGGTGGGGAGCCCATCCCGAAGATCTTATAATGTTGTATCGAACAACTATTCTCTCAGTGATGGAGTATGGCAGCTTCTGTTTTCAATCAGCTGCCAAAACACACCTCATTAAACTCGAGCGAATTCAGTATCTTTGTCTCCGTATCGCGTTGGGATGTATGCCCTCAACGCATACCATGAGTCTCGAGGTTTTGGCAGGCGTACTCCCACTAAAAGATCGCTTCAATTTATTATCTCTTCGGTTCCTCATCCGGTGTAAGGTTATGAATCCATTGGTGATCGGAAATTTTGAGCAATTGATCGAGCTAAATTTTCATTCTAGATTCATGAGTTCATATCATGAATTCACCTCTATGCAGGTTGTTCCTTCTTCGTATATTCCCAACCGTGTTTGTTTTCCTGACTACATCAATTCCTCTGTACATTTCGATCTGTTCATGAAGGAGAAAATCCATGAAAATCCAGATTATCTTAGATTGGGGTTCGTTCCTACAATCTTCAATGCAAAGTATGGGCGTGTCAATTGTGATAATATGTATTTTACTGATGGGTCCTCTACGAATGAGTCCACAGGATTTGGAGTGTTCAACGTATTTTTTAGCACCTCACACAGTCTTCAGAATCCTTGCTCGGTATATATTGCTGAATTGGGAGCGATATACTGGGCGCTGGACAGCGTCGCCTCACGACCTGTTGAACACTATTATATTGTAACGGATAGTCTTAGCTCTGTCGAAGCTATCCGTTCAGTGAGGCCGGAAAAGCACTCGCCGTACTTCCTTGAGAGAATACGAGAAATTTTGAGTGCTTTATCCAGACGCTGTTATGTCATTACCTTTGTCTGGGTCCCTTCACATTGCTCAATTCCGGGTAATGAGAGGGCTGACTCATTGGCAAAGGTAGGTGCAATTGAAGGCGATATATATCAGCGTCAAATCGCCTTCAATGAATTTTATTCTTTAGTTCGCAAAAATACCATCGCTAACTGGCAACGCAAATGGAACGATGATGAATTGGGCCGGTGGTTTCACTCGATTATCCCTAAGGTTAGCCTCAAACCGTGGTTCAAAAGTCTGGACTTGAGTCGGGACTTTATTCGCACCTTCTCCCGACTCATGTCCAATCACTGTTCGTTAGATGCACTACTCTTCCGTTTCAATCTTGCCAGCAGCAATCTCTGCGTTTGTGGCCAAGGTTATCACGACATCGAGTACATTGTTTGGTCGTGTGAGGTGTATCTGGTCGCCAGATCGAATTTAGAAAACTCCCTTCGGGCCCGAGGAAGACAGCCCAATGTGCCGGTGAGAGATGTGTTGGCTCGGTTAGACCTTGATTACATGTCCCATATATATGTTTTCCTTAAAGCTATAGATCTTCGTGTGTGATTGTCCCTACATCCTTATACCCTCCTTTCCTTCCTTTGCGGGTAATTCGTCCCCTTGCTATAAATAGTAGAATAAGTTGAAATGTAAATAAACTATAGATATACGAATAGATTTAAGAATTGAGTGCTCATCAACATTGTTACAATTTCCTTATATCCCATCCTTCTCCTAAAAATATGTCACCCTTCTAAACTCGAGTACACCGCGAGTAATCGGTTTTCCACCTTACTAACCATAGATGTAAGAAAAATTGTTTATATATATAGTTTTAAATTATATTTAAGAATTCGGCTCCTTTAAACTTAAGTAACTGAGTCTGTAAAAATAAACGAATTAATAAAAAAAAAAAAAACTAGACGTCAACATCATGAACTTTTCAATTGAACTGTTGAATCTAAAAAAAATATAAATATTTCATGATTTTTTTGGCACTTCTATTTCTGATGAATATATAATATTTCTCGATACACTATAGTAGGATGCACTTTCAGTATATTTTTTCAAATTTATCTCGAAGCTATCGAGAATGGCGAGCAAAAAATTGAAATGGCGAGCAAATAAAATTTTCTTGCTACTTTTTTCCCAATGCTGTCTTTTCTCTCTATGCTGTCAAATGTTTCACTTATGAAAGGGGTAAACGTTTTCGTAACTCGAGCTTTGTTTATTTATTTTTTACCGAACCAGAATTGAAACAATTGTTGTAATAGGTGTGATTCGTGTTTTTTAGAAAGAAAAAAGTTAAAATAATTTAATTCTAGCGTTCAGACCCATTACAACTTAACATTTGGTAAGAAGATTAGAGAAGTAAATAATTCTGTAATTTCAGTATCAGCTAAAATGTCATGGAAATTTAATTTTCTAGAATTTTTTTTCATGGTTTTCCAAAAAAAAAATCGAATCAATTTTTCTCTCCTCGCAATAATCTACGGGTAGAGATGAATACCAAATACGGCTCTAATCGAACGATTCCTTCCTTGGGTTTTACGCACATTTGGCGATCTGTTTTTATTTATATAGATTGAGAACAATTCACTAATATAAATACATTCGTAAATACAATGTTACACGTTACATGATATGTGTTGCCAAAATTCACTTTTGCATTTCTATTTAGACTTCTCCCCAAGAACCTTCGCAATATTTTGTGGTGAATGATTATATTAATAGATGATTAAAACGCTAAACGGAAATTGTTTGCAGATTATAAACCCCTTCACGAATAACGTCGAACCACACTCGTGGCGATTAGCCTCACTCGTGGTGTATCGTTTGTGATTCGCACTCAGAACTGTTAAATTGAAAGTTTGCCTTCATCCGCTACTATTAAATAGAAGAAAGTATCCCTCAGCTGAAGGCATGCTTCCTCCGAGAGTTCAGAATTATTTTGGCCACGTTCTTAAAACTGCTAAATAAAGGGAAGAAAAGTTAGTTTGGCATTGACCTGAGAGAGAGTTCTCACTCTACTATTTTACATGAATATCTCGGAAATTTGGAAAATGTGTTGGTAGGGAAAATATGTCATAGGACAACCTTAGTCGGTATGGTGTAGGTCGAAACATATTACAATGTACAAATGATATCTGCTGGCAGACATTGATTAGTAAAATGATATGATACTAAATTGTAGATTATTTCAAGTGCATTCCAACATTCCGAGCATTGTCACTAAATTACAACAGAGAGATGATGATGATGGCCCACCTCATACCCCTACAAAGGTTTGAGCAGGACGATTTATCTTATAGATAATAATTAAGTTTAAAAATATCAATAGACCAGTATTATAAAAAAAAACCAAGCGAACTGGATCTGTTGCAGGCATAAATATCTATTAATAGAACAGTAAAAATAGGCACAAACTGCGAAAAAACAAACAATGTTCCTATCCATATTGACATTGACATAGTCATAGTCTCAACTTCAGGCCCAATGTTTTTTCTAAGGCATGTCAAGAAAATTTCCAACCCGGGAAGATCCTTGACTGATTGGGAATTGAACCCAATATCTAAAAGTTTCTACTTAGAACATAAAAGAGATCTGCTACAATCAGAAATAATCGATATAATCATCTGATGAAAGATAGTTTACGACAATTCCGAATGAGCTATCCCAATCCCAGTTTCCACTCCAGACCCTATAGAAAAATTTCATTATGTGTCAGTTTTCTGCCAGTGTTCATTATTAACATTCGTCCAGGCCCGCCAAACGCGCGCGAGGCTCAAACTTTCGTAGACAACGCTAATTTTTTTTTTTTATAATAATCTACAATTTTAACAAATTTAACAACACAAATTTAACAACAAAAAAACATCATCATCATCAGTACGAACATGGCAGTTTGAGATACCTGTAAATATTTTTTCTAATTTCAATTGATATTAAACATTAATAAATATAGTCTCTTTCGCTTCGATATTCTCTTTCCATTTTGCTAACACCAGATTCAGAGCGGTTTTACAAGAGTGTCCCTCTCGATATCCCGACTGTTCCGATATTAGCAAATTGTTGTTATCTACAAAATGCATCAGCAGGACTTTCACAACAAGTTCTAGTATTTTTCTAATGTGTGCAACATGTTAATAGGGCGGTACTCTTCGGCTTTTTCCGTCCCATTAACTTTGGGGATCGGAATCACAAGGGATCCCTTCCAAACCGTTGGCACGTGCCCAGTTCGTAAAGATTCATTAACATTTTTTATACGAAGAAATGCATCCGCCAAGAATAATTACGCAATCGATGAAGACTTTGTTGGTGAAATTAGGGACCAACTCGAAGTGTGTTGATTTGTTTGCCAGACAGCTGAAAACCACACTACATCCTCTCAAATGCTGCTCAAATAATTTCCCCCATTCTTCTAGCCATATCTGGTAATACTTCTACACGTGTTATACATTTATTATATTCCACTGAGAAAAAAATATAATAACTTCTATAGACGGATATCATCAGGGTTACCATATCTACAGAATAATCTGTATTTATACAGATTTTTCAGACTTTTTGTAACCAAGAATCTGTAGATACAGATTACAGATTTTTTTGGTTTTCATACAGATTTACAGATTTGCAAAATAACGATCCAATATTAGTTATGAGACTTGATCTCAATAATATTTTCCCCCAACTCACCAATTTTATTCATATATTATTCGAATCAGGCTGAATGAGAGACATTTTGGCATTCATATGTAGCATGTAATATTGCTTTCACATGTTCAATGTAAGACGATGCAAAATAAATAACAACGTTTATCTTTTTTCTACTAAAGCACAGTGAATGCGAGTTTTTACGTGTAAACTTCTGATAAGTATTTACTAAGCAATGTTCTTATGTATATGATAGAAAAATATTTGCTATAATTCTTTTTTGTGTGATATCCTTAGCATGTATCCCAAAAATAATTAGTTTGCTGTCTTTCGCCATTTATCTTTATTTTTGAACATAAAAATACAATGCTCTTCACAACTACACAGTGCCACAATACATGGAGTTTTCCATTAATCCTTTCCTCAAGCACGGATGACAACTTTTGTTTATACTGAGTACCGTTATCTATTATTCGTAGTAGCATCGTTTGGGTTCGTGAATAAGCTCACAACACATTAAAATTTGTTTAGAAAAAGTGTGAATTGATGCATTGTTGCATAAATTATAATATTAGTACAGTGTAATCCGTTTATAATGACATCGAAGGGAATTGACAAACGCGTCATAATAAGCGGATATCATTCAAAGCGTTTTGTATACAAATGTCGGACATTTTAACCGTACAACGTGTCGTGACAACGTTTTGACTCACTAAAATAAGTTTTTTTCTCGTTTTGTATAAGTCACACGATTTCCAAATAGTAAACGATATTAAAGTAAAATTGAGAAAAATTCCTACAAGAATCTTCAGTTGGAGAATATTTTACAGTTCAATTCGTTTGATGCCAGCCCCATACTTTCGTGACGTCTTCGTGACGTGACCTGTCTTTTGCGGTTTCTGACTTTTGAACATTAATGTTGTATTTTCAGTTCCGTTTCAAAACATACAAATAAACTTTGTTCTAATGGCATTAATGATTTCAAGAGGAGATGGAAAAGCGCCGCCGCTAGCATATCTGAGGATACTGTACGGAACCTAATGGCAGATGTTCCCAAGAGAGGTCTTGAATTTTACAGACAACGTAATTAACATCGAAGTAAGCTTTCGTTGTTTTAGATATAAGTCTATTTTACTGAAATAAACAATCGGTTTTGTTGTATTACGTGAATTTTTGTTTTACATCATCTTGGTGTCCGAAATTTAACGTGGACAGTCTTTAAAATAACCGCTATTGCACTTCCCGTTGTGTCGTTCATTTACTTCACGTTATATTGGCTGCATAGATTTATACAAATTCCATTCCAACGGTAAATAGAAGCATGCACACAGGTATATCAAAGCAATAGACGCGATATGACTTACAAATACTGCTCTCATAAAAAGCATCAAACCTCAATAATTTCTGGCGAATCCGGCTTGTCATTGTCAGTTTGTTCACGAAAGTTTATGACGAGCTGGACTCGTCATTTCTGTTCATGGGGTTAATCACGGTGGGATGTGGCACAAAATACCGAGGCTTGTTGTTTCGTTCGTAGAGGTTGATTTCCCGCATGTGTCCTAACCTCTAGTATTCGTGGTTTTTTTCTACATTGGATTTTATGTGTTAATGGAAAATCGATGAATGTTCACTCTTAAAGAAGAGCATGAATAAAGATTTCATAAATTTTACAAGTTGGATTAAATCAATGATCCCAAAGCATGATTCACTTAAAATACGAACGCACTATTAACACAACTGTAATGATCTTAGAGGTCGCTTCGAGCATTTTTTGACAGCATATTGTAAAATCTTCCTTTTTTATCAATTTTTATTATTATGTTTTGTTATGCATGGTGGCTCACAGTAACATATTTTGTCTTCATATCTAAAATATAATCTGTCTTTCGCTACATCTTTGTTTTGAAGTAAATTTGTTTAACTAGTAGGAAAACCGACATGAAGAGATCGATTTCAAACTTCAGTAGTATTTGCGTAATAAGATGATTTAGTTTTGAAATAATGATTCGTAGCTTTCGGTGTGTCTTTCAAAACATTATAGGCACAGTAATATAAATAGAACTTTGTTTGATTTTTTATATATTTATATTGTATTCAATAAAATTTCAATTGCATTTGATGAAAAAACCTCTAGCATACCATCATATGCGCGAGTCCCAGCAACCGAAACGAGGAGATCCACATCCGCGTCTGACTGAATCCAGGCACCCGGCGAGTAGCACATTTCCACGACAAACGAAGCGTTATCATTTTGATGGAAACGGAGCGATTCGTTCGTTCGTTCGCGATTTCGGTTTATTTTCTTTCCTTGCTTTCTATTATTTATGCGCGCCGAGGATATCGATTCATCGGCAAGGCACAGCAAATGTTCGGTCTGGCAGCTCCGAAAGCCAGTTAGGCATTATCGCTCAACTCTTTCAAACGGGATGTGATTGGGGGAAAAAGGAGGTTGGGTGTCGCGATGACGAATCGAAGCTGCATCGGCTCTAACGAGGTACAAACTTTCCCGTGCAGCACACAATGAATCGGTGAGCTTTCCCGGAGAAAAAGGGGAAGTCGAATGAGATACGTTTCATTTAACGAAACAAATTGGTATCGGATTTTCAAGAGCGCGGATTTAGCCGCAATCAAGTTGATGGCGAATTGACAGTAAATTTATTTTTATGGTTTCCGAGGAAATGAAATTAAATTTAGAGGTTTTCGTGATTGAACGATGCGCAAATTGCGCTTCCGAAATAGTTTATGTTCCTTCGAATTGGCTCGTAATTGCGATGATTTTGATGTGGGCTTTACATTTTGGCACATTTGGCATTCCTCTCTCATGGGTGTTTCGAGCTTTCGAGGCAAACGATGTGAGTGAAACCTTCATTTTAAATGCTATCAATCAACTTCACTCGAGGGACCCGCTCAATTAAAAGTAACTTAACCAACAAACCGGAACCATCTCAAAAGCCAGCGTTTCGCCCGCCGAACTTTAGCCAAACACATTAAATTTAGCCTTTTGTTTGACCTCGGTTGTGCCCGAGTGAGCCGAACCCAAAACAAATAGCATTATGGGCATTTTCCCCATTATGGTCGTCGACCTTCATAAACAGAGGAAAACAAAAATAAGGCACAGAAAAATTAGATAAGGGATCAATCTTTGCACATTCCGGTGAGATACCTTGAAATAATGACTTATTGAGGCTTTGGCAGATTTGTCCGCTTTTTATTTCCTTCCAAAATCCCAATCACCGATCCCAACCGGACCAACCCGAAATATCGATTTATCTTTATTTATTCTCTGGTTGCTGTTGTTGGGTCGGATGTGTCCGGAAAACATTGATGCAAACGGGGCTACGGACCGAACGCATCAAAGCGGATGGCCAGCGCTGACTGATGGGCCGGGAGATGATTCGCATGACCCTTTTTCCCATCCTGGCCTGAAGTGATTTTGGTTGAGAGGCATTTTTGCTTGCTGCTGCGAAAAGTTGCCGAAAGCAAGATTCTAAACTTGCTGACTTGGGTTAATTAAAGATTTAACAGTTTTTCGGATATGACCTCCGGCGTTGGTTTCCCGGAGCGGAAATTAGGTATTGTTGTAAGGGCGTAATTAATGCTTCCTGGAAGGTGACCACTTTAAGCACTTTAATTGCTCTGTGAAGTGAGTCGAATCTTAAGTATTGTTATCGTTAATTAATAATACGGGAAGCACTGGTAATTGAGCGGATAATTGTATCGAAAAGTAAGCAGTTGAACTTGGTTGAGTTTTTTGCTGAGACTGTAATTTAAATTTTCTATGGAATAAAGCAAACTGCTCAACACGAAGCTTGATAGAGAAATAAGGGTATTCTGCTCTAGCAAAAAACAACTATTAATTACGTTCCGACCGCGAAGCCACTGTACCATGGAAAGAAGCTCTTTCGTTGAATTTTCTCTATCTCCGACGCTTTTCACGATTGACCTACCCAAAGAGCTATATTTTCCGCATGTTAATGGAGTCTGATAAAAGCTGATGGAATTTTTTTTTTGTTGTCATTTGCATTCTATTCTTCGCCCAGGTAGAAGCATATAATTACAATGTACACTTTTCCGTGTCCTTTCACCCGGCAGGAATCTCTGCTAGCAGCGGTGCAATTAAAATGGTTCAAACCGAGCCCCAGAACGCGGTGAATTGCTATTCGAAATCTGAACGCTACCGTCGATTCCACAACTCATTAAGACTTCCACCAGCCCTTTAGGAGTCCATTAAGCCGCAACGTAATGAAGGCCCGAATATTTCGTTCATTAAAAGCGAAGTTTGGCCGTGGGAACCCGAAATTGCTCCCAATACTATAATTTCAAGTGTTTTACGAGTGTTTCAGAGTTCTGCCCGCAGATCGTTCCGGCGGCAGAACGGTCTGATAGGACAGAAGCGCGTGGAAAGCCATAAAAAGTGTTCCACGACGACAAGACTCCGGTGGTGCAGAATACGGACCGCGCGTCGTTTGCGACGGTTCCGTTGGCATCAGCTTTCGCCGCGTCAGCGTCTCCGCTAGAAATAGTTCAGTTCTGTAGGCTCAGCTTGATTTCAGCGTAATCACATATCGTCGAAATGGTGGCGGAGGTGCGGGGTGCGGGCTTTGGTTGACTGGCTGAATGGGAAATAATAGAGGATAAATTATCAGCGTGTAGCCGTCGTCGAGTCGAGTGGTAGTCAGGGCCTATTCATAGTGCTAAATGGGTCGGGAAAGCGAAGGAAAAAGTTTTTCACAGCGCTGAGTACACACATTTGCGGCCTCGTTGAATAAAGTGGAAAGCAATAACAATGAAATAAGTCGCGGCAAAGTTGACGTCCACGAGTATCAATCATACTCACGGAGGGGGTGGTTCGAGAGAGCGAGAACGAATGAAAGAAAGGTAAAAAGTCTACGGGCTCATAAATGGACTGTCACGATATCAGTCTTGTATACACATCGTGACTTTTCCAGAAGCTCACTTCGCCTCCCGAGGGACCGTAACCGAATCCATGAGTAATGGCTGGCGTGTGTTGTTGGTTTGTGCGAAATGCATTCAGAACTTGCCATTCCCCGTCCCTTTTTATAGTGGCGACTCCACCGGAACATATATTTAATAATTATGATGAAACGAATGCGACGCCTTTTGTGTGGCATTCTACCCACTAGTGATTTAATGATTGCTTTCCAGTGGTATGATTTTACTGCTAAGACAATTATATTTTGTTCTTATGGCTTCGATGTGATGGAAACATATAATTATTTTCATAAATATTAAGAACGATGCAAGATTTTAACCGTTTTGTTATTCTGTTATTCTGTCTTTCGACGGTAAAAATTTACGTTGATCCATTTTGATGTGAATAAGTTGATTTTTGATTGGATATTGGACAGCTCCCAGACCTGGAATTCCATATTGCCACGCGGAAATTGAAGAAGTGCACCAAAGTACCGCGGGATGCTGCAGACATGAAGAGATCTTGGAAAAAATGGCCGCTGAAGTTGACCAACAGAGTGTTCAAACTTCGACGGAGGCTATCCAAAGAAAAGTGCGAAAATTATTCAGAACTGTTTGGGAATAATTCATCATCTCACCAGAATTTCAAAATTATTTTTCTGAAAAGAACAAGATATTAACTGCATTTTTTTCGTGGAGGCGATCTGGAGGTAACATCCATACTTCTCACGCTAAAGATGCACAAAAAAAATGCACAAA
This sequence comes from Toxorhynchites rutilus septentrionalis, assembly GCF_029784135.1. Lineage (NCBI taxonomy): Eukaryota > Metazoa > Arthropoda > Insecta > Diptera > Culicidae > Toxorhynchites > Toxorhynchites rutilus. The sequence goes on from NC_073745.1 coordinate 339,003,587, forward strand.
AAAATTATTCAGAAAATTTCGCTGAAGAAAAAATATTCAAAAACTAAAATTCATTTTCCTCAAAAAACATATTACAGGTCGGACCCGATTATCCGGAGACTCGATTATCCGGGGTTCGATTATCCGGAGTATTTTATTTTTGATTTTCGAAAATTTTGAATAATTTGTATAATAGTTCTATATTGAATAGCTAATATAGGTATCAAAAGAAAGGGCTGGACTAGTAGAATGCAGTTATTTATGAAAAATACAAATCCAAGATGGCGGCCACTATAAAATGTCGGATTTCATATTTTCTCAGAACCCCATCAATATGGGTAAATGAAAGGGCTTGGCTAATAGAACACAGTTATTTATGAAAAATACAAATTCAAAATGGTCGCCACCGCAAGATGGCGTCGTATATATTTTTTCCCAACCTCATCAATATGGGTATCAAATGAAAGGGCTTGACTAGTGGCATACAGTTATTTATGAAAAATGCAAATCTAAGATGGCGGCCACTACAAAATGGCGGATTACCTATTTTCTCAGAACCTCATCAATATGGGTATCAAATGAAAACTTGACTTGACTAGTAGAACACAGTTATTTATGAAAAATGCCCAAAAATGTATCAAAAGAAAGTTCTCGACTAGTAGAACATAGCAGATAATGAAAAATCCAATTTCAAGATGGCCGCAGTCCCCGAACAACTAATTACTTTTTGAATTGTTTCATTCAGCGTGACCTGTTTCTATGTATGTTTGAATGTTTGTTGGGTTGTCCCACATTAATAGAAAATTGTCCCCGTTCCTGTTGAATGATTGATCTGAAATTTGGAACATACATTTAATTCTACTGTCATTATAAAACTCATCTTTCAAATGAATTCATCAGAATCGTCCTCCGTAGCGTACTTTTTAATGTAGAGCCAGTATGAAGCAACAGAGTCCGAAACGAAAAAAAAGTTCTGTAACTCTGTCATTGTTGAAATTCGAACATATGCATAGGAGGATTTTTTTTTATCAAATATGATCGTCTATCACCTCCTTAGAGAATCTGGATAAATTAATTTTGTTCATGTGAGAAAGGAATCAAAAATCAAATTCCTCTTTTATTTTCAAAAAAAAAGCAAAAATACATGCAAAAAAACAAATAAAGAAAAAACATTGTTTTGACTCGATTATCCGGAGTGAAAAAAAATCAATACTCCGGATAATCGAGTCCGACCTGTATTTTGAAATTCTAAAAATATATATATATATATATGAATAGCCTTTACAATTTACAACAAGTCGTCCATACATTGGAAGAAACTTTTACAGAGAAAAGTTTTTCCAACAACAACTTTTTCATGTTTTCTTGGAAAAAATACTACTAATCCTTATTTTATCTAAAGTCAAGATATCAATATAGTGTATTTAAGTTTTAGATCGTATGAAAAAATGAACTTTTATCGAAGACGCTAACTTTCTAGCCTTTAAAGTTTCTGGAATACAAGACATGTATGTATGAAAACTCCTGAAAAAAATATGTTTTACTCGTAACATTTTTGTGTGTAAATTTTCGCGTTTGACATATTCTTGAAATATCTATAAATAGACATATTTATAAATAAAAAATAAAATGAAGATAAATAAAAATGTTAAAAAAATGTAAATCACGATAATTTATAATAAAAATGTTACGAGTTGAACTTTAATAGTAATTTTTCAAAGAAAACTTAAAATTTTTTAATTTTTTAAAGAGAAGTTGTCGTCAAACAAACTTTTTCTTTTTGAAGGCGCCCATCTTCCGATGTGTAGGTGACTTGTTGGAAATTGTAATGGCTATTTATATCTATTTTTTTCGGAATTTTAGAGACACATGTTTTTCAGAAAAAATAATTTCAATTTTCAAAATATTTTTTAATGATTTTTTATTTTAAATTTGTTTGATTTTTTTTTGATGAAAACCTAAATACTTTCCTACATTTCATATTATATATATTCGGCCGTTTATTATCAAATATAAAATTTAGGGAACAATCAAAATATTATCAAACAAAAATTTTGAACGAATACTAAATTTTGCATTTAGAATAAATATCCTATTTAATAGTGTATCATGTTTTCTATAAGGAATCCGGAACAGTTTTTTCTGATAATGGTTTTATTTTACAATAATGAGATGTTTTTACGTGTATTAATATTGTTAATTCTAATATTAATCGAGTAAGAGTAAGAATAAGAGTTACATGCAATCATCAATCAATTATTTTCATGGAGATTGAAAACAAACTTAGAACTGTCTTCAGGGATGGTAGTCTAAGAAGGGGTACACTCACTTCACTACAAATCGAAATTATGATTAGCGACACATTCACTAATTTGAAGACTCAACAACTGGTGACTTGGTGGTGAAGTGCGTTGGGCTTTTATATTTTCGAAGTAATTCCGCATGTTGCTGTATCAAAAAAGTATTTGGATAATGACTGCAAAATAAAAAAACACCGAACTTACTTCGTATGAGATCATTTTTAAAAGCCTGGAGAAGTCGTTTTAACTACTTAGATGAAGATCAAAATTATCCGATTGCATCCTTTTTAGACCCGAGGTTAGGAGTTCATGAAACGTAAATAGACAGACAAAAATCATCATACAAAAATATCTTGAGACGAATCTTCTGAGAATAACAGCTCATTGCGGTCTTCAGTGATTACACCTTATTTTTAATTACGAGTGAATGATGTTTATATGCTATTGTGTTATAATTTATCTTATGTTAATAACTTTTTTTTAAATAACCGGCATCCGACCGGATAGCAAATATGGACCGGATAGGCTGGATTCATCTCTAGTTCTCTTAAAAAAAAAAATCAAACAAATTTTTGAAAAAGAATTCGTTGGATAAAACATGTTTAGAAAATTAAAATCCATTTTTCTTAAACCACGTTTTTTTAAATTCTGAAAAATAAATATGAAGAGCTCATACAATTTCCAACAAGTCACCCATACATAGGAAGATGGGCACTTTCACAGGGAAAAAGTTTTTCTGACAACAACTTTTTCACGTTTTTCTTTGAAAAATTACTATCAATGTTTAATTCGTAACATTTTTGTATATAAATTATCGCGATTTGCATGCTCTGCTATCTTTTTCTATTTAGATACATGTCTAGAACATGTCAAACGCGAGAATTTACACACAAAAATGTTACGAATAAAACATTATTTTTTCAAGGGGTCTTCATACAAGAATGCTTTACATTCCAATAAAAGATAGAAAGTTAGCGTCTTCGACAAAAGTTCATTTTTTTCATAAGATCTGCTACTTTGTCGAATACACTATATTGATATCTTGACTTTATACAAAATTAATATTAGTTGTATTTGTTTAAAAAAAAATCATGAATAAGTGTTAGAAAATCTTTTTCCTTGTAAAAGTACCCCTCTTTTGAAGAATGGACGACTTTGTTGAAATTAATAGGGCTATTCATATAACTTTTTTCAGAATTATAAAAAATACGTTTTTGAGGAAAATGAATTTTAAATTTTTTTTTTGTATTTTTCTTATCAAAACTTAAATAATTTCCTACATTTCATGCTCTAACCAGAATGTTGTAGGTACCGTCATCCGGGGGCAAATTGATCACCGGGGTGAAATTGATCAATTACTGAAACAATCATAAATTTTCAGAGGTATTATGCAATTTAATTTTAATCTTTTTTAATCTGAAATGCTCAATAATCATCTGAAGGTTCTTTTTGTCAATGGCCCTCAACGAATCACTTAATCAATTGCATGAAAATTAACATTTTTCTGAATAGCATTTTCGTTTCCATTTTTAACTATGGTAAAGAAGCATATTTTCAACGCATCAAAGCAATATTTTTAATTAGACACTAAACATATTAATTGACTTCCAGCCGATACTTGACGAGTTGAGTAAGTAATAAATTTTTGTGCATATGATAGATTGATCAATTTCACCCCGAAGCTATATTTAGGAGTTTTCCGCTAAAAATTTTCCAAATTAACGCTTAAGAATTTTTTTGAACAAAAGTTTCCATAACGTTTTGTGGCCTTAGCACCAGTACTGATTTTAAAAATAATTGTGTATAAATCTAACAAAAAAAATCGGGAATATTCACATTTTTCTGAACTAAGTGATCAATTTTCCCCCGGTTTACGGTATTATAGTTTTTGAGTTATCATTTTCTATAAAAAAATCAAGAAAACTTTCTTGGCTCTTTTCAAAAAGTGTTTATTTTTCATATTTCAAGTATGCAAAGTTGCTCAAAATATCCATGTGTTGACACCCTCAGCGTTCCACTGCTATGTGCGATGGTGTTGCCAACGGCCAGTCGTGTTGGCATGAAATACTTCAACTGAAAAGTTACAATAGTTGAATATAACAGCAATTTCATGGATAAAAGATCTACAAAACAAATAGCTCTTATATGCTCAAACTTCGTATATTTATTCGCTTCGAGAAAGTTTAAGATGCGTTTTTTATTGTTCGTAATTGATTCGTAATAATTCAAAGTTTGGAGAAATCTGAAAAGAGCTACCAAATCCTCCATTTTTGAAAATTTCTAATTTTTGAACCGCTCAATTAACCTGAGATTTTTTGAGTGCAAATGAAAGTCTTTTTCAGTATACTTTATACTAAAATATTCTATTGCCGAATGCCTACGTTCAGGGAAAAGTTTCAAAATGTTCGCTTTTCGTGTTTTTTGAGAAGCTAAAATTGTTAGGATCGAGGGTTTGCTCATTCTTTCGGATTACTAGTGCTCTTGTTGGTAGAGGTCCGTTCTCTTACAGGTAACATTGCCACTCTCATCTCCACCATCTTTAAATTCAAATGCAATTCAATTCAATTTAATTGTTATTCAGGATTTATTTAACTATGGTTTTTTTCCAGAAGACGAAACGACGAACGCTAGTCTCGTTTGTTTACATATCCCAGAAACCGAGCTCGACTATATATATTCAGCCATTCCATGCCGAACCGATATAGTGGTTCTCAGATTTTCGTGAAACGTGGTAGTTTTGTTCCTTATCGCATAACATTAGACCCGTATTTTTCATTAGGGTAACCATTTCCATTTTGGGGTTGTCCGAAAAATCAACTTTTTCCTTTTTTTTTTTTTCCAAAAATTCATAACTTTTGAACTACTAAACCGATTCAGATAATCGACATATCAAGTTAAAGCCAATCCCCTGGTCTTTTTTAAAAAAATACTACACCTGCAGAAAACTCGAATTCTGCTCTCGTTATTATTGACTGTATTCGTTTTTTATTGTTTTCATAACCTCGGGACCACCTCCGCGCTATATTTTTTTATATTTTTTCTGGAAAGCTGAGGATTTTTCACACAACGTAAGTCGAAACCGGAGAGGCGTTTTTGTTCGTTTTTGAGTTATGGTTTTTCAAAGTTAACCGATGGTTCGAAAAATCACTTTTCACTCTCTTCCCAAAATGATTTTTTTTTAAATTTATCACTTTTGAACTACTGGACCGATTCAGATGATCGATATATCTAATTAAAGCCAATTAGCTAGCCTTTTTTTTAAAAAAATGACACTTTTACTAAGTAAGCGCAAAACCCGAGGAAGAAATAGTCCGATTTGAGCCGTATTCACTTTGTTGCATTCGTCTCTTCTCGTAGATTATTACAGCGGAGAGGAAAATTGGAAAATTTTCGAAAAGCTCTGAAGGAAGGTTGGGAAATTAGGAAAACTGCATTCCCAAATGTTCCACAATTACATCATGATAAGCGTTATTAGTTCATTCGATGTTTGCGCTAACGGAATTGAGGGAGTCCCGTTTGTGAATTCGTCGAATCCGGACGTCTTAGAGATCGATAAAGAGCGTGCTTAATAATTAATGGAACATATCGTCGGTATGAATGATTTTAAAGGAGATCTTTCGGTTAACTTCTCAAGTTTCCCAAAAGTAACTCTCCGTCGTCGCGATTGGATTACGATAAAAGGTATGTGCGATAAATAATAGATGAAAATGAAACCAGACCAAAAAACTTTATAGGTTTTCCTTCTCAGGATACCCAAAGATTATCTCGGCTTACAACTTGTTGTAACTTATAAAAAATCTGGAATTTCGTTTTTCGTGTGGTCGATAGTTTGTGTTTACATAATCACATCATTTACCTCAATGAATCCTGATTCTAACCTCTGCCCACTATCTCTCCCATGATAAACGCTAGGGAACCACGCTATAGAGGCGACCCTTCTGGCCTTAGGGCGGCGAATATCATACTAACATTCCTTCCCTTCCCCTGGTGACTGTAAGGACGTGACCGGCGTCGTTATTGACTATTTAAAGCTCGAATCATCGAAACTTGCACAATGAGAATGATTTGCTACTCCCAAGCGTCATTCGGTGTGTTCTTTGTGCAATTTCGCTGGTTAAGGTCAATCACAGAGAGCAACTACGAATTGTTCAGTCTACCCAAACTCAAGCTCGATGTTTGCGCTAACGAATTTGATCTTTGGTCGATAGTGGAAATGGATTTTCAGGCGATAACGCACTTCTATCTATAGGAAGAGTGTGTTATACGCATCCCCTAAGCGAGAATGGATTTATCCTGACCGTGCTCTTAAAAATTAAGGTAACAACTACGTCAGCACGTAGTTTAGTTAACTTTCAGTCATCTGTAATCGTTCTGTAATTAGATACTGAATAACAAAAATGCTACAAATTTTATTTTTTCAGGCGCCAAAATTCTGTATTTTCCAATCATACGGTGTTAAATGGCCCAGCAGAAGTATAATATGCTCGTAAGCTGTTTCTCTCAGCGACTATGAAGCTTAGAGAAACAGCTTGTATGGATGAGAGGAGAGAGAATTATGAAGTTCCCAATCAAAACAAAGAAACAGTGTCGACATCTAAAAATAGTTTTGAGTTTGGCTTCCAGATTATCCCACCTTAAGGCAGTTCTAAATTTTTAAAATGTAAATGAAAATAATTACTTAATGTTCTTAGAATACTTAAAAACACGTCCAAATCCATAATTAATCGTTTGTCTTTGAATTTGTACTAAACTGGTAATTTTCATTTTGAAAATGTATTCATCATTCCCAAGATTCCATCAATCTATTCACTTCATGCCCACCTGCGAAGAGAAGAAACCGTTTCTCCGGTGAGCGTGTTCTCCCAGTATTCGTGCGTTAATTCTCCAGTCCGCGCACTTGTTTTCCTGCATTCTCTGAGCACATAATATAGATGCCAGATGTGGAGACATGTTTTCGTATTGAAGACATTTATTTTTTTGAAAACATACTGAGGTCATTTCAAAGTTTGTGAAAACAATTGTTTTCGTGATTTATCAAACATAATCTAGAAATATCATGATGGTTTGCTCATTTTTGTTCATTATTTGTATAAACTGAGTTGTAGAGTTGACTGTTGCGTCTCTATTCGAGTTGTTATCTAAGTTGACATCCTATGCATCTAGCCATTCATTGGGGGTGGCCTGATCAGCTATGGATGGCAATGTGGCCATTTGTTACCATTAGATGAAATTGACTTCATCCTGAGTTCTAAGATGTTTACTGCCGTTCTACGCATAGTTGTCTCATGTTACTTTTTGACAATTTTCACTTTTCTTCATAAAACGATGTTTTTATGTTTTTATTTTATGTCTACCGGAAAAACACAAAAAAAGTTATAGTTTGTTCCTAGATTTTAAAAAAACAACATCAAGCTAAATTTTCCCATGTTGATATTCTATTCAGAACTGTCTCACCATATATTTTTTGTAGATCCATATCGAATAAATCGGTATTCAATGACAACGATGTGGCTCTGAACGTGCTGAATGAGCGGGTTGACAGGATCTCTTCGGCTGTCGACAATCTTGAGAACCGTAATGAGTTGATAATCAGCGGAATTCCGTTTATGAATGGTGAAGATTTGGGCGCGTACTTCAGGGCGATTTGCAGCCAATTAGGCTTCGGCGATGCCGAAACTCCACTGGTCGACATAAGGCGTATGAAATCTGGAACACTAAAGGATGGCGATGAAAGTTTGGTCGTGGTGCAGTTTGGCTTGAAGAATGTCCGAGATCGGTTCTACAGTGCCTACTTACGTGATCGGAATCTAATATTGAACCACATCGGAATAAATTCAACGCGCAGAGTTTATGTTAACGAAAATTTGACGTCTTCAGCGCGCAAAGTTAAAGCAGCAGCGCTGCGTAAGAAGAAAGAGGGCAAGTTGTCATCGGTATTTACCAAAATAGGAACTGTCTACGTGAAAACAACAACTGGAGGGCCGATCGTTGCAGTCCACACCGAACATCTACTGAATGATCTCACATAGTTCCGTAAATATTAATATTTGTAAAACTCCATTTTTTGAAGATTGTTTGCCCTATGTTTGATTGTGATTGTAATTTTTATAAAAATAGAACAATTTCAATCACGGAAATTATAATATAATGATAAGGATCATTAGTTGTCATCTCTCTCTGTCGAAACAGCTCTCCAAAAATTGCTTTCCTTTTTTTATTTGATGGCTTCCTTGGCCAGTAACACCTCGATGAACATCCCAGGTACAGTTTTGAACGCAGCGCTGATTTCAGGGAAGTTGAATGTTTGTCACGGAAATGCTCAAAGTCTCTGTGCAAGGAGGTTCAGCAAGTTGGATGAAGTAAAGGTGGTCTTGAAAGATTCTAAAGTTAGACTGGCGTGTTTGACTTAATCGTGGTTGACATCTAAAACTAGTAGTCGAGCTATTGCTATTCCCGGGTACACCGCGTTTCGCAATGATCGAGTTTATAGACGTGGAGGAGGAATAGTCACATATATCGAGGAAGGTTTGCACTGCTCAAAGGTGTTTAGTACCGAACTGTCATCAGCGTCCGATGATCTAACTGAGTGCCTGGCAGTTGAACTTCGATTAGGTTGTACGAGAAGCTTACAAATTTCGCTGTTCGATACGAAAGCATATTTCTCATAGGAGACTTCAACACCGACTTATCTCGATCGAGCAGAAAACGATCCCAGTTTCAAACTATGCTTGATGGCTTGTCACTCACGTCTATTGGAGTGGAACCTACATTTTTCTATCGGGATGGTTGCTCTCAGCTGGACTTACTTGTTACTAGCGACCGTGAAAAAGTGTTATGCTTCAACCAAGTCAGTTTCCCTGGACTTTCTCAGCATGATTTGATTTTTGGCACATTGGATTTCGACGTTACATCTGAGGAGATACTTCACACATATCGGGACTACGTTAACTTCAACGCACAAGCTGTTGCTAGTGCAATCAACTCTATTCCTTGGCATCAGTTTTACACTTTTGGTCATCCCAATGAGCTTGCGGAGTTTTTCAATAGTCATATGACAAATATCCACAACGAATATTTCCCACTTCGTACGGTGGAGAGGAGAAGAGCATCGAACGCATGGTTTAATTTCGACGTACGCAGGTCTATAATAGAAAGGGACATGGCCTATCGAGACTGGCGTAGAGCTCCTTCAGAACGCAAGAATCAGACATGGCAACAGTACAAGAGGCTAAGAAATCGAACTAACACGTTGATATCGAGTGCTAAAGAGGAGTATATGAGTCGTTTTCTGGACAGTCGTATTCCTCCCAAAGTCCTATGGAAACGTATCAAAAATTTAGGCGTTGGTAAAGAGAAGACGTCTGCTGGTTGTGGTTTTGATCCAGATGAAGTGAATCGAATGTTTGTGTCAAACTTTGCTCAAATGGATAATGTCTGGAGAACTGGACACACGCAGTTGTATTCATCGATCTGTTTCTCATTCCGACCTTTAGAGTATTGGGAAGTTGTAAATGCCATTTACGATGTAAAATCTAATGCAGTTGGGTTGGATGGTTTGACGATCAAATTCATTCAAACAGTTTTACCATTAGTTGCTGATGAAATCACATATATGTTCAATTTCTTGATAAGGAACAGTGTTTTTCCTCGATGCTGGAAACATGCAAAAATACTGCCAATTCGAAAACAGCCACATCTGAATGCGCTTACCAACCTGAGGCCGATTAGTGTTCTCTGTTCATTAACAAAAGTTTTCGAAAAACTCATCGAGAAGCAAATGTGACACTACATAACAGAAAACAACTTGCTATCGGAGTATCAAGCTGCTTTCCGGAAGGGCCATAGTATTAAAACAGCAGTCATACGTGTATATGACGACCTGGCGGTAGCATTTGATAGAAAAGGTGGATCTATTTCGCTGCTTCTTGATTTGATACAATTCCACACCACAGATTGTGCAGTAAGCTGGAAACGCAGTTCAACTTCTCTTCTGGCGCAGCAAGACTTATTTGCTCGTACCTTGCTGAGAGGAAGCAAACTGTTTTCTGCGGTGACCGACGCTCCAGTAGTGCTGATGTAACTTCAGGTGTACCTCAAGGTTCCGTGCTAGGACCACTGTTATTTTGTTGCTACATCAACGACCTCCCGAACGTTCTCCAACACTGTTCCATACAACTATACGCAGATGATGTTCAGCTTTACATTAGCCGCTTAGGCCCGAGTACCCGTGAGATGATTAGAATGATAAATGAAGACCTTGGAAAAATATCGCAGTGGACCCAGCGTAATGGATTATATGTCAACCATGCTAAATGTAAGGTTCTGTTGATCAGGACAAGATCACGAAGCATATCACAGCTCAGTTTGTTGCCGAATATAATTATGGATGGACAAGTGATTCAGTGGACCGAAAAAGCAAGCAACCTCGGCTTCGTATTCCAGAATGATCTTTAATGGGATGGACTCATACGCCAGCAATGCGGTAAAATTTATAGTAGTTTGCGAACGTTGTAAAGCAGTGCATCATGTGCTCCCTTCACAACGCGCCTGAAACTTTTTAAGAGCCTGATTCTTCCGCATTTTTTGTTTGGTGATGTGTTTCATGTAAATCCGAGTGTAGGATCATTGGATAGGCTGCGCGTTGCACTAAACTGTTGTGTACGATTCGTTTATGGTTGAAACCGTTACTCTAGAGTGAGTCATTTGCAACAAAACCTTGTGGGTTGCCCGTTTGAACGATTGTATGCATATCGCTCTTGCATGTTCATCAGGAAGATTTTGACAAACTGTACGCCAATTACTCTGCATCAGAGACTGATTCCGTTCCGAGGTCGTCGTGTGCAAAACATGGTTATCCCTGCAAACAATACATCTGTTTATGCTAACTCTTTGTTCATCAGAGGGGTTGTAAACTGGAATATGTTACCATCCGAGTTAAAGCGTTCAACATCGGAAGCAATTTTTAGGAGAGACTGTTTACGCTACTGGAATAGTTTATGAATGAATAGTTTAGTTAGATTAAATTTTATTGTATAAGTCTTGTTCATGTTTCATCACAGTATTGCCATCGGAAGTAGTGATTTAAAAAGGTGTTCTTTATACTACTGGACAATAAATAAATAAATAAATAAATAAATAAAAATAAATAAATTAAACAATAGTTCTCTGCTTATAAAAAACCCGGTGTATTCCTAAACCGAAATGCTCAAAGCTTCCGGAAGCCAAATATGCTAGAAAACTTTGAATGTGCTTTTCTCAGTTGCTGATATTGGAACATGGGACAACTATGCGTAGAAAGGCAGTTTAAGAAGCTTAAGGTGAAGGTGGAAGCTAGCCACAATGACGCTCATTTCTTTCATCTCCCTCCCTCACCCCTCGCCCGAAAATCAATAATTTTGCGAAAACAGTGTGAAGAAATGATCGTTTTCGCACACTTCCCATCAAGTAATATTAATCAATCTGTAATCGATTACAAGATATTAAATTTTCATCTGCTGTCGCACTGTATAGTGAAAACCCTCGCGCTCTGAAAGTTAAATTTTCATTTTACAATCTTTGGCAATGGTTTTGTTTGTATTGGTGAAATCATCGTTATTTTTTCGACACTGATGCCAGACAACATCATCGAAACAGCTATACAAAACCACTCAATAAAATGTTATTCCTGAGTCATAGCGTTTCATGTCATGAAAATCAATAGAATAAAATTGTGTTGATATCAATACAATTATTATGTTGACGTTTAATGGGTCTATAATGTAAGTTTTAGCAAGTTTATCATTGGATAAGAAAATTGCCATACAAATTAAACACAAATTTCTACATTACTCGGGAAATAATCAACAAATGAAACCAAGTTAGGCATGTGGAGGTTTTAGGGTGCAATAAATGTTTCTATGATGATTAGACTCTCCACTCCCCTCTCTAAGGGGGGACTGCCACACAAATGAAACACAAATTTCTGCATTACCCGAGAATTAACCAAGCAAATGAGAAATGTTTATATAATTGTATGACACCCCTCCCTCCTCTGGAATGGATAGGGGGTCCCATGAAAATATTACACATATTTCAACCAAAAATATTGCAACCAAACATGACAATTGAAATTTTTTGGAAAACTCTGAAGGAAAAAGGGAAAATTTGGAAAATTAAATTCCAATATGTTCTACAATTACATAGTGACAAGTGCTGTTAGTCCATTTGATGTTTGCGCTATCGAAATTGATCTTTGTTCGAAACTGGAAATGGATTTTAATGTGATGAAACGCACTCCTTGTCGTATAGTGGACATTTGTGATATTGAAAGAAAGACGTATCTGTCTCATCATGAGTGTGACTGTCGTATATTTTACAAATGTCCGCTTAAATACTAGTTTACATTTACTTTCCTTAACTCTACACAAACCAGCTAATGTATATTACTGGGCGGAGCATCACGGCGGTAAAAATGGAAAGAGAAAGAATGAGGATGAGTAGAAGTTATTACGCTTTGCCTTCAGGCTTTCGCCTTGCTTGGGCAAGCGCAACTTAAGTGGGTCATGAATAAAAACGACCGACTCTTGCAACTTGTGACGAAGCGTACACATGTTGGTACAAGTGTGGTGTTTGGTTACAACATGGGCAATGTTTTCCGGATAAGTCATAAAGCGGGTGATTCATACTTTATGACATGCATATGGATATGAATTTGGGATGTTTGTTAACTGCATTTCACTGAGTGAGAAATGAGATAATTTAAATTGTGATAATAGGTTTGAATGTGGGAATGGAATAAGGGATTCACGCTACACTCCTATATCTTCTTCTATCTACACAAAAAAAAGGATCGCCGGATGTATTGATAAGAGCAGAACTCGAGGAAGGAATTGTCCGACTTAAGGCTGTCTTTATTCTATCATATTTTCTGTGTAAAACATTTATTCCATGTAACATGTTATTTGCAAGTGGTTGAAAAATCTTGAACGAGAATTGTGTCTGAAAATAATCTGATATTATAATGATGAGTTTTGTTAGAAATACTATGAATTTTATAGTAAAAGGTAAATTCCACGGGGTCGATTAGAAGATCAATCAATGAACAGTTCTGCGATTGGACCCATGAACTTGCTCATAGTAAGAAAACGTGAATTTTTGAAGGTATTAATAACAAAAAAACAAATTTTGGGCAGGACGAAGTTTGCCGGGTCAGCTAGTGTCTTATATTTCAGACTTTTTTTTCGTAAGTGTATTCGATGCTCTCACTGAATGACACGACATGACTGCTTTGTAAGTAAACTGAACGAATGCTTAAAAATAAGCCCAAACCCACACCAACAATTATTTGACGAACGGTATATAACAATACAAAACAAAAAATAGTATCCACATATTTTGCACCTCGAATAGAAAAATACATAATTTCCGAGCTCAACACTATGGGATCCATTGTGGGAACAATTATTCATTAGAATAATTTTCGAAATCCTGATCGACATCAACATTGCAAAAATGTTACCAATGATCCATTTTCAGCAAAATTAAACTTTACCATTTTGTTGTGATACACGCTACAGAGCATTAGCCAAAACATGTCCACATTTTCGCATATCGCTTGATATCGTATAAGCACTGAAAACAATGCCGATTTCAGGCAGCATTTTAAATGAATTAATTAAGCCTGAACAAGGGGCGAATATGTTTCGAATGTTTTGAAACAAAATTTAACTCATAAACGCCGATGAACACCGCACAACTTTCCCACGTTGAGCCTTGACCGCAATCCCCATGAAGTGGTTTTTCTCCCGCTTGGCAGGATATCGTTTGTCGGGATTTAGATCCTGGGTAAACAAATAAAACCAGGCGGAAGCATGAAATCATTTCGAAGTTTGCTTAACTAAACCGAAGCTTAGCTATGCTTATTGTTTATCGGTGCAGCAGACAAAACATATACACCGGGCAGCCGGGCCGAACGTGAATGGGTCGGACTGATCCAGCTTAGTACTATTTAGCATGCCTCAATGGGCAGCGGTTTGTTGCTTTGCGTAGCCAGAAACCCAGTGGCCAGTGGCAATCGTCTGAGGGATGATGATGATGATTCTTTCCGTAGAGTAGGAACGGTTGGATAAATCCGGTACAACAGTCACAATAGACACAGTCGCTTGTTATGTTAGAACGGAATGGAATAAATTTGTCTACAGTTGCTTTTTTGTACTTTTCTACGGTTGTTATGTTATATTCATGTTTATTTTTCATATTGGTTTCTCCATTTAATCAGCTAGAAAGGATTAAAAAGAGCGACATTTCGATTGGCATACCGAGTCAGTTCCGTGTCAGCATTTTCTTTCTCTCCTCCCACTTACAACCAATCTCGAGCAGATCCCTTTTTTCCAGTACACCAAATCTTGGATAGATTTAAACACACTGATTATGGCAGTTTTCCCAGCTTCCCTCGATGATCGGAATTTATCTGGAACAATCCGCTGACTTAGCGAGTTGGGTCGACTGAAGAATGTTTTCACTCAATCCTGGAAGCAAGAAGACTAAAAGCATCCTCAATGCCTTCCTACGCCGCTATTCAATAAAGAGGAAAATATATTCACCGACATCCCGGTTTTCAACTTCCCTAAGAGCACTGGGAGACCATATTTCGGCGATATTTTAGCAGATTCCCCCGACAAAGCAAAAGTGGTACAGCGGATCCGAAAGCCAACGGATTTTCACCGTAATCTAGTAAATATTTGCCCTTTTTCCGCCCGGAGCCCCATTTTGTCTGCTTTTATCTGGGTGTGTTCGTGTTCCATTCCGAAGCGCTGGGAAATCCTTTCTTTCACGCCGCACTTACAGGAAGGCATTTCGGGGAAAGAAAAAAAAACATAACATGGCAGACAAAATTCGAGCGCAAGACAAAACAAAAAGCAAAAAGACGAGCAGCAACAACAGCAGTGGCAGATAAAAAACAAAACAATTTGACTAAAGGGTGTGAAATGTGGCATGTAGGCTGATACGCATCGCAATACGCAAATTTCTTTCGGCAAAGTTTTTCGCTCTGACCTTTACTGCTTCATTGCTCTCTTCTTTTTGTTTTGCTCTCACTTGTGCGGGGGTGAAGCGGAAAAGGCTTTCTGTAGCCGGCTCTAATCTTGTGTTGTATTTTTACTATTACATTTCTTACACTCGGTTGACGCCAAGTGAAGGATCTTTGCACCCCGTTTTGGATAAGGGTGTGCTTTTGCACGAGGTGTGAGAAAAGGTTTTAAATTGTTAAGTAGTTGAAGACTTGTATCGTGTGAATTGGAACACTATTCGAGCCAGTTTCAATGTAAGCATCGCGTGCAAAATGGAAATATTCGCTCATCCGTCAATCATTCTTGAAAATATTAAATCGTCTGTAACATTGTAAAGTCGATCATTTTTCGCACAAAAGTATATGTATTTCAATCACAGTCGCTAATCTCTCCAAAGCTTCTAGTTCATTTTGTTTCATTGTTACCACAGCGGACAATAAATCACTGTTGATAACAAATGTCCTGAGGGGGATTTATCGAACATCGATTGCAAATGCGTTGCTAGCTGCATCATCACTCGCAACGGTACAATTTATAGCCCACTGTAATCCCTACCCTCTGTCCCCGCAAGTAATAATCCACTAATGTTACCGCTCGGATGACAGTAATTTGAAATCCATTAGCGTAATAATCCCGATCCGATCCGATCCACATACACCCTCACACTCTCACGCTCTCACATGCCGATGGAAATCAAAAGTGACCATGCGGCCAATACGCTGTTAACAATGTGCCTCAGCTCAACCCGACAGGACCCGGCTGTCATTCGATCGGCAGTGGCTTTGTGGCGCTTCCATCGCGGGGATGGGATGGATTCATCATTTGATTATTAAACACAACGGCGAGGACGCGGGGGTGGATGCAGTCGAATTATTCGCCATTCCCGTGAGTGTTTGCTACCACGAATTGGTTCTGGGCACATATTGGCACATTTAATGCGGTGTGTTGATTCCATCTGTGGATCTCCATGAAGGTTGGTATTAGAAAAATAATAATCCTGACACAAGTAGCAATTCAAATTTTGCCTCATCATTCAGTAGAAACAGATAGCTACTTAAGAATTATTCGTTGCGACTATTGTTCGAGAATGTGATGTAAAATGTAACTAAATATAGCTAGATGTATCAAATAGAATGTTTCTACTTCAACTGATTTAATGTGCCTGTCATGATGCTAAGATGAAGTCTGCATCCATCTTTTCTCGAGATTATAGAATGTGATTCATTACTGCACTTGAGATGGGATGACAAAACAGTAACAAAAATATATTTGCTTGATATTCGTCATTGCTGATTTATTGTTCACTTCGTTCTGAACACATACACAATGCTCCTCAAACCAGGGTTGCCAACTATAATTTTCAAAAATTAGGAAGAATGAAAATAATTATCAGGAAGAAATCAGGATAGTTCATATTGGGTTGTCCGGAGAGCTCGTATTGATTTTTGGGAAAACAAAAGTATCATTTTTGAGCACAAACTTACATTTATTCAATTCTATTCTACACTAGCTGACCCGGCAAACTTCGTCCCGCCCAACATTGTTTTTTGTTATCAATACCTTCAAACATTCATGTTTTCTTACTATGAGCAAACTCATGGGTCCAATCGCAGAACTGTTCATTGATTGATCCTCTAATCGAATCGAGATTATTTTCAGACACAATTCTCGTTCAAGATTTTTCAACCACTTGCAAATAACATGTTCCTCTGTTACATGGAATAAATGTTTTATACAGAAAATATGATAGAATAAAGACAGCCCTAAATCGGACAGCTCCTTCCTCGAGTTCTGCTCTTATCAACACATTCGGCGATACTTTTTTATTGGTATAGATAGAAGAAGATAAGAGTGCGTTTCATCACATAAAAATCCATCTCCAGTTTCGAACAAAGATCAACTTCGCTAGAGCAAACATCAAATGGACTAACAGCACTTGTCACTATATAATTGTAGATCATATGGGAATTTAATTTTCCGAATTTTCCCTTTTTCCTTTAGAGTTTTCCGTAAATTTTCAATTGTCATGTTTGGTTGGAATATTTTTGGTTGAAATATGTGTAACATGTTTATGGGACCCCCTCTGTCATACCATCATAGAAACATTTGAAACATTTATTGCACCCTAAAACTTTCACATGCAAATTTGGTTCCATATGATTGATTAATTCTCGAGTAATGCAGAAGTTTGAGTTTAATTTGTATAGCAGCCTCGCCTTAGAGAGGGGGAGGGGTCTCAAACTATCACGAAAACCTTCCCCGGTCTCAAAAACCTCTACATACCAACTTTCATGTTGATCAGTTCAATAGTTTCCGAGTCCATAAGAATCAGACAGATAGACAGACAGAAATCCATTTTTATATATATAGACTCTTATTATTTCGCTCTATAATCGTTCGCCATTTTTCGCGTAGGTTAAACATTCTATCCTTTGCTGATTAACGGTCAGCTGCATCCCAATAGGAAGTATCCCATGTCGGGCACACGTACAGAGCACTGAAGACTGCAACATCCCAATTATGAGAACACTTGTAATACTAACCTCGAGCCAACCGCGAGTAATCGGTTACATATAACTAACATAGTTTTTTTTATCCCATTTATTTATCAGGCTCATTAGCATTTTATCTGTAACAGAGCCGGGTTTTTATCGTGTACATGTACATATGTTTATGTTTCTATAAATTGTAAATTACACAGTAGAAGTAGTAGCCATTTAGGCGTTAGGTTTTCTGTTCCATTACATTATGGTAAATTACACTGTAGTAGCCATTTAGGCGTAAGGGTATTGTTCTTCCATTGTTCAGCAGACTGGACAGCGGAGACAGTTGATATTGATCATTGTTGAGTTATTTATAGAACAGCAGCCCGATGTTTCTTGCAGAGCAGAGCAGTTGTATGGATGTATCGATCTTTGTTCCACTGTGGATCGATTTCCATCGCTGATGATGGTTGCGTGGACGTAGTTATTCTATAACAACACAAAGATGGTCAATTGAGGGTCCTGAGTTTGAACTCACGATCGATCGCTTAGTAAGCGAACGCGTAACCAAGTGACTACGATGACCCCCCTACTAACATAGTTGTAAGCAAACATTGTCAAAATATTGAACTTCCGGCCCCGTTAGGCTGACGTCATATGAGCCTTAATAAAAATATATATTTGGATAAAAAAATAAAAAAAAGGACGGGTGGGTAATGTCGGGGACATAACCGGAGTGACGTAGGACTATACAAAGGGGACAGCTTTTGCTAAATATATATTTTAAATATATTGTTTTATTTTCTTCTCCTACGTGAATACCTACCTATCTACCTGAAAAAATGGATTACTTTACTGTTTACTTTTTATGAACATGTTGGGGGTTCTGAAAAGAACCTTTGGTGATGTGTTTTTGCGTTTTTTTTACGGAATTGATTTTTTTCTGAAGGCTTTGTACTTATTAAATGTTCAACGCCGAGCATCTTTCGGCGTATGAACATATCGTACAATCAAAATGATGGCTGTGATAGGGAATGCATAGGTGGTCATCAGCTCATTCACTATTGAGCACATTACCGTACCTTAAACTGTGGTTTCGGAGACGAATGAATTGTAAGATTTGTAGTCTCCGAAAACAAAGTAAATAAAAATGAAAAAGAACTGAGGTTTTGGAGACGAACTCTACGATCTGTCGAGAAATAAACGAGCTATAAGCGTTCTGAAAAACCAACAGTAAATACAGGGACGGATGACCTTCGGATTAAAGTCCTTTAAAATAAGAAAAGAGCAGCAGGAAATACATAGTTCATCATGTTGCTCCTTAGTTATTTTTCTATACAATGCAGATGTAACGTCAGTCAATTTTCAACATCAGTTATCAACCAAAGAAAGCAGTTCTTGCTACCGAGAAAATTCGTTAATGCCATCCTGCATACAATGTGAAGCCACTTTTAATTCGGAAACCATGCATGGGTTTGTGAAAACTGAATGATCAATTTAAAAGACCCCAACCACCAATAAGTTCAAGAACAAGCATAAACAAAATAAATCAGTTTATATTATATGTCATATTATGTCAATAACTCTTCTTTGAAAGGTTTAATGGCCCTGAAAAGCGCCGTGTTTTACGGTGGCTGGTTTTGCCACCAAAGCAGTCTGTATAAACAAACTTTTTCCTTCTTCTACCTGCTGCCGTTTTGCGATTGCGTTTGCCACTGAAACTAGTTGTTGCCACCGAACCGAATGTGCTCTGTTCTGTAGGCTGGTTTTCTTATTGTCGTGAGCAGCTTCGCAAGCCAACTCGAGCACTCCGGCGGCCGAAATTCTATAACCGCTATTAGGTATACTGGTGCTCCGGCACCAATCCGTTGATGCGATGTGATGTGAAATGATGCCATACAACCACACTGATTTACGGTTTGAAAGAAAATAAGATATTTTTTTTGGGGTCCGCGTGTTTTATACTCTAGCGGTACACACTCACAGGATAGAGACAAATCGGCAGACTCAGCCAGAGGAGCGAGTCCAACGAGACGAACGAATGAGCGTTAAAAGGGAGTGATGACAAAAAAATACATTCATTACGATTTGTTCGCTCGTTGGATTCACATGCAGGCTAAAAAGGGTCCTTTTCAGGATCACAAAATTATCTTCAATCTAAAGAGTTTTTTGTTTTGTTATCACTCGATATCCCCATCTTGTTCGGCTAAACCTTTCTGTTTTGCGATTGCATTTGCCACTCGCCACAGCTTTCACAGTTGGAAAATTTCTTCCCATCCAGCTTGTGACATATTTTACAGTAAATTACATTCAATGGCACGTCGCATTACCACCACTCAGTATCGGATTGGAGGTAATTTTAACCTGTAATTGAACATTTGCGATGACAGTGGTACAGTGTCGACTTTCAATGTGGGGTCATAATTTGGACCCCGAACTCTATGTTTACAAAAATGTCCAACTAAATATGTGGCATTACATGTCCGTTCAATTAGCTAAATGTCGAACTAATTGTAAATTACTGTACTTTCAATCTGGAAACAAGTCCTTCTTGAATTAGAATGGTGTGCACGTAAGCTTCATTGTGCCGACGCGAATTGCTAATATCTCTTGTATTATCCAAAAACAAATCTACAACTGTCGTGGACTGTGAATCCAGTACGTGTCCTCAACGTTTGTAGAGTGATTTTTTGCCAAGTTTGCAACCAGTGCTTGCCAAAAATCGTAAATAATAATTCGCAATTTCTCTGTATCGAAAGTCACACCGAGAAACAAAGAGATCACATTCGAGCAGTTCGCAGTTTGCTCGGTGAGAAATCATCATCATAATGACGGATGAAGCTCTTCGCTGTCTCCGTAGTAACTCAACTACGAAGGGGTCCGTCATGACCATTGATTCCGATATGACCGTTGCGCAGCTAGCGAATATGATGAAATCTCAGTTCGCTACGTACCAGAGAAATACAGTGGATGAAATCAGACGGCTAGAGGACTCTCTTCAAACTCGGATGGAGAAACTGAGATCTGACATCGCGAGTGACGTCGAACAAATTCGGGAGGAAAACAACAAAATCACCACTCAACTCGTCAATTCCATCGGAGATAACAAAGCTGAGTGTCTTGCGGCTGTTGACAGAAGTATGCGTGCTAATGATCTCGTCGTCAGCGGAGTCCCTTTCAGCTCAGGAGAAAATCTGATGAACTACTTCGTCGCTTGGAGTCGTTCTCTGGGATATTCTGATAATAACATACCACTTGTTGATGTCAGAAGACTTGCCAAAGGGACTCCTGTCAATGGCACCGCATATCTGATTTTACTTCAGTTTGCTTTGAATGTGCAGCGAAATGAATTTTATTCTCGCTATTTACGCTCTCGCAAGCTTTCGCTCACGGACATTGGGTTTACAACGAGTAAGCGCATTTTTGTAAACGAAAACCTAGGAGTGGCAGAGAGGGAATTGCGGTCAAAAGCTCTGCAGATGAAAAAGCGAGGCCAACTGATCGGTGTCTACACGAAATTTGGGATTGTTTACGTGAGGAAGAATGCTGATAGTCAAGAGATACCCATTTTTTCGGACAACGATCTACAAAAATTGCTATAACCTTTCCTATTTTCGTTTTTGTTTATTCCTCATATCCATATCCTCTACTCCCATGACTCCCCTCCTAAAAGTAAAACTACGTTTCTGCTGCTGTTGATGCTGTTCCCGTTGTTGCTGTTGTTGCTGATGCTGCTGTTGGAGATCGATGCTGGAAATCACAGCAATATTTGCTGCTCATATCTGATGTGATTTGTTATTTGAATTCGAGTTCGCGTCGCGAAGGTTGTTGTAATGAATGAACTGAATATGAATGAACTGTCGATAGTGATCATGTTGAAATCTCTAATTAACATACTAGTGCTCTTTATTTATTTCTTCTTATTTGCCATTGCTTTATCCAATCCTAATGGCTAGTCGGTCCAATGCCAATGCCTCCACGAACCTGTGTTTGCCGGGGACTGTTATGAAGTGTGCTCTTCATCGTGGAAAATTATCTGTGTGTAGTGTCAATAGTCAGAGTCTTTGTGCTCGCAAGCTTTGTAAGTTAGATGAACTGAGACAAATACTTCACCTTGCTTCAGTCGATATCGTCTGTGTTAATGAGACCTGGCTCAATGAACGCATTGATGATTCTGTTTTTAGGAATTGAGGGTTATAATATGATCAGGCATGACAGGAAAGGACGTCTAGGTGGCGGAATCATGATGTATATGAAAGCTGGACTGAGGTATAAAGTTATAGATGTTTCTATTTATCAACCTGGTATTCCGTGCTCTGAGTATGTAGCAGTCGAGATAACGTTGGGCAACGAGAAAATTTTTCTCTCTGCATTCTATAATCCACCAGAAGTAGATTGTGCTGACACAATTGATAAGTTGTTGTGTAACTATGGAACAAAATTCGAAAACGTACTCTTAGTAGGTGATTTCAACACGAATCTTCTTGACCACAATTCAACCAAGACATCTAGATTCAAATCTATCCTGTCTATCCACAAGATGTTGAGTTTAGGTTGCGAACCAACATTTTTCCATAAAAATGGCGCCTCCTAATTGGATCTTATGTTGGCTAACTGTTATTCCCGTTTGCTTCGCTTCAATCAAATCGACGTGCCTGTTTTCTCAAATCACGACTTAATTTTCGCATCACTTGATTTTGAAATATTACCAACTCCAAGACAAGTTGAATATCGAGACTATTATTCAATGGATGTAGATGGTATTTTTCAAGTCTTTCAATCTTTTGATTGGTTAAGTTTTTATCGATCAAATGATCCTAATGTATTGCTTAAGTTTTTCAACTCAAATATAAAATACTTGCACGATAATTTTGTACCTATTCGAACACTCATACCGGATCAAGCTAAAAACCCTTGGTTTAATGATCGCATCTGTAGATCCATCATTGATCGTGATCTGGCTTACAAAAAATGGAAAAATAGCAAAAATCCTAATGATCATAAAGTATTCAAAACACTTCGGAACAAAGTGACTCTGCTTATTCGTCAGGCGAAGGAAACGTTTTATGGTAGCCGGATTGACACCAATGTTCCTTCTAAACAATTATGGAAGAGATTGAAAATCTTAGGGCTAGGTGAATCTAAGAAATCACCTCCTGTGTCATTTGATTCAAATGAAATAAATGAAGTTTTCGTTAGCAATTTTTCTGAAAGATCAAGTTTTGTTCAAAATGACAACAATCAAGCTTTTATTGCACGAAATTCATTTTATTTCAATTTAATAAGCGAAATTGATGTCGTAATTGAACTATTCCACATGAAATCTAATGCGACATGTCTTGATTCTCTTTCAATCAAATTTCTGAAGGCAATCAATCCACTTGTGATTAAACCCATAACCCACTTATTCAACTGCATCATAACAACAAGCATTTTTCCCGAGGGTTGGAAGAAGTCGAAAATAATTCCGATCAAAAAGAAAGCTAATTTGGACAGTATTCAGAACCTACGTCCAATAAGTATACTTTGTGCGTTATCTAAGGTATTCGAACGGATTGTCAAAAACCAAATCTGTACTTATATAAATCAAAATAATCTGTTAAGTTCAATTCAATCCGGATATCGTCCTAAACACAGTACAAAAACTGCTATGCTGAAGGTATTTGATGACATTGGGATGGTCTTGGATAAGGGACGACCAGTTGTTCTATTACTTCTGGATTTTTCTAAAGCCTTCGATACAATTTCCCACGAAATGCTTTGCAAAAAATTGGCTCAAAACTTCAATTTTTCTAACCATTCAACCACACTTATTCAATCACATATTTAACAGATCGAACCCAGACAGTTTTATGTAATGGAGATTTTTCTAGATTCCTTCCTATATGCTCTGGAGTACCTCAGGGCTCAATTCTAGGACCAATATTGTTCTCCTTATATATTAACGATCTTCCTCAAGTGTTGAAATTTTGCAAAATTCACATCTTTGCGGACGATGTGCAAATTTACTATGATTGTCAGGATAATTCGGCAACAATGGTTTCAAAGAAAATCAACGATGATTTAGCCAGAATATATGCATGGTCGAACATGAATAAGCTTGTGTTGAATTTTAATAAAACCAATGCTTTATTCATAAACAACTCTCAAAACAACATCATACTAAAACCGACGTTGCAGTTTAACAACTCAACAATAGAATTTGTTGAAGATGGTGTCAGCCTTGGCATCACTATTCAATCCAACTTTAGTTTTGATAAATATATATTCAAACAATGTGGGAAAGTGTATGCTGGTCTTCGTACATTGTATGCTACTACATCTTTCCTCAGTGCGGATATGAAACTCAAGCTTTTCAAAAGTCTTGTATTACCTCATTTCATCGCTTGTGATTTCCTGCTTTCCGAATCATCAATGTACGCTCAATCGAGATTACAAATAGCATTGAATGCATGTGTACGATATGTATTCAACTTGAATAGATTTTCCAGGGTTTCTCATTTACAGTATCGTCTGCTTAATTGCCCATTTATAAAGTTTGCGCCTATGAGATGTTGCTTATTCTTATTTGATCTTGCGAGAACAAGCCATCCTGGCTATTTACACGAAAAATTAAATATTTTGAGAACCGCGCGCGCAAGGAAATATGTTATCCCTCGACACTCCACTTCCAAATACGGCAATTCATTCTTCGTGAGAGGTGTTTCACATTGGAACTCATTACCCAATAATCTTACTCTAATGAATTCGAAATTTGCATTTAAGAAGAAATGATCAGAACACTTTAACCGTTAAATTAGTAGAATTAGTCAAATTGAAATCATAAAAGTTATATTAGTGACGCACTGTTCTGTATACAAATCATTGTAGCATTTAAATGAGACCGAAGTCTCAAGTTACATAATACAAATTAAATAAATAAAAAAAAAAAAAACAATTTAAGAATTGGTGAAAATTGAATAATCAGGAAAGTCCCCAACTATCAACTATCAACTATCAACTATAAGTTCAGAACAACTGCCAAATTCACATACTCATCAGATCTTGGCAAACAAATTATGAAAAAATCAATTTGTGTTTCATTATTATTTTGGATATTATTTTAGAATGCATTGAACTGTATTTCGTAAACTCTTTTTTGAAAGGTTTAATGGCCCTGATAAGCGCCGTGTTTTATGGAATGGTTCCAATTTAGAAAACTTTGTACTCGTGGTTTTGAAAAAAAACCATTTCGAACGCCCTCGATGCCGCCTTGTTCTGGATTTGCCACCAAAGCAGTTTGTATAAAGAACAAACTTTTTTCTTCTGCTACCAGCTGCCGTTTTGCGATTGCGTTTGCCACTCGCCACTCGCTGTAACTGCCTGTTGTCTTGATGTGCACCGAACCGAATGTGTTCTGTTCCGAATGCGGGTTTTCTTATCATCGCGAGCAGCTTTGCCAGCTAACTCGATCACTTCGGCGGCCGAAACTATATAACGCCGGTTAGGTGGACTGGTGCACTGGTACTAACGCGCTCGGCCTAGCTACCCTTGCGGGAAACTCCAGATCAACACGGTTCGAGCGGGATTTTGTCTTTCCCTTCACTTTTCCTCCTTTACCATGTCCAGACATGGCTGCTTGGGTTGGTTTGTTGATGTGTTGTGATGCGAACCGATGTGGTGTACGGTTTGAATGAGAATGATCGTTACGGCAGCGGAGCGGGGATTTTTAAGCTGACTGGCTGGCTCGAGAATTACGCATGTGTGAGACTGCGACCAATGTTTCGTTCATATTTTTTCTTTTTCCTTTCCAATCGTGCTTCATTCTATTTCGCTGCTGCTCTGGTTGCCCGTTTTGGTCGGTATGATTTGAGTAGCACAAACTGGACCAATCAAAAATGGGCACATAGTGCATTTCGACAATGCTTGATATTTCACAATTATTCAATTATTTATCTCAAGAAAAATGAAATGGTATTCGTTATGATAGATGCGTAGATATATTTACTATCAATTGATGCAAAAATCTTTGCGATCTATTGAGAAATGCTCGAGTTATAAGCGTTCCAAATCTTGCATTTTTTCCTACTTGTTCAGTGCCTAGATTTTCATTTCACCCTCTATATCTTCCGGTTAGACGTAGTCCTACGTCAAAAAAACAGAAAGTGGGTTATATCTATGGTATAACCGCAAGGGTGACGTAGGACTATCGTTGATTTAGGGATCATTTGTTTGAAATTGAATCTAAATCCATCCTGAATGTGTATTTGGGTGGCTTCAAAAACGAGAGCATTACGTTGGAGGCTCAAGGTTATATGCATTCAATATTGGAAACAAAAAACCTTGTTCTGAAGAATAATCTTCAGAAGCTTTCCTGTTAACTGCACTTGATTGACAAACCACAAAACCAAATGTATGTGGTCGCAGTATTATATGGATAGAAAAAAATTAAAATAAACTCGCTTGAATGTAATTTCCAATTCCAAGGGGAACTGGCAGATTATTTTTCAGCAACGATCATTTCTTTCCAGGTTTCTTCTCAATAACCAGCAAACGAAAAGAGTTGCGCGCGTATATGTGTGTGTGTGTGTGGCGGCTGCTTCAATGTCTTCCCGAGGAACCGTATTTCGATGCTCTCTTGGTCACCTTCTCTTCTCCTTCTGATTGATCGGCTTTTCTGCGCTCCCTCACAGTTAAAACAAACTGATTGCATTTCAGGTCAGGTCAGGCCAAGTAATGAATCTCTCGATCCCACACCGTTCAGCTCGTTCAGTAACGATGTTGTCTTGTCGATGTCCTCAGGCGTCGTGCACAAATTACGTAACGCTAAAAATCCGGATCTTGAACCCCCTCCCCCCCCTTACGTAACGCAATTTCCTATCTCTAATAAACAGAAAGTAACGCAACATCTACCCCCTCCCCCCTTATCGCGTTACGTAATTTGTGTACGACGCCTCACGAAAAATGAATGGGTTTCACCACCAGAATATCATTTAAGTATGATTTTCGTGCGTGATTGAATCGAGAGAAGGTGTGGTTTACGATGGCAATTTGGAAGGCAAACTAGAGGAGAATAAATTCTCTGAGTATGAAAATTTCGGCGA
The DNA here is from genome assembly GCF_029784135.1 of Toxorhynchites rutilus septentrionalis. Classification (NCBI taxonomy): domain Eukaryota; kingdom Metazoa; phylum Arthropoda; class Insecta; order Diptera; family Culicidae; genus Toxorhynchites; species Toxorhynchites rutilus. The sequence continues at coordinate 339,030,478 of NC_073745.1, forward strand.
CTGAGCAATATCGATTGAAAATTATATAATTTTCGCGATACGGAACAATTTCCGTTGCGCGCGCATACAATATTAGATACGAAAATATCCTACTGATGGGAAAGAATAATCTTCCGAAGCTTTCCAGCTAATTACACTTGATTGAAAAATTACGAAATCAAATGTATTTGGTCGCTGTGTTATATGGTTAGAAAACATTAAAATAAACTCTTTCGCATGAATGTATTTTTCAATTCCCAGGGAACTGGCAGATTGTTTTTCAGTAACGATTAGATCTTTCCGGAATTTTCTCGATGCTGTATGGCATCCAAACGAAAATTCTCGTTTCAGTTTGGCCTGCAAAAAACTTTTCTGAACTCTAATCCATCAAATTTGGAGCCCTGAAAAGGGCCGTTGATTATATGCTAAGCTAATATAGCACGCTCTCCTCGGATACGATGGGCCAGCTGGATGTCCTTGGGCATGATGTGACGCGTTTTGCATGGATAGCACATAAATTGGTATCTTCGAATAGGACTCCTGCAGCGTCAAAGCGGAACTTTGGAAGCGCAAGTCGGTTTTGAAATCCTGAGCAATTCAACGAACCAAATGCAGCAAAGGTAGCTTGCGGATCAGCGACTTCTGATAGCGACGAATTTTACGCAAAGTTCCCGGTCGATAGCGATGTGGCTTCTCCACACTTCCTGCGGCTGGTGCGCTTATCCGAGCTGCTTTCGTGGTGCCTTACCACCGAAAGACTAACGAGCTGTCTGCTTTGTCCCAAACAAACGAGTCCTCACGGTGCGAGAGTAGAGTAAGAAATGAACGAAAGCAAAGGAAGCGTCATTTTATAAACCATAAAAGTATAGAATCTAAACCCCACCCTTATTATATTCGTTGCTTACCCTGAGAGAGAAACGAATAACATCGAAGTAAGTATACAGTAATGTATTTGAATCCGGACACTTTGCGTTACATTTAATACCATACCGCAGCCACAACATTTTCTGCATGTTGAATTAATGCGATTGATTAGTAACTATCAAGAAACTATCAGTAACTATATTAGTAGCTATTATTCGCATAAATTCAACATGAAAAAAATGTTATGGCTGTGGTATGATATTGAATGTAATGCAAAGTGTCCGGATTCAAAAGCATTACTGTAAAAAAGAGTTAACTCGACTGAAAATTTTTCGGTTCGGCCTGCAAAAACGAAATTAAGAGCCCCCGCAGACTGCAGACTGACTTGTCGACCGATAGTTCGGTCGGCTTCTTAATCAGTACGGAGAGGTATGCATGTGCGCACATTACACCGATTCCGTTGGGTCGGTGTTTGCACCAGTAGCCGATCCGACCAAACTGTCGGCTGAAGAAAAGTCTGTAGTGTGCGGGGGCTCTAATTGAAGTGTACAGCATAATGCATAGACGTAAGTATGAGCTTCCCCATCTCACATTCCAATAAGATTTATGAGCTTCCAAGTGGGCGCGCTACATACGGATACGAATGATTTCAATAACCTGTTTTCGAAGCTATCATTAAGCTATTGAAACAATTTTTCGACTCAATAAATAGCAAACATATAACTCTTGGACATTTTATCTTTTGTATGAAATGATTATCATACTGTTCCGTTGATCCGAGGCAGAATGAATCACGCTTAAAGAAGGAATGGATTTTTTCTTGGAATTTAGTCAGCAGAAATAATGCCCTTTCCCAACAATTAAAAACGACAAACGGTAAACAGTTTCATCAAAGTAATTTCAAAGTAAATTATGATATGGGGATATATTCACTACATCATGTCATGTATTTCATATTCTTCATTATGAAATCCATATCCATGGCACCTATCGGTATCGAATTATCATCGACACCACGATTTTCGCTAAATGCTCCTTTCAGTTCGGCCTGTAAAAAACTTTTCTGAACTCCATCAAATTCGTGAGTATACAGTAAGCTTATACAATAAAGAGGGTGGGGTTTAGATTCTATACTTTTATGGTTTATAAAATGACGCTTCCTTTGCTTTCGTTCATTTCTTACTCTACTCTTGCACCGTGAGGACTCGAGCTCGTTAGTCTTTCGCAGACAGCTCGTTAGTCTTTCGGTGGTAAGGTACATGAAAGCACCTCGGATAAGCACACCAGCAGCAGGATAGGTGAAGAAGCCACATCGCTATCGACCGGGAACTTTGCGTGAAATTCGTCGCTATCAGAAGTTGACCGAATTGGTGATCCGCAGCTACCTTTGCAGCATTTGGATCGTGGAATTGCTCAGGACTTCAAAACCGACTTGCGCTTTCAAAGTTCCGCAGTTATGACGCTGCAGGAGGCTTATTCGAAGATACCAATTTGTGTGCTATCCATGCAAAACGCGTTACATCATGCCCAAGGACATCCAGCTGGCCCATCGTATCCGAGGAGAGCGTGTTATATTAGCTTAGCATATAATCAACGGCCCTTTTCAGGGATCCCAATTTGATGGATTAGAGTACAGAAAAGTTTTTTACAGGCCGAACTGAAAGGAGCATTTAGCGAAAATCGTGGTGTCGATGATAATTCGATACCGATAGGTGCCATGGATATGGATTTCATAATGAAGAATATGAAATATATGACATGATGTAGTGTATATATCCGAAGAAATCACTTTGGTGAAACTGCATTATAAAATTATTTGTGTACGAATGCCGCAATCGATAGTCGACTCTAATTTGCGCTGGGTAATTTCCTCGGAGGACTCAATTCCTCCTTTGAGCATTAAGAAACTCTTTCTGGTAAAACGAAGTGGTATGAATCACATTATTTGAATGATAGAATGAAGAAGTTTTCTGCCAATTTCCTTCAACCTCCAAACATATCTTTCTCCCGTTTGTCGTTTTCGCGTTCGCTAATCTTTTCTCACAACACCCATTTCTCGTTTGAGAAATTGTTGAGTAAACATTGTTTGCCAGTGCGCGTAGAGCGGGAATTCCTAAAGATTCATTGCACCTCTAATAAATTGCCGAAAGACATTCGCATTCTTACGTTCATTACATTCTTACATTCTTACGTTGATCGCACTTGATTGAAAAAATCCAAAACGAAATGTATTTGGTCGCAGCATTATATGAGTAGAAAGCAAATAATCGCTCGAAAATGACTTGATTTTAGCGATGATGTTTCACGTTTTTCATGATACGCATCCAATATTGGATACGAAAGTTTTCCACTGATGAGAAAAAAATATTCAGAAGCTTTCCTATTAATTGCGATTGATTGAAAAATCACAAAACCAAATGTATTTGGTTGCAGTGTTATATGGATAGAAAACATTAAAATAAACTCTTTCGCATGAATGTATTTTTCAATTCCCAGGGGAACTGGCAGATTATTTTCCAGCAACGAGAATTCCGCGCGTGTATATGTGTGTGTGGCGACCGATGTTTCAAGCGGAACCGTGGCATCACTCTCCTCCTGATGGATTCCCTTCTGGCCTTAGGTGCACATACAGGCTCTTGGTGACACCGTTCATTAACGCTTTCATGATAAACGAAAATAGCTTCACAACACAGCAACAACATGCTCCAATCGCTGTTCAATCATAACTGAGGGGGTTTACGAGCGGCGCTTGCTTATATACCGATTGGTGATTTCAATAGCCTGTTTTGAAAGCAATTTTAAGACTATTGAAACAAGTTTTTGGATGAAAAAGTAACAAGTATATGACGCGTAGACCTTTTATCTTTCGAATGAAGTGTTTATCATACCATTTCGTTCAGTTGTTTAAGAGCTATTAACGCTCAAAATCTCGGTCTCCGGCGTAACGCTTTCATTTTCGAAACTTTGGTTTTACACCCCGGTATAGAAATGAAAGACGTAGTCCTACGTCAAAAAACTATGATCTGGTTCAGGTGGTATTGGAGAGTTCTACCAAGCAACCAATCGATACAATCCCACAAATACTGCTCGCAACTGGACAAATTAGCTTCCATAATTAGTTAATGTTTAGAAATGTTAGGCTACCTGAAAGATTTCAGAACTTCCTGAATTGATTGCAAAACAACACTGTGCATATTAAATTTAAAAAAATAATACTTTTGTTTTCTCAAAAATGGATACAAACTTTCCGGACAACCCAATATGAGCTAACTGATTTTCCCTGTTTTTTTTCATTCTCCCTGATTTTTCAAAAAAAATAGCTAGCAACCCTGTCTGCGACACCAGTAAATAAAGTCCGAATGAGCTAATATTTTGCATAGGGTATATTATCGTGAAAATCAACATTTCGTAGCAAGTTCCGAATGAAAAATCGAGATAATTTTTTTTGTTGGCACCCAAAACCATACTTTTCGTTTCGTAGTCCGAGAAAAATGCCGTGAATGCACAGAATGCCGATTTTTGACAATTTTTTTTTTCGAGATTACATTAGATCCCGACGTTTTATGCAATTTGAAGACGTTTGGCCTTGGGTGATTTTTCGATTTTCAAAAAACTCAAACTTTGACCGCTTTGCGCCACTCTCCCTTAAGTCCGATTGAGCTGATATTTTGCATAAGGTTTTTTTCGAGGTGGTGAACATTTTTTATAGGGTAACTTTTTGAAATTTTAGGGTCGATTTTTTCCCATACATTCATTGGCACCCTAATATTCACACATCAAATATAAATAGAAAAACACAACACACACACACAGTTTTTATAGGACGAAAGCACACTCTTCTCTTGGTCAACATCTGCTAACATGAATTATATTTTATTTGATATTGTGTTTACTAAATGTCTTCCATACATAAATATTAAAGATGAAAGATTTCGTTGAAGAAAATAGAGCATTGGTTTGGTTTTGGCTTTTTCTTCTACAGATTTCACGTGTGTATGGCTTCACGTGTTGGCAGCAATCAAAACGCCCACCAAAATTGGTTTTCTTCCAATTTGTGGATACGTTATAATCACTCGGTTGCCTCATCTGGGGAGCATTATTTGGAACCCACTCTCGGGTGCTGGTTGGTTTTTCTCCTGCACGGATGAGTGTTTAAGTTCACAGACAAAATTCTAGCTTAGTTCCGATACCACCCACCCATGAGATGAGTAGATGAGTTTTCTATGACGTCAGGATGGTGGCGATGGTGGCAGAGAATAGAAAATCAAAGCATGGTCAGCAGCAAATGATGCTTGTTTCGGGCTCATGTATGTGGATTGGGACTTCGGCTGGGAGTCAAGCATTATTGCTGTCCTCCTACAAACGACCCCGACATTTGGAACCCGTTTCAAGCTTGAAGAATTTTGGGAATGGCAATACTCCTCCAGATGCCCCAATGACGCAAGGGCTTGGGTGTAAGCTTTTATGAACTATGTTCTAATGATGAGATATATGTGTGTTGGCTTCAACGTTGCTTTCAAACGCAGACCTGAATAATTGAAAGGTTAACATGGGGTTGTGACTAAAATCATTAAAACATTCGATAAAATTGATGGCGTTATTTTCGTTGTTTTGATAATCTCACAAACTGTTGATTTTCTTCTCAAATAATCATTGCTTTGCTATAGCAGTACGGAAAATCGATCGATTTGATCAAGATTCTCCAGAAAAAAATCAAAATCAAAAACCAAGCATTAAACATCGCGCCTGCCACCCATAAAAAAGCAGAAACAAAACAAAATGCTTCCGAGATTGCTCCGTTCGTGGGAACCATCCGTCCCTCGGTTCAAGGGAATGCTATCATCTGGACCAAGCTGGTCAAAAAATGAGCTGAGGTGGGGAAGGCACAGGCACCATTTTATTCCTATTTTTTATCGTTCATAGTAGACACAGCTACAAGTCGGAACGAAGCTCAGCTAAGCGTCCGATCAATGAGCAAACGAAGAAAAAAAAGGCGAAATAAATAGTCGGACATTTTTCTTGTCGTTTGTTTTCGGCATAGATCAAGTAGATTATGCTGAGCCGTCCAACTAGCCAGCTTCGAAGTGATTTTGCTCCGATACTGGATGCTGGGAGGGCCATAGCAATACAGCAATTCCAAATGAAATCGTCCTTAAAATGCAGATTTTAAAAACTTGTATTTTTGATTCCAATGAAAGTGTGTATTCCGTTTGGGTTGGAGGAAATATGAGTTTTTCACAGCAATTGGGAATTTTTTGACTCAAGCGTAAATTTTGAAAAGGGCGTATCGATTTTAGTAAGAGAAATTTATATCACAAAAACTATGAGTCGTACCGAAATAGTGTCTTAGAAAGAGTTATAGAGTATTGATGGTTGAATATGAAAAAAATGTACACTGAAAATAAAAATTAGTAATCTTTTTTTTATTTACAAAATAAAAATTCAATTTGCAATATCCAATATACATATTTTTAAATATTTTTTTTAAATTTTTTCATACAAAACAGAAGTCATGCAGAAAATTTAAAGATGGTAAAACTATTTTTGACGAACTTTGTGGAACATCGAATTTTTAGGAATTTTCGAAATTTCAAATTTTTGTATGTTAACAATCATTTTTAGCCACAAATTATGAATCCTGATGTGATTTAAAACAAAAAAGGTTATTATCAATCTCCTTCTAAATGTAGCCATTCTCAAAATATTCAAAAAAATATTTCTAATTTATTGTCTTTTTTATAGTAAATAATCTTTTTTCATATGTTTGTCATGTTATACCGTCATGTTCATGAAATTTTATGAATTTGCTTATAATATCCAACAGCTTTTTCAAATACATCATCATGGTTCATTTTTTGACTCAAGCGTATTTTTTTGAAAAGGGCGTATCGATTTGAGTAAGAGAAATCTTTGATAATATATATCTTAAAAAATATGAGTCGTATTGAAATAGTGTGTTAGAAAGAGTTATAGAGCATTGTTGGCTTAATTTGAAAAAAATATACACTGAGAAGAAAAATTAGTACTCTTTTTTTATTCACGAAATAAAATTTTAGTTTGCGATATCAAAAAATATGTACTTTTTTATATTTTTTTCAATTTTCATATAAAATAGAAGTCATGTAGAAAATTTAAAAAATAGGCCCAAGATGGTAAAACTATTTTTGACAAACTTTGTGGAACATCGAATTTTTAGGAATTTTCGAAACTTCGAGATTTTGTATGTTAGTAGTCATTTTTAATCGCAAATGAATCCTGATGTTATTTAGAACAAAAAAGGTTATCATCAATCTCCTTCTAAATGTAGCCATTCTCGAGATATTTAAAAAAAATATTTCTAATTTATTGTCTTTTCAATAGTAAATAGGCCCTTTAAATATGTTTGTCGTGTTATACCATTATGTTTATGAGATTTTATGAATTCGCTTATAATTTCCAACAACTTTTCCAAATACATCGTTATGGTAAAGACATATGTTTAGGAGTTACGTTACGATACATTCGAAGACATGTGGGTTATAACAAAACGTAGCGAAGCTAAAAAATCTTTTTTATCTTAATACAAACATCAATCAATCAAAAAAATTGTTGGAAATTATAAGAAAATTCATACTTTTCCTGAAGAAAATATGTCACCCTTCTAAACTCGAGTCGACCGCGAGTAATCGGTTTCCTATATTATTAACATTAGAATTAAGGAAAAATGTATATATACTAGTAACAATACAGTAAGGAGTTCGGCTCCTTTAAACCTATGTAACTGAGCCTGTAAAAATAAACGATTTAAATAAAAAAAAAAAGAAAATTCATAAAATTTAATGAACATGACGGTATAACACGACAAACATATTAAAAGAGATTATTTACTATAAAAAAGATTATAAATTAGAAATATTTTTTTAAATATCTCGAGAATGGTTGCATTTAGAAGGAGATTGATAAAAACCTTTTTTGTTTTAAATCAGATCACAATTCATAATTTGTGGCTAAGAATGATTGCTAACATACAAAAATTCAAAGTTTCCAAAATTCCTAAAAATTCGATGTTCCACAAAGTTTGTTCAAAATAGTTTTACCATCTATTTTATCTGAAAAAAATTGAAAAAAACAAAATAAAAAAATAAATATTTTTTGATATTGCAAATTAAAATTTTATTTTGTAAATAAAAAAAAGAGTACTAATTTTTCTTCTTAGTGTATATTTTTTTCAAATTAAGCCAATAATACTCTATAACTCTTTCCAACACACTATTTCGGTACGACTCATATTTTTTGAGATATAAATTATCAAAGATTTCTCTTACTCAAATCGATACGCCCTTTTCAAAAGTTACGCTTGAGTCAAAAAATGAACCATGATGATGTATTTGGAAAAGTTGTTGGATATTATAAGCAAATTCATAAAATTTCATGAACATGACGGTATAACATGACAAACATATTAAAAAAGATTATTTACTAAAAAAAAAGACAATAAATTAGAAATATTTTTTTGAATATTTTGAGAATGGCTACATTTAGAAGGAGATTGATAAAAACCTTTTTTGTTTTAAATCACATCAGGATTCATAATTTGTGGCTAAAAATGATTGTTAACATACAAAAATTTGAAATTTCGAAAATTCCTAAAAATTCGATGTTCCACAAAGTTCGTCAAAAATAGTTTTACCATCTTTAAATTTTCTGCATGACTTCTGTTTTGTATGAAAAAATTAAAAAAAAAATATTTAAAAATATGTATATTGGATATTGCAAATTGAATTTTTATTTTGTAAATAAAAAAAAAGATTACTAATTTTTTCCTCAGTGTACATTTTTTTCATATTCAACCATCAATACTCTATAACTCTTTCTAAGACACTATTAAAGTTACGCTTGAGTAAAAAAATTCCCAATTGCTATGGAAAACTCATTCTTCCTCTAACCCAAACGGAATACACACTTTCATTAGAATCAAAAATACTCATGTTTTGTCATTTGTAGATTTCATTTGGAATTACTCAATGGTGTCCCCACAATATAGAGACATTGGAAAAGTATTTCAGAACCCAGCGAAAGTGTGACGGCTCTCTCACAACCATCGAAAAATTTGTCCTGTGGCCGTTTATGGTTTGGACCGAAGCATCCGTCTGTTCCTCGGTCCAAACTCTGTTTTGTTTCGCTCAGCATTTTAGATTGGATTTTGCGGAGTTAGAAGCACGACCATTAATTCTGGTGTCAGATTATCGCTCCCAACTCGATAAATAGCTTCCTCAATCATGCGTTGGATCTAAATGACAAATTCCACACTTTCATTACAGCGTTTATATGCAACGAATTCTGTCGTTGGTCCCATCTCAAGAGAAGTACTTGAAGTGTATCAGTCTAGCGTGTAATGAGCGTCAAACTGCGCTTTCATTTACTGAAATTCCTCATATCACATTCTATCTCGAGAATTTCCGCCAGTTTCACGAGTAGATACAAATATGTTTCATAAGTCGAAACAGCGATCAAAAACTTTTCTGACACATTTCACGTAGCGTTTTAGACTTTTCCTCTCTACGTTCGACATTCTTTTTGTTTCGGAAAACTTGCGTCGTGTTTCCATTAACTTCTTGTTACGTAAATAATTTCCTTTCCGTCAGACTTCAACAGAGTAGACATACGAGTGAGCCTCGCACAATAACATCCACCCGGCGTGACAGAAGCGTAATTATTTATGCCGCGCGCTTTTTTACGCGTTCACTGCACGCAGTGATTGTCTTTCCTTGCCAATCTTCTCGCCCCTCCCAGCGATGCAAAGCCCTACCAAAGGTCCTCCGCTCATTTGCTGGCTGCTGTTTGCGTGTTCCCAATCATTCCGACAGCATTCCAAGGCGTTCTCTTATCGCCCACATTCCCACTGCTTTTATCCCCCAGCCTCCGACCGCACGGTTTGGTAGTGGTTTGACTTCGCAGCGTCATCGCAAGGTTTTTTTTTTAATAATAATGACCTTTTAGACTATTGCCAGCCTCTTTCGACAGAGGTTCGTCCCATCGATAAACGGATGGGGAAATAAGCGTTTGCCTTCGAATCTTTCGAGCTTGGTGGCAGCGTTTGAATAATGTGCAATTTACCCCCTCCTATTTCCGCTGAGATTTAGCACTGCCACGATGAATTGGTTATTAAAGATCGACGGCATTGTTATTGCGATGAGAAAAGATGCGAAAGGAATATGCGACACGACGACAGACTTAAGCATAACCTGCTTTTATTTAATTTTCATCACGACTATTAGACCCTGGCGTTTCGTTTTACTTGATGGAAAGAGTTTGCATAAGTTCTTTATATTTAGTGCCTCCTTTACATCCTGTAGATTGCGTAGCTGCGAGTTCATTTGCTACCGAGATAAGAATGAACCAACGAAACAAGCATAAACAAATTCTGTTCACTCACGTGGAGTAAAAACGATAATTGGAAACTACAGAATTAAAAAAAAAAGAATAGAAGAGTTAAGTTACACGCCCAAAGTAGGGAAGAAACCGGAAACAACATCTAGAAAACGAACCGAGCCACAGTGGTCCCTGAGAAAATTTGAGCGGCTAAAACTCAGATTTTTTAGCTAAAAACCCAATTTTTGGTAGACTGGGGTTTTCGGATACGTTGAGTTCATTTTTCACCCGTGTACCCGTGGCCGAGTGGTTAGCGTCTCACATTATTATGCCGGGTGTTCGGGTTCGATTCCCGTTCTGGCCGGAGGATTTTCTGTCAAAGAAATTCCCTTCGACTTGCACTGTGGTCACGCGTATTCAAGAGCTTGCCCATCGGAACACATTCAAGGCGTGTTATTTGGCTTAAGAAATCTCAACTAAGTATTAATAAATGACGCTAGTTAATGCATACGTTGAGACGGCAAAAGTTCCACAGGGAACGTTAACACCATTCAAGAAGAGTTCATTTTTCAACTCGGTTTCACCAAAAAACCAAAAGGGTGGGGAGGGGCAAGGGGGCAAAGTTCAAAATTTTCAGTGTTTGGTGTCAAAATGTATGTTTTCGGGTACGCAGAGTTCATTTTTCAACTCTGTTTCACCAAAAAAATAAATAAAAATTGATTTTCCGAACCTTCGGTTAACTTTGAAATATCATAACTCAAAAACGAAAAAAAAGCCTCCCTGGTTTCAACATATATTATGTGAAAAATCTTCCGCTTTTTAGAAAAAAATATGAAAAATATAGCGCCCTTGGCCCGAGACTATGAAAACAATAAATAACGAATACAATCAATAATTACGAGAACATATTTCAAATTTTCTGCATGTGTAGTATTTTAGTATTTTAGTATTTTAAAAAAGACCAGGTGATTGGCTTTAATTTGATATGTCGATCATCTGAATCGGTTTAGCAGTTCAAAAGTTATGATTTTAAAAAAAAAATATTTTTGGAAAAAAGAGGAAAAAGTTGATTTTTCGGGCAATCCTAAAATGGAAATGGTCACACTACTGAAAAAATAAAAAAATACGGGTCTAATATTTTGCGATAAAGAAAAAAATTACATCTTTTCACGAAAATCTGAGAACCACTATATCGGTTCGGCATGGAATGGCTGATTTCGGGTTAATATTGAGAGAAAAAATCCAATAGGGGGGATTCCGGGTGAAAAACTCAAGTGCTGAGTGATAAAAGACACTTTGAGGAACACTTTCATTAAAAAAGTTTTGCGGGGAAATGCGGGGCAAGTTTTATAAGCCCATCCGAAGCAAAATTAAACTTCCAAAATAGTACTTACTTTGTGTGGAGTTAACACATACTACAACCAACCGAACTTTGAAACTGACAACAAATGCAAATTCTTCAAAAAAATTAAAAATGCTTCAAGAAACATAATGAGCTAAAAAAATTAGTTCAAAAACTTCACCAAAACACATGATAGAAAAACACACGCAAGATAGTGGCACCGGCGAGACGAAACTGGTATCTTATCGCGTTGCCAGAGCAATGATGCGCGCGCGAAATGGGGTGAAACACATGATCCTAGATGCCTTGAACATCTTAGAATAAGGAACTGTGGGATTTTTTTTGTTTTTATGCAACTTAATTTTTTGGGTTTTGGCCGCCTAAATTTTCTCTGGGACCAGTGTGCGAGCGGTTGAACCAAATACATCTGTTACACATAACTGACACAAATCCATTCTGACTTCATATCTTCGAGTTATTAAAGACGTTCAAACAAATTTATAAGATTATAAAAGAAAATCACGAGCTGAAACTGAATTACCGTTCTGAATCATATTTCGGACACTTTGTTCTAATATCTTGAAATGCTTAATGCACTGATGATATAACTATAAAATTTATATCACAATTGCTTATTTAGAGTAATCCCTTGGTTTCACTATCATTTCATATGAGAACTACATTTGAATTATAACATAATCGGTAAAAATTTATCAACACTACTCACTATCGTTTGTGTTTGACGTTTGCTTAGCGTGAGCACGTAGAATTTACCCGTTCATAAATATATAAATTTCTACCGTGTTTAATCAGTTCTCATCATCGTTAACAGTTTACTGTGATTGCATGGTAAGTGTTTCGCAGTTGATTATGAAACATAATCAAGTGTAATGTATTTTTCGTTCAAAAAATTATAAAATAAAGTGTCCGAAATTTAAAATCAATCTGTCCGAAATTTGATTTAGTGTCAGAAGTTTGATTTTTTTTGGCACGCATTTTATTCGATGATTTTTTTATGTTTTCAATGAAATAGGTACCAAAGTACAATGCTTAAAAGCATATTGAACTAATTTATTAACAATATCAACCAAATAATGCCTGTGCATAAAAGTTTAGACCTGTTTTCTTCGTCATATGCCTTAAGGTGAAGGTGGAAGCTAGCCATTGTAGTAGTATAGGTAAACCCTCGTGTAAAAATGGGGTAATAGTGTTTGTGAGAGAAGAGCAAAGCACACGTAAATAGATCAATTCACTTATCAGACTGTGTGGCGCTTCATTGACACGAGTCTTTGAATACATTTGAAAAAAAAACAAATAACAATTCAATACTATAGTAAAATGTATGAACGATATGTTCCGATGAACAATTGCAAATATAAATATATATAGAAGGTGCATTTGCATATGATTCTGATTATACGCGAGCGTAACATGAGCAAATTTATAACACATGCGAATTGGGGCTCTTTTGGTATTAACAAGTTCTTCCGCATAGTAACTCGATGTTGATAATTCCTTAATATTTTCCTTCGTTGATCGTATTGTTTTCACATATTCACGTTGGAAAGCCTTAACCCTTCTCTTCGTTGGCCGAGGCGTTTAGATAGAATTTAATACTTTTCCGTTTACTGTTTTTGAAAGCATAGGCAGCCGTGGCAGTGTTCCGAGCTCTGCAATACAATTTTCTTACCCAATGTTAAAGTTGCTAAAACTTACATTATAGACCCATTAAACGTAAAAATAATAATTGTATTGATATCAACACAATTTTATTCTATTGATTTTCATGACATGAAACACTATGACTCCGGAATAACATTTTATTGAGTGGTTTTTATAGCTGTTTCGATGATGTTGTTTGGCATCAGTGTCGAAAAATAACGATGCTTCCACCAATACAAACAAAACCATTGCTGAAGATTGAAAAACGAAAATTTTACTTTCAGAGCACTTGCTCGAGTTTTCCGACGTTCTTCACTATACGGTGCGAAAGCAGATGAAAATTTAATATCTTGTGAGTAATCGATTAAAGTTTGGTTGATATTACTTGATGGGAAGTGTGCAAAAACGATCATTTTCTTCACACTGTTTCGCAAAATTATTGATTTTCTGGCGAGGGGTGAGGGAGGGAGATGAAAGAAATGAGTGCCATTGTAGCAGCCATTTGTGGCTAGCTTCCACCTTCACCTTAAGCGTCCGAAATATGATTCAGAACGGTATAGTGTAGGTACACAAATTCAGATATGGCGGCCCCTTGATTCTGCAAAGCTTCGGAACTGCTTCTTTTGGGCAACTTTCCACAAGAGGCATTTGTAGGGTTCCACTGAGTGCTCAGACGTCGATAGAACTGGGATGACAGAAATCATACCATTCTAGCGACGCGGCAATCAGTATTTTCTTCTTTGTTTTGGAACATGTCTTTTGTGGAAACGTTGAGCTGCATCCTCACCCAAAGGGGAAGTGAAAGAGCTGTTCCAGTTTTAGGTTTGAAACTCTGCAGAAGAGCAGGTGCCCAAATATGGGTTGGACGGAAGGTCCGGCAAGATCAGGCACTTGGGATTAAAGGTGGATGGTCTTAATGATTGAGGCAATTGTTGCCCACGATAATCGACTTTAGAAATGTTATGTACTTGCGCACTTTTGTGGCAATTACATAACTGAGACAAAATTGATCTCGCGCCTGGTTGATCTGAGGATTTAGAAATTCTAATCGGTCACTTTGTCCTGGATCGTGGAAGAGGCTGGACCGGCGGACTTTGCCAAGAGCCTCGGTGTGTTAGCTTAGGTTAGTGAGTCGCGGTTATTCCGAGCAAGCCAGTTTTAGGATTCTTTTTTCTGGAAATTTCAATTAATTTTTTCCTAGATTTAAAAGTAGTGGCTCAAAAGGTAGTGTTGGCGACCTAGCCAACTGTTATGGGAAGCGCCACCACTTTTACAGCAAAAGGCCGGCACTGTATTCGTCGTCACCACGGATGTAGTAGCTAAATCTAGCACTGGGAGGGCCGGAACTGGACACGTCGCCACCACGAGATGTGGTAGCTAACCTGGCACTTGCAATGCCGCTGGGAGGAACGGAACTGGATTCGTCGCCACCACGGAATGTAGTAGCTAACCTGGCACTGGGAGGGCCGGAACTGGAACTCGTCGCCACCACGGAATGTAGTAGCTAACCTGGCACTGGCACTGGGAAGGCCGGAAATGGAACTCGTCGCCACCACGGAATGTAGTAGCTAACCTGGCACTGGAAGGGCCCGAACTGGAACTCGTCGCCACCACGGAATGTAGTAGCTATCTTGGCACTGGGATGGCCGGAACTGGATTTGTCGCCACCACAGGATGTAGTAGCTAAATTGGCGCTAGCACTGGGAGGGCTGGCACTGGACTCGTCTTCACCTCGGGATGGAGTATTATTTATCGAGCTCCAATTGTGACGGCGGAGAGTTACCTTTGGGAAACCTGAGAAGGTAACCAAGGGAACTTCTCTAAAACCAATCGGACCGCCGATATATTCCATTGTTCAACGAGCGTACCCTATCAATTTCCAATAGCGACTTCGGAAAGTTATGTTTAAGAAACCTGAGATGGTAACCGAGAATATTTTTTATCAAACTTTAATCGCGAAAAAAGAAGAAATTAAAGAATTAAATAAATAAAAAACTGTAGAATTATAGGAGTAATCATTTTAAGGATTAAAGTATTAACATTTTCTAACAGCCCACGACGAAACAGTTGAACTTCTGTTTTAGTGAGAACGAGAACGCTTCAACCACAATTATATTACGCGACGCGCAAACTATTACTACTTAAAACAGACCACACTTTTCGAACGAAAATTTATATTCATACGGATATACATTTACACACAACTAAGCTACGAGAAAAAAGAGAGTTCTGGAATAAATTTGAAAAATAATAAAAAAAACTCATCCAATAAACACACAAAAATATACCCTCCGCCCCATCTACTAGAATTAATTTATTTGATAATAAAGAACGATCTCACCAATATATAATCCGAGTGTAGATTTTCCATTCATCAATGCAAAATCTTGCACAGAATAATCCACATCGCCGTGGAACAAGATTGATTGCATACAAGCTTGCATAAATATATGCATCTACAAGTATCAAACTGTGATCATACTGCCAAAAGGTCATACAAAATCACTACCACTGGCACACACACACTTCGCGTTTGACTAGCTGGATTATAGCGAAACACACACAAACACAACGAACGCGTGGAAAAGAAAATGGAATAGATGAACACAGAAGCAGAACAAGCCGTGCTATCACCACTACACTCTCTAAGGCGGCTCGCACACCGCAGCAATAAGCAACTAGCAAACTGCAGTACACAATATGCAACAGGAAACATATTTTGTTGTTCTTCGCATACCAGAGCAATAAAAACCCCTGACATTATGCAAACAATCGCCTTAATGTACGAAACTTGTCAAAATATGAGCGATAAGTTGCTATTCAACCGACACGCCGTGTTGCTAGCGACATGTGTTGCTCTGTAAAGGCGACAGCGATATCGTATTGCGTCGGTGTGCGAGATCAACAAAGATTAAATGGAAAAATCCATTGGTGATAATATTGCTTATTGCATGTTGACAGTTGCTAGTTGCTCATTGCTCCGGTGTGCGAGCCGCCTAACAGCACAAAATGGAGCACCAGGAAGCAATACTTTCTTCAGCCTTGTCGAACTCATGGAATGAAAATTACACACTTCCCATTGAATCCGGAGTTAGACCTGTATTCACTGCGGCAAACGAATATGTTCCTTTAAACTTTCACACTTTTTAGCACCAAAGACCACTTTCTACGACCGAAATTCAGAAAACAGAGAGGAGCGTAAATGCGCACGTCTATCGCGAATCGATGCTCCTGTCACTCTCTTGTCGATTTCATTTGGAATTACTCTATATTATGTAAAAAATTCTCAAATTTCAAGAATATATATAAATAATTATAGCGCCCTCTAGTCCAAAGCCAATACAATCAAAAATTACGAAAACAAAATCCAAATTTTTTGTAAGCATAGTATTTTTCTAAATTTATTTAAAAAAAATAATAAATTTGTATTTTTTTAAGTTAAGTAACAAGCTTTAATTTGATATATCGATCATCTAAATCGGTCCAGTATTTCAAATGCTATGAATTTTTGAAAAAAAGGGGAAAAATGATTTTTCGTACCATCGGTTAACCTTGAATAATAATAACCTAAAAACAAAAAATAACGCCTTCCTGAATTTTGGATCTGTTATGTAAGAAATGCTCAGCTTTCAAGAAAAAATATAAAAAAATATGGCGCCCTTGAGCAATATCAATAAGAATCAATCAATAATGACACAATCAAAACCTAGAATGTTTACATGTGTAACATTTTTCCAAGAAAGACTAGCTGATCAACTTTAATTTGATATGTCGACCATCTAGTCGGTTCAGTAGTTCAAAAGTTATGAATTTTCGAAATTAGTCATTTTTGGGAAAAAATCGAAAAAATTGGTTTTTCGGGCAACCCTAAAATGGAAATGGGCACTCTAATGAAAAATAAAAAAAAATTGGGAACCGAAAATTGATAATGTAGGGCTTTTCGGGGCCATGGTAGGTTCTTATGATAGTTAGGGTTTAGCATACAATTTATCCTAAACATTCATTGACCACGATCCAAATTCATTTCCTCCATAGCACGCAAAATACCCATTTGCACCAAACATTAACTTTTCCGTACATCCCGCTAGAATAGCAATGACATCTGTAAAACATTACAGATAGATTACAGGCTGTCATATAGATGAAACACACATTTCTAAATAACTCGAAACTAATCAAGTAAATGGAGCCACATTTGGCATGTAAAGGTTTTAGGGGCACGGAACGTTTCCATGGTAAATAGACACTCCTTCCCCTCTCTAAAGAGGGAGGGGGCGAACTTGGCATATAGAGGTTTTAGGGGCCGATAAACGTTTCTATTGTGGTTCGACACTCCTGCCTCCTCTCTAAGGAGAGGTTACCATACAAATGAAACACAAATTTCTGCATAACTCAAGAACCAATCAAAAATCTTGAACGAGAATTGTGTCTGAAAATAATCTGATATGATAATGATGAGTTTTGGTAGAAGTACAAGGAATGTTATAGTAAAAGGTAAATTCCACGGGGTCGATTAGAAGATCAATCAATGAACAGTTCTGCGATTGGATTCATGAACGTGCGCTTAGTAAGAAAACCTGAATGTGATAACGATAAATAAATTTTGGGCGGGACGAAATAGAATAGTGATAATGTTCTTTTCCACTAGAAGGACAAAAAACTAAAAAGCAGTTCTAATAAAGATATTTGATTCGAATCTTTTTAGAACAAAACAGGTACAGGTCGGACTGGATTATATACAGTTCCTGATTTCTTTTCACTGTATATAATCGAATAACATTTTTTTTGCATGTATTTTTCTTTTTTGATTTTAAAAGAGAAATTAGATTTTTGATTCATCCCCTTAAAGTCAGAGAATACCTCTCTTGCATGAAAAAAATTAATTTATCCAGATTCTCTAAGGGAGTGGTAGACGATCATATTTGATTAAATAAATCCCTCTACACATATGTTCGAATTACAACAATGACAGAGTTATAGAACTTTTTTTTTGTTTCGGACTCTGTTGCCTCAAACTGGTTCTACATTAAAAAGTACGCTACGGAAGACGATTCTGTGGCTTGATGATGAAAATTTAGTACAGGATATAGTAGTGGAACATCTAAATTAATGGATATTAATAACATTTTGGAAGTGAAAAACTTAAAAATTTGTAATTTTTAATGTGTTATTAATGTAATTCTGAATTTTTCTTTTAAACTAGATTGTTTCTATCAATTTAATTGAAGCTTTTTTAAAGCTCTATAATTTGTTCTTTGACACCCAACTTCTATCTTTCTTCATTTGGCTGCAATATCGATATAAACAATTCCTGGTGAAAATTCAAGAAAAATCACGATTTTTACCCCACTGTACATTACACATTAATGTTGAAATGTTACATTTCTTCTTGAAACAAGTCATATTCGAAATATAAAAAAAAATATATTTTTATTCAAACTGTATATAATCGAGTCCAAAATAGTATATAATCGAATCACATATAATCGAGTCCGACCTGTACTAGTATACAATTTAATGAATCATACTGAACATAGAAATTTTTTTTAATAATGTTCTGAATCAATCCATAAAAAAATAACAACTCACTTAGTTTAATTTATGCATTTAAATCGAAAAAGAAATAATTCATTATATTTGATGAAAAATATTTTTTCAAAATCTTATATGGACAAATTTAAAAGTGGAATTCAGAAAATACTAACATCTGTACAATTCGGTGCAGCTTAGTTTACATTAGAAAGCTGATCATGTAATGAGTATTAATAATCAGCTTAACTATTATTGGCCATTTGCTTGGATAACAGTATTGTCAATTTTCGCCTATTACTCTAGATTGCGCTTTTCCCTTGCCCCTCTCTATTTTTGTCGAAAATACAAACTATATGACATTTAAGAATGAATCTTCAAAAACACATACATGCTATGTAATCATTCTACAAATTCATGACTATCTGAGTTAACGTATTTTAATAAATGAAAATTCTAAAATTAATGAAAATAATTGAAATATCGCGATGTCATTGAATATACCGTATTGGTTGTTTGTAGATAACAGACACATAAAATAAATCGAAGTGCAAATTCATCAGTACACGGCATACCACATCCCACTTTGAGAAGAGGGTATATTTTTGATAAGCGCGCCTAATAACGTACGAAAATCTCCGACGAATTCCCTTTTAGCATTTTCTCCACCTACCAAAACGAAACCACAATGTTTGCGCCCATATTATGAACGCATTCGGCAGCGAAAAGCTTCTTATGGACGAAAAGGGTGACGGAAGTATGGTATCACTCTCTCGCCACCCCACACCGGATCGCATCAGTCTTTTTTTTTTGTTCAAATGTAAGAGGAAAAAAACAACATAATTTGGTTGTCACTCACTTGCGCAGCATTAAAACCACCCGAGAAGGCGCGTGCAGGATTGTGGCAGCAGCCGTTTTGTTTTTTTTTCGTCTCACTCCTGCTTTAATCCAGTTTTTTTCCTGCCATTCGTGGAGTTGTGACAGCCAGCAGCTTGCAAAAAAAGTGTATACATCCTTCAAACGCCAGGGCGCGTTGGTTTGCGAGCAACCCCCGATCGACCAACCGAACGACACAAAGGGGGGATGGAACGAAAGCTCCCACTAATGCCAGTAAATCCGTTCAACAAATTTTTCGGCAAGTGAAAGGAGTTTAATTTATTATATTTTTATTTTCGCTTTCAAATCAGTTCTCCCCCGAAAGGAGCATGCACGGAAAATTGGGGACTGTGCTCACATTAACCACACATTTTTGAATTTGTGCGAATATGGTGCTAAACGGATACTGGGCCAGAGAGCAAAAATCAGCTATTAGCAGAAAAACAATATAGTTAATTTGCCTGCTGAAAGAGATGAATCAATGCCTCAAGATTTCAACAGGATTCCAACATGATCATAGCCCTCCACTTACGGAGCTTTTGTTTAATAAGTGGCTCAATTAAAATCTCAATGCCATTCCCTCGGTCATTCCGAGCGAGAATAGAAGCGCACTATCAGAACAAATTCATTCCGATCGAGCGCATTTGCAAACATGCTGAGTGCAATTGTCCCTAATCAGAGCATGAAAAGAGTAAAATGAATCCTACAAGGACTAACTGAGCAGCTCTCCCTCTCTCTCATGCATCGAGCTTTCCATTCAGATTCACAATTTCATGGTATGCTTAAAGTTATAATTTACTTGATACGCTCCCATTCCTGCAGCCGGTTCACAATGGTTGAACTCACGCAAACTGTAATAAAGGAGCTGTTATCATCGTGGCGAACATGCATGACAATGGTTTAATTAAGAAAATTAGAATGCACCTCCTGCCGCAAAGGTGCAAAAGCTGTCTGGAGAGCAAAGGCACATTTCTTTGAATATTCAACAGGGGTTTCTTTGCCATAGTACCTGATTGAAAAAAAGGTGTTACTATCGATGCTTACCCCTGCAGGACACAATTAAACCCACTAGGTGGATTAATCCACATTGAAAGTCTGCTTTCGTACACATCAGCAGCTGATAACGAATGCCATTCAGTCAGCAGACACTGGGAAGGAAATGAAAATAGTAGGTACAAGCGTGGTTCCCAGCGCGCACTCGAGTCCCTTGTGTAACCCCAACCCACATTAATTCATATGCAAACTAACCGAAATTTGTGTGCAACTCCGGTTGTGGAAACTTTCACCACAGCAGCGCTAAATATCTCCCCATCATATGCGGAATGCATCTGAATGCATCTTGTTGATGGAAAATCGCGAAAGCGGTGAAATTCGCAACAATTGTTTAGTCGCTTTAAAAACCGGCAAACAGTTAGCTCTGAAGGTGTGTTAATTGAGCGATTTGTTTGGCGGATTTTTCCGTACGACTTCCAGTCAGAATTAATTAATTTCATCGCGTGCTTAATTTTTCACATCGTCGGAGGACTAAATTTCTGTTCCAGTGCGTACGGAGCTTTATGGCGGAATTGCCTTCGCATTCGCACCGTCATCGTTCCGACCGATGGATGCGGAGAGTTTGAAGAGTTAGTTCTGAAAAGGCGTTCCGCTAGATTTGGGTTGTATTGAAGGCGGCGAAATGATGCTGACGATGACGATGACGACAATGTGCCAACATTCGGTTCCGCCTGCGTTGACACCAATTTGACTCGAAAGTTGCGAATTTAGCGGGGAGTTTCAGATTTGTTTGCTGTTCCCGCCGCACTGACGGCTACATTAACGCAACGTGGAATAATTATGACCATTGGGCGGATTGTGATTCACGGAAAGTTTTAATTGGAGAATAATGTTAACAGGATATAGTACGCGTCGAGGCGCGCTACAATTGAGTGGCAGTTCCGCAATGATTGATAAATTGGATTTGCTTGATGGCAAGAATGATAGTTATTTCTCGAGGCGAAATAATTTGTTCTGTTTCGGATGATGGACTGTATGTCAAGCGTTTTGAAACTTTGAACAATTCTTTTTGCTTCAGTTCATATTTCATGCACAATTGCGCGATGTGTCAAAGCTCCCGAACAGTTTCTCATTATTTTCTACAAAATTTTAAATTATATGCGAAGTTATATGATAACACTAGAAACTATAACAACTTCCCAAACTTCACTCATGGTTTCGCAACCACTAGCGCATTTTTCTCTCCGTTAATCTGCTCCTACATTTACTTTATTTATTTCACAAATACAACAGGCAACATATGCCCTAATGTTAGATACTCAAGTACTATTACTTTAATCTATTTCTACAGAGCCTACTAAAACTATTACATTAGAAATTTCACATTGGGTCTGATCACGAACATCACTCTCACAAACGCTTTCACGTCACTTACACTTCACTTAATCTGTTTGTGTCTATCATCATTGTCACGGACAGTTGCGTGTAGAAATAAACTCCGTGAAGTGAGAGTGTTCATTCTCGTTTATAAGAGACATGTCGGTTGTATAATTTCGGGCGTTTAAACGTTATGTCGGTTGCATAATACCGGACGTTTGAGCGTTATGTAGGTAAGATTAATATAGTTTATGAGACAATATGCCATTTAATTTATCGATGATCTGGTATTTCAATGCCATCTATTCGTGCTCATCCCATGATTCATTTGTTTAGTGCGTTAGTTTGCTGAATCAAACGCTGGTTCAAAGATGAGGAGGAATACTTGGTTGCTCGTGAATAATGTAGATGTTGAACATATGGGAATGTAATTTTATTTTCCCTTCTGTAAATTACTCTAGAGGTAAAACATGACTATTATGTATATCTCGCATATTCTTTTTCTTTACTCTGTCTTACTCGTTTGAATAGTGAGAAGCATTTAGTACAGGTCAAAGTTAGAATCACATTATAAGAACCATTTCTACAATTTTGTTGAATGATAATACCTTCTTTAACTCATAGAAAGCCCGAATTTATCTACCTCACGATCAGTATAACCTGAGCTACTCCTATATGGGATTCTGGATTTCTTTAATTTGATATACGGGACAAGAAGTTTAATTTAATTATTTAAACTGAAACTGGTCAGCAGCGTCGGTCAGAAGCATAATTTTCATATAAAATATCTGATGGGTTTCAAGGATTTTGCCAAAAGCAGAAAGTGAAAAAATAACTAGAGAAATATTTTAGAAACAGTACCTTGTGAATGCTTTGCAATGATAGACTCATTTTTTACTTGTTTGAAACTTACTATCACTTTTTCAATATTATCTCATCCAAAGAATGTCTTCAAAACAATATCATTGAAAATGTCCATTGAAAAAAAAACAATGACCTTATACGTTATAACTACCGTCCTGATACTGGTCTTGTCCACCAATTGCGAATGTTTGAATTACAAAACCAATTCTACAATGTTGGAAAAACTTGACAGTTATTATTTCATACTCAAAATATCAACAAATCATTATTATACATAGTCATAATAATGAACCGATTGATTGAGTAATGATCACTCTTTCTAAGAAGAGATTATTGAGTGGTATCCATTGCCATTTTATGGTGTTGCAACCCTCTGTTAGGCTAATCCTAAGAATAGAAACAAAAAATTTCTATTCATTCAAGACAATCAGAAGTAGACCTCTCGCCATGCTTCAATGGACATACGGGAGCTACATTTTTAGTCCTTAATTACATGCCATAGCGCATTAACCGAATACAAATAAACAAATTTATGTCCTTTGGATACGTCAGAATTTCGTTCCAGAAATGCCACCAGACGGATAAATTGCTGTTTGTTTATGTTTTCTTTCCTAAAAAGCAAGACAAGATTCAAAATGTTTGTAAAAAAGCTAAATAAATACGAAATTGAACTTACTCCATTCCGCGTGACAAGCTTTCACCACCTAAAACACAAGTGACAAATAATACTAAGGCAGACAATCGGATATCCCCGTCCGGGATATCTTAGGTAGCCGTGATCCTGATCTTCTGCTTCATCTATACCTGTTTCTCAGAAACGCCGATGTCAACGTTTAATGATGTTTCCTCCGTTGTATCCCTGTATCATATCCCTCCCATCCGATCTATAAACTTTTACTTAGTCGCGGCAATACATACACACACTCTTTACAGATACACGGGCCAAAGGTTGTGCAGTCCACTGATCACTCAACAAGAGCCAAAGGTTGTACCGCTCATGACAACTCTACACGAGCTGATGTTTGCGCCGGCTAGTGACCATTCTATACTGGATTCCTCGAGTCGAGAAGACGCACCACGCTAGATATGGGGTGCAGACTAGGGGGGCGTTGCGGATTAATGGTCAGCTGCATCCCAATAGGAAGTATCCCGTGTCGCGCACAGGTACAGAGCATTGGAGACAGCAACATCACAATTACGAAAACACTTGTAATACTAACCTCGAGCCAACCGCGAGTAATCGGTTACATATTACTAACATAGTTATAAGGCAAACATTGTCGAAATATTGAACTCCCGGCCCCGTCAGGTTGACGCCATATGAGCCTTAATAAAAATATATATTTTGGATAAAAAAAAATATACTTGATTTTCTCCGTGACATGATAGTATCGTGGTATTCATAATAACACGGGGGTTCATCAAAGTTGTCACGACGGATGAACTCTTCCAGATTCTACACACGCGGTGGCAGCCGTAATGATGTTGTATACAATTCATTTCGTTTTCACCGTGAAGTGACGTTCGTGATCAGGCACATTATGTGAGAGCAACAACATACAATTTTTTGAGAGTCGAACGAGAGAGATGGCAGTCAAAACAGGAGCTACAACGGTTAAACACATGACACATGCTAGTTGCAGGTTCATGGTATCCGTAATTTTTCCGTGTTGAGGAGAGGTACAGTAAATTACGAGAACGCAAATTACGACGATTAACATTGAAACTGATTAACTGGAGGAGCTCAGGATAGTCGATGTTCGAAGTAATGAGATTCGATGTAAATAGGGCCTTGGCAACGTTTCTTCGTGGAACTAATGAATCGAGTCCTATTAGCTTGCATCGATCCTCGTAGTTAGGGAGATTTATTGGATCATTCCATAGTAAATTTCTTAGTGTGAATCGGACGAATTTCCGCTGGATCGACTCGATTCGCTGAACGCTATTTTGGTAGTAAGGCGACCATACCACTCAAGTATACTCTAGAATCGAGCGAACTAACGAGCAATAAAGAGTTTTGATGCAGTGCACGTCCTTAAATCGCTTTGTGACGCGGAAGATAAATCCAAGTGTTCTGGATGCTTTAGAGATGATGTAGGATACGTGATCACGAAAGGTTAGTTTCGAATCCAGCATATCGCCGAGGTCTTTAATAGTGCTAACACGATCCGTGCCGTTAATGTTTTTTGCGATAAAGAAAACACATAATTTTCAGAGGAACCTCAAAATATATATTTTTTTCAAGGTAATCCACGTTTTATGCTACACAGTTCATCTATCTCTCAGGCAAACTGTAGATTCCTTTCCAATAGAGTTATTTCCGTTTCGACGAAAACCATTCGCTGATCCATTTTTCGACATTTGGCGGAATGATACTCTGCAAGTCTCATGAAGGCAAAAAGTCCAGGTCTGGAGAATACGATGTCGTATCGTAATATCACTTTACCGTGTCTTCGGACCCATTCCGGCTTTTTTCGGTTTCAGTAACAGATATACACCATATCCTCCTAGTCCCACCTCACATAGAACATCGTCTTTCGAACGAAACGGGCTTCATGTCAATCCCGAGAGTTTCGACACTAAACCTTACGAATAAAAAATTATCTTTTCATCCAAAAATGCCATATATTTCAAAAGCTATAAGAGATAGAAAGTTGACGTCTTTGACGTAAGCCCATACTATGTAAAATCTTGCCGAATACACTATAGGGGACGGCCACCCTTAACATAGAGTACAATTAAACATAATGCATACAAAATTGATGCATTTCGTTATGTCAGCATCGATCTTTAGGATGTTTTTTTTTTACTTTATAATTAATCTCCAGTATGGAAATTAATAAAGAGTTTCCAGTGTTAGAGAGTCAGTTCCAGTGTTACCAATTCACTCAGATATTTTCTGCAATTGTTTTATACCCAGATGGTTTCTGAAAAGCATGAAACCATTTTCACATATCTTTTCTTGTACAGTCAACTCTCCCTTACTCGATGTTCTGTAACTCGATATTTTCCCTAACTCGATGAATTTCATGGCACCTTTGATTTTACATGCATTCTTCTCTCCCTAACTCGATACCTCCCTTACTCGATGCCTCTCTTACTCGATGGGCTTTGTTTCATTTTTCCATGGATTTTTACCTCGCTAACTCGATTGATTTTCGCGTACTTGTTTTTGTGCGTTTCTAGCTGTCATTTCAATTGCTCTTGAAAGTGAAGACGAAGTGTTCGTATTATCAAGGATTTTTTTTTCAAGTATGGAAAACCAGGGAAAACCTTTCAAGCGAACGATTAGAACGCTAACCATAGCGCAACGTTTGAGCATCATCGAGCAGGTCGAAAAGTATGGGCGAAAGGCGTCTGAAGTTGCAAAAGATTTCAGTATTGCACAAAGTACGGTGACAACACTATTCAAGCAAAAGGAAAAATGGCATCGGATGGGAAAATTGAATGTGGACAAAAAGCGTATAAGGTTGGTTGGGAACGAGAAGCTGGAACGGTCAATGGAAATTTTTGTCAATCAAGCCAGAGAGAATAATTTACCTCTCTCAGGTTCTATTCTTCGGGAGAAGGCTTGCGAATTTGCCCAGAAACTGGGAATTCCCAATTTTAAAGGAAGTTCTGCATGGCTAAGTAAATTTTTAAAACGGCAAAAGATGACATTTCGGAAGCTATGTGGCGAGAGTGCCAGTGTAGATCTCAGTGTAACGGACAACTGGATTTTGCAAACCCTACCCAGTATAATCGCCGAGTATGATGCACGTGATATCTACAATGCAGACGAAACAGGACTTTTCTACAAATGTTTGCCAGACAAAACATTTGCATTTCGATCAGAAACTTGCCACGGAGGATAATATTCGAAACAACGTCTGACAGTCATGTGTGCAACCAACATGGACGGAAGCGATAAACTACCATTGCTGGTCATTGGAAAGAGTAAAAACCCACGGTGTTTCAAAAAGAAGAAATCATTACCAGTGATATACGAGAGTAACACCATGGCCTGGATGACCTCTATTCTTTTTGAGAAATGGATTATGCAACTTGACGAAAGATTTTCCAAAGAAAATAGAAAGGTATTACAATGGGAATACTACGGTATTTTTTTTCCTTTTTACATTCATGTTATTCAGAACTCATACTGTATTCAAATATACTCTAGAATCCTTCAGATATATCGGTATTGGATGCAATTGAATTACTTTCACGCTCTTGAATAAACAAGGTTAAATCTGAGACTGTTCAAAATTGCTTCAGGAAAGCCGGATTTTCCATAAATGATGATGATGATATTCCGCTGGCAGAATTAATGCGTCGTGAGCTTGATGCTGTCGACAGTGCAGTACCATTCGATTGTTCATCGTCTTTTGATGAATATTGCGAAATGGATCAAAACGTGATTTGCTGTGATCTAATGACTGATACCGATATACTGGAAAGTGTTGAAGAAGCTGAAAAAAACGTTGAAAATAGTAGTCCTATAGAGTTAGAGGAGGTTCAGGAAGTTTCAGCTGATTGTTTTGAAATTACACCTTCGAACGTTAAATCGAACCTAAAGAATATGTCCGAAATATTGCAATCAACTGAAAATGTTCCCGTGAAACTATTTGAACATTTCTTTGCGATTGAACAGTTCCTGCGTGATCGTTACAATTTATTTTGAATTACATACATAATTAATATTTTCTTTGTTAACCTAGTTCCTTTTCCATTTCCAATTCCATTTTGCAATAAAATTGGCCTACTAAACAAACATCCTATGTATTTGAAATTTATATTAAAATTTGAGAAAAGAATGTATAATAGTACATGCGCATTAGTACATATAGGGTAAATGTACTAATGCACAAAAACAAATCAATTATAGTAATATCCTGTATACGCAATGGTACCAATTATAGTAAACCTCATGTACCATAATTGGTTTATTCCTAATTGGGTCATATTTTGAGGCCCTAATATTGGGACACTTACCCTAACATCATATATTTGCAATTTGTGGCATAAAAAAAAATATGAAAAAATGTTCTGTATCTCGATACCTCCCTAACTCGATGGTCCCTTGGATATCGAGTTAGGGAGAGTTGACTGTATTATGTAATAAGAACCAGAACGAACAAAATTATTTCAATGTTTCTGACTACTGAAATCCATCCATTATTAAGAATAATGCAAACCTTACAATCAAAACAAAAACTCATATAGTAATGCTTCGAAATCCGGACGCTTAAGCGCTTACGAATATAACTTCAACTACTTAAAAATATTGACATATCGTAGCATGAAAAATTAGCGTTCCTATGGAATTAGAAGGCCTTCATCTAAGTTATGAATCACAGAATTCCACAAAATCATGTTATATTCGTTCAAAATTTGAAATTTCTTTCATCGTGTCGTGATTTTAAATCCGGACACTCTTTTAATCATGCTTTGAAATCCGGACACTTGTTTTCTTTGCAATTCTTTGAGAGAAATCATTTATTAATTCTTGTAGAACTTATTAACGGGTGCGTCATAAGTAGCGGGACTGAATGGAAACGTTTGGTACAATTTTTTTTATTAATTCAATTATTTATTGTATTTTTACAAGATGATCACTACAAGATGGCACCATATATATATATATATTTTTTTTCAAAATCCTTAATATGGGTACAAATGAAAGGGCTTGATTAGTAGAATACAGTAATTTATGAAAAATGTATTAAAAAGTCTGCTACAAAATGGTGGATTACTTATTCCCTCAGAACCCCATCAATATGGGTATCAAACGAAAGGGCTTGGCTAGTAGAACACAGTTATTGATGGAAATTGTAAATACAAGATGGCGGCCGCTACAAAATAGTGGATTAAATATTTTCTCAAACCCCATCAATGTGGATATCAAACGAAAGGGCTTGGCTAGTAGAACATAGTTATTGATGGAACATGTTAATACAAGACGGCAGCCGCTACAAAATGGTGGATTACATATTTTCTCTAAACCGCATCAATATGGGTATCAAATAAAAAGGATTAACTAGTAGACATTTATTCATGAAAAATGGAAATCCAAAATGGCCGCCACTACAAGATGGCGTCATATTTCTTTCAAAACTCCATCAATATGGGTATCAAATGAAAGGGCTTGACTGGTAGAATATAGTTATTGAAGAAAATATAAATCAAAGATGGCGGCCACTACAAAATGGTGGATTACATATTTTCTCAAAACCCCATCAATATGGGTATCAAACGAAAGAGATCGACTAGTAGAACACGGTTATTTATGAAAAATGCGAATCCAAAATTTTAAAGAGATTGTTAAACGGTTTTATTGTAGAGAAATATGCTAATGATACAGATAATGTACTAAGAACTAAAAAAATTAATAAGTTAAAAACACTTTTCAAGTTCAACGGTTTCATTGTGATTAAACATAATAATGATACAGATGATGCACTAAAAGCTAGAAAATAATAAGGCAAGTTACCACACCCCTTTCTTCGTTAATCTAGGGCATTGATGAGACTTAAATAAAATTGAGGGACATGTAATGAAACATCTAACTGTAGAAAATGGAAATCTGACGTGGCTCATTTTGAAACCCCTTCATTTGATACCCATATTGATGCAGTTTTGAAAAAAAAATATTTTTTTAAAAACATTTTGTGGTGGCGGCCATTTTGGATTTGAACATGAACAACTGTTCGTTTGATACCCATATTGATGGGGTTCTGAGACAATATGTTATCCATCATTTGGTTGCGGCCGCCATCTTGGATCTACATTTTTCATCAATAATTGTATTCTACTAATCAGTCCCTTTCATTTGATACCCATATTGATAAGGTTTGGAAAAAAATGTATATGGCGCCATTTTGTGCTGGCGGCCATTTTGGATTTGAATTTTTCATAAATAACTGTGTTCTACTAGTAAAGCCCTTTCGTTTGATACCCATTTTGATGGGGTTTAGGAAAAATATGAATTTTGTAGCGGCCGCCATTTTGGATTTTCAAGATCATGAAATACGCACTTTTATAATGACTGCAAAGATAAAGATGTGTTCCAAAATTAAGATCAATCGGTCAACAGGAAAGGGGTTAAATTTCTATTAATGTGGGACAGCGCTACATACAAAGTTACAAAGTTACCCACGTACATACAAACGGGTCATATAATCGACCCCGTGCTGTTTACCGAAGAGTTTTGCGGTTTCCCGGGTCGAAAATCTTTGCTCCACACTCCATACTCCATACTAAGTCTTCTAACATACCCTTATGCAACTCCTTCAATGAGAAATTTAACCGTCAACTTTTGACCGTCCGGATATAGAAGCATTTTCTGAATGTGCTTTTTATTCCGAACATGGGTTTGTGAAATTCACATTGATTTTTGATTTTTTACATTTTTTTGTTAACAGCTAGGTACTATGTTTGACACTAAACTAAATTGACACAATAGTAACTATCAGTCACATTAATTCAACATGCAAAAAATGTCATGGTTTAGGCATGATATTGAATGTAATGAAAAAGTGTCCGGATAAAAAAGCGTCCGGATTCAGAAGCATCACTGTAAATACAAAGGCCAAAATCTGGCAGCACATTTTTGAACAGCGGTACGTAGCAATATCGTTATGAACAGCGGCACATATTGATACGCTTGCCAAATTTCAGCTTAATCGGATTTAAGGGAGAATGGCGCAAAGCGCTCAAAGTTTGAGTTTTTTGAAAATCGGACACGAGTAAATGAAGTAAATAAATCACCCTAAACCATATTTTTCGTTTCGCATGCCGAAAAAAATCAAGTCCCAGATTGTCGATTTTTGACAAAAAAAAATTTTTTGGAGATGACACTAGATCTCGACGTTTCATGCAATTTCAAGACATTTGGCACCAAAAAAACTTTTCGAGAACCCCGATTTCCTTTACTCTCCCCTTGGGTGATTTTTCGATTTTCAAAAAACTCAAACTTTGACCGCTTTGCGCCACCTTCCCTTAAGTCCGATTGAGCTGATATTTGGCATAGGGTTTTTTTTTTCGAGGTGGTGAACATTTTTTATGGGGTAATTTTTTGAAACTCGAGATGACCATTTTCATTGGCACCCTAATGTACATATTAACTACTGAAGCACTAAATTTCTAGCGAGCGAAATAAAAAATCGGTGCTCGTCGCCATCTGGAAAGTTTGTTTTTGTTGTTTTATCATAAGGATTACTTATACACACGTCAAAATAGGTATACATAATTGAGGGTAATGCAATACACTAAAATAATGTATTATAACTGTCCAATAGTTGATTGTTTCAACAATCTAGAGAGTGGCCGTCTTCCCCTACATAATAAATCGTCAAAAATCCATGTTTTTTCCTTAATGGTTGAGTTTCTTCGTGTTCCTTCAACAAGATGTTCATCTATCATCTGATTGGAAACCATCCCAACGTAATGGTTTTTTTTTGCCTCAAGAGACAAAAACATACACTAAAACTGTATTTTTCAAAATATAAAAAAATTAATCCTAAGTACGATGACAGGAAATTTAATGGAGAATCTGGGAAAAACTATTTCATCAAAATCGGATGGACCCTTCTGGAGGTAGAACTCCACCCAGATTGCAAAATTTAGTTTCGAAGAAAACGCGTTTTTAATTTTGGATCAGCGCTCCTTAAGCAAAAACCTTGGTCCACTAATTGAATTGTAACTTTGGAACGGTGAATCCGACAAACCTGAGACAAAAACTACAGTAAAGAAGACATTCCAGAGAACATTTTATCCCAGAAATACATTTTTTATGTTTTAAGGTTTCCATAGTGTACTACCCCCTTAATGAATTATTTCGCAATGCACTAAATTTCCATCTTCATCGCATCAAATCGAAGCTCTGATCTGGATCGATGTTTCGACGGAAACACTTACAACGACTTCTTGGAAGCATTAGCTAGGTCTTCAGAAGAATCAATGAGTGCCGAAGCAAAAGCGTGAACTCTGAAAAAAATAGACCTATACGCATTCCATACATTTTATTAACAAGATTACCCTTGTTCTCGGAACCTTTCCGCATGAAGAACGACCAAATATGCTCGTAACATAATTTCGAACTGCCAACCAAGACCACCAATTCCACTGAACTCCTTCAACGAGTGTGGTCAAAGTTTGACTAGAGATTTTATCAGAATCGGCATATATTTAGGAATAATGAAGAGCTGCCGAAGAAACTTGCCGAACCCTGTGTCGATTAATACATGGAGGAGATAATACGAGATAATAAAAATATGCTTTGTGGTATTACGCCACTCCTCACCGTTCCGCCCCGCCACTATGAGCCTGCTCGAGCGCCGAGTGTACAAAGTTTTTGAGATTCCTCCGAAAAGGGGGAAAATTTCCTATGGATTTTGTTTTTCGGGACAAGTTGCTATGCATGACACGAGAAGAATGTGAGAAAGGGTGTACACAAAGATCAGAGGTCGGCGTTCGAAGGGGGTGGAAAGAACACAACATATGATGGAGAGGTTCGAGATAAAGTTTCACCCCCAAAAGCTTACCGTACGTGAAAAACACATAGTAGTACACATCCAGGTGCAGGTTCAAGTATGTTGGGCCTTATGAGCTGTGATGTAACGAAACTAAACTCGACTACAATGTTTTCGGCAGCAACAACTACAAGGGGAATAATAATAAAACGTCTTGTTCGATGGTGAAATCACGATTGTGACCTTTTGCTCCAGCTTTTGATCCAGATCCAACATCAAAAATATACCTGCCAAAGAATAAACTCCGACAAACTGATACGCCTGATTCGGTGACTCAATCCTTGCCTGCAGATAAAGTTTCCTCGTATCCACGGTTAACAAAACCCCCAAACACTTTGCATTCGCAACATTAAATTATTCCTTCAAAAGTATTCACAGAGTAAACGTATAAAAAACCATCCACCCGCGATATCGACGTAACCGCGTCCCAAATGGTCTCCCGGTGTGGAAGGTTATTCAAAAAAAAGGGGGAAAGTATATCACACACATAAAAACACGCTTTCATCCATGGTTTTCCTCTTCCCGCGCTTAGAGCCGGATTTTAGGTTCGGTCCGCCCTTCGAAGGGAGTGTGAAGAGTCAATTCGAGAGTCAATCTCTCTTCCCACACCCCCTCCGCAAACGGGGTTTTCCGCAGAGGAATAAAAGCTGGTCTCGATGTTGTTCTCCCCGACTGAATACCAAAGTTTCATGGCGGAATTGGGATGCCTTTTGGGAGTGTGAATTTGGTGTTAATAAAAGCGTTTTTCTAACTGTTATTTTCTGACCGTAGACAGTGTCTCATTTGCCACTCGCCTTTCGCAGCAAGGATAAAGTTTGTTTTCCGCCTGGGCGAGAGAAGTTTGCTATCTCGGTGTCCGACGAGTGGATTCTCCGGCTTTTCCCAGCGATTATCGCAGGGCGTGAGAACTAATGTCGTTGCTGGGGGTGGAGCGCTTTGGGTGGGGCAAACAAGCGGACACTACTGAAAACCCGATATTATGGGCGGCCGTAAAAGGATTTTCGGATGAAATATGACTTCGCCGAGTTGTGATGAAAAGACAGTTAATGGTCCGCCAAATTTATGACCGACCCTCGGAAATAGAAGCGGCCCGAGCGGAATGACACTACTTTCCGACTATCCCCAGCTGGTGGGCAGACTTTCAATGTGACGAATGTTCCATCCCGGGGAGAAAATATGTTCAAATTTAATAACGGATTACGCTTCATCTCCATACGAATTGTTCGATAATTTATCCCGCTGAGCAATTCCGTCCGGTGATGAAAATGAATAGATGATAAGCGTGTTGGGTTCATCTGGGCCATTATATTCAAGCGGACTGCTGTGAGGACCGCTGTGAGCAGAATAGCTTTCTGCACTATTTAATAATAAAATAAAACCATAAAAGAGTTTTAATGAGTCAGATAAATCCCGTCGAGTTTAGCGGAATACTGTTATAATCACAATCGGATATCTTTAATATCAAACAAAAGTTAATTGAATCTACCCAATAACAAACAATGGGTTTCAGCTGCAACGAAGGCTAAAGTTTCCAATGCCACAGACACCATTTTCACCGAAGGCATCCGGAGAACCTTCCACATGTTCCCTGAAGATCTCAACCGAACAAACACTGCCGCAGGGTTTTGTGTTCACCAGTTCGTTCGTTCGTTTCCGAGAAACATTTAAATATTCATTGCATTTCGAAACTTCTCCATTTAGCTCCATGCCTAATTCAAGCTAAAATTTACCATTCCAGCAAAGAGCCCGGCTACAGTTCGTTCTCCTGCTCCCGGGCCCAAAACTACTCCCGAAGTCATCAAGTTTCTAATTCACTGTAATCCCGCTGGAAGAAACCGTTTGCGCTTTCTCCTCCGAACCATTTAGCAGTCATCTGCTCCACCCGGAATCTGTGTCCTCGGGCAGCAACAACTCGCAGCAGATGTATTACTCCTGGTTTTCGCTTTATGGGTTTATTGCCGCCGGGAGACCGAAGTTTTGGTACCTCCCCCTCGCAGAAGAAAAAGTTTCAAATGGCCTTCGATGGAGATCCAGCACACAGCGTGTAAATAACGCAGGAAATGGCGTTGAATCCTGTGCCTCATGGTTGGGAGAAATGTACGCCACACACTGTCGTTATTAATAACCCCGCCGGGAGTTGATGAACATCAAAACCAACAAACTTCCCTGCGCTCAAGTAAATTTGTTAGCTCCCTCGGAAAACCTTTTGCGCTTTCAATGGAATGGGAACGTGTGGGAGTGGCGGTGGTGGTAAACCGACTCCACACGCTTCATAATTTCAAGGGGAGTATGTTAATTGAATGTGTACATGATACCTTTTTGCCTACCGAACTTATCTTGTTTGATGCTCCATTCTGGGTTGGAAATTTATACACTATACGACGGAAGCACATTGATCTAGAAACTACAAATCGGCTTAAGAAGTATCAATTCAAACACAAATATTTTACGAAATTTTCTTTCAATGCGATAACCCATGTAGACTTTCTTGTTTGATCTTCTGGGTTTGAAACGATTTTTCGTTGATAAACTATGAAGCAGTCGATTTATTTATTTATTGGTGTGTTCGATGCAATGAAGAAGTCATCGTCAGAATCTACGTTTTCCATACATGGCTCATCAAAGAACGTTGGATAGCAGTGTTTCTGAATGACATTCTGTTCCTTCGGTGATTCCATCTGTGATATTTGCTTAAGGCAGTATTCTAGTCTAGAAATTCGAAATTCTTATGAACGACCTACTTTTCGACTCTTGCTAGAATAACATTGCCATGGATCAGCATGGGTTTTATCCGAAAAGGTCAACTACCACGAACCGAGTTCAGTTCGCATCTTTTTGTATAAAAAACATTGATGCTGGTGCCCAAGTCGACACCGTCTACACAGACTTGAAATCTACCTTCGATAGAGTTGATCATGGAATACTGTTGGAACGATTAGGGAGAATCGGTGTCTCCGCGGAAATTATCAGCTGGTTTAAATCATACCGCTTAAATCGTAGGCTCACTGTTAGCATTGGGTCGGTAACTTCGGAACATTTCTCGAATCTATCTGGCGTGCCACAAGGGAACAATCTGGATCCCTTGCTTTTTTCAATATTTATTAATGAGCTATCTGTCATACCCGGCAATCCACTGTCTTACGCGGCTGAATCGTTTCACTGAATGGTGTACACGGAACATGCTAACGCTAAGCATTCATAAATGCAACGTTATCACGTTCCACCGCAAGCTCAATCCGACAGAATACGATTACGCAATTGACGGACAGTCTCTCGATCGTGTATATCAAGTTCATGATCTTGGGATCATCCTAGACTCAGCATTCACCTTCCGATCACACTACAACGACATTATTTCTAGAGCTAACCGCCAGCTGGGATTCATGTTTAAAATATCCCAAGAGTTTAACGACCCACTTTGCCTCCGGTCTCTATACTGCACTCTGATGCGTTCGATTCTGGAATTTAATGTTGTAGTTTGGTGCCCATACCAGTCAACATGGACCGCAAGAGTCGAAGCAATACAGAGGAAATTCGTTAGATATGCCCTCCGACGTCTTCCGTGGCGAGATCCATTGAACCATCCCCGATACGAAGATCGATGCAGATTTCTGGGATTGCAGACACTGGAACAGAGACGGAGACCAAGCTGTGTTTGTTGCAAAAATTTTCAACATAGAAGCTGACGCACCGGAATTATTAGGACAACTTAACATCTACGCTCCTAATCGGCTGCTTCGCCAATGAAACATTCTTGAGCCCCGAAATACTTTGTACGGCCTCCATGACCCTGTGCGATTCATGTCGGCAAGTTTCAATAAAGTCTTTGCTCATTTTGATTTTGGCTCTACTGCGTCCGCGTTCAAACACAGACTCACAGAACTGAATAGGATGAACCACTGATAACGACATTAACAATGGACAAGGGCCCAGTTCCCAATCAGTTTTATGTTATTTTTTTTATGATTTGACCACAGTTGACGCATATTATTATTTCCTTTTTTTTTATAAAAATCAGTTACACAGTTACTAGAAATCAAAAAAAAAAAATTCCTCCATTTTTCTGTAGTTTAGGCATCCAAGAATATACCCTAGAAAGGAAAATCCTATTGTTTACCGAGTTAGAGCCATTTTAGCAATGCGGTATCTAACCTGGTACGGCTATATATATGAACTTCAATCGCGGTTTTCTCGAAACTAGTTTTCTCAAACTGGCGTACACGATATCTCAAGTTCTACTGAACCGATTCATGTCGAATTTATATGGATACAATCTGCAGGCATCTCTCAAAAACCTCTAAGTAATTATATTTTAAAATTTTACTATTTTTAAAAAATCGGGAAACGTAAGAAAAAAAAACGTTTTAAACCGCATTTAGTTTTTCAAACGGCCGCCATTTTTACAAAAAAGATGTTTTTAACTTGTCCGAGGTTCATGCGATAGCGGCATCTTTACTGATCAAGAATCTGTTCGATTTCTTTGTTTCAAACAACCAGAAGTGCTGGAATCGTGTACGCCATGGTACACCTTTTTTTTAACCCTCTTACATCATTAGCTCTTAACTATTCTAGGTATGAATATTTTTTTCTCCGTTCGATTTTTGTTTTATTGTTAAAAGATAGATGAACAAATAATGATATAATGGATAGTGAAAATATTTTTTGTTTTATTCTTACGGAGCTCGAAAAATCGTCCGAAATTCGTGTATCTACACTGAAATACCCCCTTAATCACAAAAATTTCAAGCAAAAGAATAACTGCCGAGTTTTATTACTGTAGTTTTTTGTCAGCTTCTTCTGGGCATTCCACTAGCAGTTTTATTTCGGTAGAAATGAAAAATGTTTTCATTAACAAAATTACGTTGGCCCTCGATTTAATACAAAACACAAGGTTCAAACCATCAGGTTTTTCAAAGGTAAAATTATCCACGTCTTTAGACATTTTTTTCTAACACATGTGCTTTTGAGAGTATACCAATTATAAATAAAAACTGCTACAAACATTTGTTCCATTAGTGACTTCTGGGAAACCGACAAAAATACGAATTGAATAGAGGAAGATCTAAAAAAAACCTCTGTAACATTTGAAGGAACTATTCAAAAACGGCTGAAGAAGAAATATTACGCGCTGGTGGTGTGATTGGATATATCAAAGGCCTTCGATTCGATATGGAGGCGCATAGTGTGTTAGAAAATCTGGGCTCATGGATAGAATTTAGAATTTAGCAGCCATTCCATGCCAAACCAATAAAGTGGCTCTCTGATTTTCGTGAAATAACTTGTGAACTACTGAACCGATTTAGATGATGGACATATCAAATTAAAGTTAATTAGCTAGTCTTTCTTGGAAAAATGTTACACTTGCACAAATTTTTGATTATATCATTATTGATTATATTTGTTTTTTTATAGTTTTCATAGTATCGGAACTAGTGCTCCCTTGGCCGAGTGGTTAGCGTCATAACTAACATGCCGGGTGTTCGGGTTCGATTCCCGTTCTGGTCGGGGGAATTTTTCGTCAAAGAAATTTCCTCCGACTTGCACTGTGATCACGCGTATTCTAGAGCTTGCCACTCAGAATGCATTCAAGGCGTGTTATTTGGCATAGAAATCTCAACTAAGTACTAATAAAAATGACGCAAGTAATACTACGTTGAGACGGCGAAGTTCCTCTAGGAACGTTAGTGCCATTGAAGAAGAAGAAGAAGTATCGGAACTAAGGGCGCTGTATTTTTTTATATTTTGACGTAGAACTACGTCTTTCAGGAAGGGTGCCGAATCAGAAATCATGTCACGTTTTTATGAAATAAAGTTAACATTAATAACTATTTTCACTGTGAACGAATTCTTATGATTTGTATACCAATCGAATCGGAAATTCTCTAAGATTTGTTTGATATGCTATATATTACAATTCGTTAATCTCCATACGGTTTAAATTCATGAAAACTGGAAGAACTTCTTTTTTTCCCATACATTTGTTCTGCCGATTTGTGTGCTAACCCTACCCGTATTTCGAATGCTTATAACTCGAACATTTCTTAACAGATCGGAAAGATGTTTGCATAAATTGATAGGAAATATTTCTACGCGTCTATCACAATTAGGCGTTATCTAAACGCCCTAACTGTCAAGTTTTGATTTGCCCGATTCACGGTTTCCCCAACACGGACTTGGTTTTTGGTGTTGAGTACTTTTGTACTCGCTTGTCGTTGTGCAAATCGGAATATGTTTCCCTAAAACTTACTTTTAAACTGAGAAGTCTGGGAAAATCGTTATTTCAGATACTAGAGGTGAATGAATTTTCGCGGTTCGATAACTACGTAAACATGAGATGTGCAATAATTTTAAGGGGGAAATGTAAAATACAATGATCGTTTGACAATTCTTCCGTTCACATTTTTTTTGTAGTCCTAGGCATCATATCAAACGTAAAAGGACGCTCATCAAATTTATTTGTAACGAAGAACATAATCTACGAGGGTCACTATTTATATTTCGGGAATAGGAACAAAAACAAATAGTTAAGCTGCGAATATATTTTTATTGTTTTTCAAAGTACTCGCCACGATGATCGATACACTTTTGCGCATGCGCTTAAACCAATTTTCAAAGCATTTATTCCAATCGACACGAGCCTTTTTTTGAGCGATTGTCAAATTATGTGGGATCCAACGTGAACATAATTTTCGCACAACTAAGTGTTCATGTAAAATCGCATATATGCTGGTGGAACTAATGCTTAGGGATGCCTCAATCTCACAATAGGTTACATGACGATCTTGCTTAATCATTTCGTGCACAGCATCGATATTTTCTGGCACTACAGTCGATTTTGGACGACCTTCACGAAACTCGTCGGACAGCGAACTACGACCACGATTGAATTTACTATACCAGCGATACACAGTGATTTTTGATGGAGCTTCATCGCCAAAAGTCAAATTAAGTTGATTGACGCACTCTTGTTGTGATAATCCACGTCGAAAGTCGTAAAAAATCATCGCACGAAAATGTTCACGATTCAGTTCCATTTTTTTTGCCGAGACCAAACTTTCAACTAAATATAAAATAAACAAATAGCGTCCGTATGACAAAATGTTCTGAGTACGTATATCGTCAAATATGTCAAACTTTACGATGGAACCGTCAGATGGACTCACATGACATCAGTGTTGCCAATTCCCATAATATAAATAGTGACCCTCGTATTACAAAAATTTCGATGCATTCTAAAATAATATTCGAAGTTGTATATAAGTGGATTGCATAATGTAATTGCGTAGTTCTACGTCGAAAGTATGCGGTAGTGTCCTAGATACAATCCCTTACAATTTTTTTCTTGAAAACTGAGAATTTTTTACATAACATGTCCAAATTTTGGGAAGGCGTTATTTTTTGTTCTTAAGTTATGATTTTTCAAAGTTAACCGATGGTCCAAAAAACCTTTTTTTTTGTAAATGGAACTTTTGTACTGCTGGACCGATTCAAATGATCAATATATCAATTTTAAACCAATGAGTGGGTTTCCTCTGAAAAAATACTACACTTACGTTAAAATTGGATTCTAGTTGCATAGATGTAGTATAGTCACATATTGAAAGAAATCTGAAAACATGTTAACTTTGAAAAATCATAACTCATAAACGAAAAAAGACACCTCTCTGAAGTTTGGATATGTTATGTGAAAAAACTTCAGCTTTCAAGAAAAAATATGAAAAGATGCGGTTCCCCTAGTCTGGAAACCATATAAACTATGAAAAGAAATATTAATATCAATATCAATATCAATAATTACAAAATCCATTTTTATTCAGAGTGTAATATTGTTCTAAACAAGAATAGCTCATTAGTTTTAATTTAAAAGTTACGAATTATTGTGGTGGAAGAAAGAGGTAAAAATTGATTTTTCGGACCATCGGTTAAAAAATAACGCCTCTCTGATTTTTGAATATGTTGTGTAAAAAATTCTCAGCTTTCAAGAAATAAAATATTGGAAATTGCATACTAGCTGACCCAGCAAACTTCGTTCCGCCCAGAATTTATTTTTCGTTATCACATTCACGTTTTTTTTATATAGCGCACGCTCATGGGTCCAATCGCAGAACTGTTCATTGCTTCATCGTCTAATCTACCCTTTACAATTACCTATTATTATAAAATTCCTAGTACTTCTACCAAAACTCGTCATTATAATATAAGATTATTTTCAGACACAATTCTTGTTCAAGATTTTTAACATGTTTCTCCGTTACATGGAATAAATGTTTGATACAAAAAATGTGGTGGAATAAAGAGAGCCCTAAATCAGACAATTCCTTTCTCGAATTTTGTGATCCATTGAGACATTGCAACTAATTTTCGATAAAACAAGCCAACTGGGTCTATGTCAAATCAATCCTATTCCAAATGAACTAAATTGTTTCCTAGACTTGTTGTTTACTAATTGCACAAAAGATTTCCATGTTTCGAAAGCTGAATGTACTCTTTGGAACAATGAAAAATTTCACAACCGCTATAGAATACTCTTTATTTATCGATAGCACAGGTACACGTCGCGCCGATTGTGATTTTGAGATAAATTTTGATTTGAAAAAGGCAGAATACGAGCAAGTTAATTGTAAGCTTAATGATATAAATTGGTCATTTCTACTTAAAGATGAAAGGAACATAGACAAAGCTGTTGAATTTTTTGATGATAATCTGTTACATGCTCTAGCATGTAACGAACTGTTCCGAACATGTTCCAACAAGAAAGAAAAAACTTAATACAAATTCAAAAACACCAGTATGGTTCACTCGTGATATTGAAAATCTCAAAAAAAAACAGAAAGCTCATAATAGATACAAAGCAAGCGAAACTTTGGATATTTGTTAAAACCTTGATGCGGAAATATCACTACAATATGAATGCTATATTACAAGGATAGAAAATAATATTAAAACCGATCCACAGAAATTTTTAAATTTTGCCAGCGATAAGATGAAATCTAATAATTTCCCATCAAGTATGAAATTTGGAGAATGCGTTGGATCAAATGATAGTGATATTAGTAATCAATTCGCCCGTTTTTTCCTAAGGTAACTGTATAACAAATAACGTGGTTCGAGATTACGATTATTTTTCGTTTTTACCCGAGTGTGCAAATTCGGTCTCAATCGATAATATTACCGCTAACGAATTTCTTATCGCGCTGGAGGATCTAGATTCATCTAAAGGTCCCGGGCCGCATGGTATCTCTCCAATGTTGTTGAAAAAGTTGACATCGGCTTTCGTTCATCCTTTGTCCTGGCTGTTCAATTTGTCGCTAAAATTCACAATATTTCCTTCTGTCTGGAAAAAAATCATTCCTACTACCCATATTTAAATCGGGTAACCGTTCTGACATAAGTAACTATCGTGGCATCCCCATGTTATTTTGTGTTCCCAAATTATTTGAATCCATTGTCAATACTAAAATGTTTAATCAGTTAAGACATTATATTTCACCGAATCAACATGGTTTTTATAAAGGAAGATCCACTGCCACAAATCTGTTAGAATTTGTATCCTATTCGCTTGCGGTAATAGAGGCAACGTTGTAGAGACTCTTTATACAGACTTTCGACAGAGTAGATATCCCAATGCTTATTTTCAAGCTCCATCGTATGGGAGTAACTGGAACTTTATTGAAGTGGGTAGAATCTTACCTCACCAATAGAACACAGTTTGTTCGCTTTAGAGGAAAAATCTCTAGTCCAGTGTATGTCACATTCGGATTCCACAAGGTTCTCACTTAGGCCCTGTACTTTTTATCCTATTCGTAAATTATGTGTCACTAGTATTAACTAACCTCAACATTCTAATATATGCTGATGATATGAAATTGTACATGGAAGTAACCAAATGTTGTGACCTTGAGATTTTCCAACAAGAAATAGATGTTTTCTTCGGCCGGGGGCCGGGGAAGGTTTTCATGATAGTTTCAGACTCCTCCCCCTCTCTAAAAGGGGGCTGCCATACAAATGAAACACAAATTTCTACATTAATCGAGAATTAATCAAGCAAATGAAATGAAATTTGACATGTGAAGATTTCAGGGTGCAATAAATGTTTCTATGGTGGTCAGACCAGAGATGTCAACCTTCCTGATTTTTCAGGATTTCCCAGACTTTTTGGCTCGTATCCTGACATCCTGACAAACACTCGATTTCGCGAACATGATCTGGTAGGATATAATTTTAAGGCTGCATGAAACATGACGAAAGATTGTGAAACAAAACTGTGCCCATAAAATTGAATAAATGTATGTCTGTCTATAAAAATGATGTCTTTGTTCTCCTAAAAATCGGCACAAACTTTCCGGACACCCCAAAATGAGCTATCCTGATTTATCCTGATTTTTTTTTCATTTTCCCTGATGCTATACAAATAAAACGCAAATTTTTGCATTACTCGAGAATTAATTAAGCAAACGAAACCAAGTTAAGTATATGGAGGTTTTAGGGCGCAATAAATGTTTTCACGGTGGTTAAACACTCCACCCCCCCCCCTCTCTAAGGGGGGCTATCATACAAATGAAACACAAATTTCTGCATTAATCGAGAATTAATCAAGCAAACGAAACCAAATCTGGCATGTGAAAGTTTTAGGATGCAATAAACAATAAACTAACCACCGTAAACAACTCGCAGTCGTACTTCGGTCGTTTTGGAATTTGTTTCTTACAGGTGTTGTTATCGATTTCAGTGCAATTCAACGAGTGATAACAAATAATAATCAGTCTTTAGAACGAAATGCTGATATTTGGATTGTTGTTTATTAGTTAGTTTCTAATTTTTATAATGCAACGTAATATGTCCAATGTGCAAACGCGGGCAGTCAAAACGTCCAATGTAACATTTTTCGCTCCGAGGCTTCAACTTTAACCTCAAATCACGGAACAATAGTTACGATTGGTTTTACGAAGTTATTCTTGACAGCTAGTGGTGAAAACAGTGATAAAGATTGATAGCTTTTAAGACAATTCGCGAAATAATGTTCGGGTCTTCAACTACGTTTTTCTCGAGTTGTCGGAAATGTTACATTGAACCTTTTCAAAAGTTACGCGAGAAATCACATATAACCGAGTCTGTAAATAATCGAGTCCGACCTGTGTTTCAGAGTGTGATTTAGGCTGTAGCGATGACAATGACTTCAAATTTGACGATTCTATTGTCGAATACTGTCTGACGATGATTGAAAATGGGAAGTTTATGTTCAACATGTTTGCCGTGCAATCATATTCATGCCAGCAGTAGATGGCAGAGACTTTTATGC
This sequence comes from Toxorhynchites rutilus septentrionalis, assembly GCF_029784135.1. Lineage (NCBI taxonomy): Eukaryota > Metazoa > Arthropoda > Insecta > Diptera > Culicidae > Toxorhynchites > Toxorhynchites rutilus. The sequence goes on from NC_073745.1 coordinate 339,074,126, forward strand.
TGAACGCAAACAAATGTTTATGCAGCTCCAAACTCACAACCCTTCTCGCTCTAATAAATATAAAAACTTTGAGCATTTTGAGGCACCCTTAAATCATATCCAATTGAGCTTCTTTTTGGGCCAATACACAAAATGTACATGGTCGGTTTTTGAAATTTGACCTGATCATTTTCGCGACCAGCCTAATGTGGGTGCTTGTTTTTATTAACACGTTGAGCCCTGATTTTTACTTGCTACGCTTCCCATTCAGCTCGCATCATGATGATTTGTGCAATATCAGTATCGATCTATGCTCCCAAAGATATTTATTTTATAGAAAGAAAATAGGTAGAAATTCGGCTAGAAAGTGACAGATGTCGTAAAACAGCCGAAGACAAACATTTGTTTTTCATATTTCCTTATTTAGAAGTTGTCAGTCCCAGTGATCTGAGTTTTTCAACCGAACACCTCAACGTCACTCCCTAAGGATCGACACGAGGCTCAACATGTTATGCCGCAATTCCATCGAAACAACTTGATGCATTCTATGGGGCGTTCAGGAAATCAACTTTCTGCTCCCTTCAATAATCCATGTTAAAACGAACAAAACAAAGCATAAGACAGGCAATTGGTTGACAAAATAGCTATGCTAACCAAAAAAAATCATAATTGCAGAAATATTTTCGAATTCATGTGTTTGTTTTATCACGGAAAATTGAATCTCATTAGTTCTTTTTAGAGTAAATTAATGTAGCTCCCTGTTACTTCGTTGCTGACTTCAACTGGACGAATTCAAGATACAATTCTAATTTATTCTTAGTAATACAATGATTAAAAAAAATGTAAAGCGTTGTATCTAGGACACAATCGCATATTTTCGACGTAAAACTACGCAATTATACATATTATGCAATCCACTTGTTTACTAACACTAACAACATACATTTTAGGTCGAATCAAAAGATTCCGCACTGTATACAAGAAACGGGATTAACATTAAACTTTCAGGGACTGTTGAAGAACAGGAAGTAGACAACTGACAAAACAAACGTCCATTTCTCAGCAGAACTAATCACAATCAAACTAATATTGAAAACGATTGCTATTATAAATTCCTAATTTGTATGTTCTTATTAGTTGATTCGAAACAATAGAAAATTAATTTTCTTAAAACGCAAACATTAATAAATCCTTAGGGACTCAAAGCCTGGAAACGTAATACATGGGAACAATGAGTGATACGGTATGAGGCATGATGTCGACGCCAACCTCTCTCAGTTTCTATTCTGTTTTCGCATTTTCGCAGGACATTGTCATGATAAATGGTTTGCTTGCATGGGAATGAAATCGCAGATGGGACGGATGAGGAGGCCGCAAACTTCACCCATACGCAAACAAGAACCACACTCCATTCTAATCAATACGCTAAAAATACGTTTGTAGAAGCGGATGGTAACAATTCTGAAAAAAAAATACTGAGAACCATAATGTATGGTTCAATAAAATATTGCATATTCCAACGGAAAACATCCTATATCTTGCCAAGAATGGATCTAGTTGCAAAAATTAGATTTTCACTTGACTGTATGATACTGACTTATGATTATATTTTTAAACATACTTAGCCAATTGTAGAACACAAATTCAATTGCAGTCCAAAATAATAAATTCTTCTATTAACATATCAATTTAGAACCCAGCTTTAGAGTCATATTTTTGAAATTATCTTATAAAATGTCAAAATGAGTCAAATCTCTTTAATGAAATTTAATACTTAGGTACAATCAAGCAATTTGTGTATACCGTGCTTGCAAAATTATTTCTTTTCTTTCGATGAAAAAAAAACACGCAAAAAACACGATGAAAAAAACACGAATATTCGTTTTATTCTTCACATTTTGCTCATCTCTAAGCCAAATTGTGGAATTCTGTTTTTGTTCCGACGAAAACCATTCGACTCCTTTTTCGACAGCTTTATATTCGGCGAAGTGCTGCTCGGCAAGTGCATGTTCTATCGGAGCAAACAGGCAAATCATCTGACGAGGCCAGGTCTGTGGAATGTTAGCGGGTGCGATAACGTTTTCTAGTTAAGGATTTTTTGTTGCGTCCTTCACTGCTTTATCGTTGTGCGGCGTTGCGTTGTCAAGGTGTAGTACAGGTCGGACTCGATTATATACAGACTCGATTATATGTGATTCGATTATTTACAATTTTGGACTCGATTATATACGGTTTGGAAAAAAAAATGTTTTTTTGTGTTTCAAATATGACTTATTTCAAGAATAAATGTAAACTTTCAATGTTAAGATGAAATTTAAGTGGCTATTACATCATGCCTATTACAGGGTAAAAATCGATTTTTGAAGATTTAGCTTGTATTTTCAGCAGGAATTGTTTATATCGATATTGCAGCTAAATTAAGAAAGAAAGAAGTTGGATGTTAAAGAACAAATTGTAGAGCGGTTAGAGAGCTTCAATTTAGTTGATAGAAACATCCATTATAAAGTTTAAGTATACATTTAATAATAACACAATAAAAATTATTAACTTCTAAGTTTTTCACTTCCAAAATGTTATTGAAATCCACTAATTTAGTTGTTCCACTACATTATTCTGTACTAAATTTTCTCATCTTTCTAATGAAAGTATCAGAATCGTCTTCCGTAGCGTACTTTTTAATGCAGAGCTAGTTTGAGGCAACAGAGTCCGAAACAAAAATAAAAGTTCTGTCAACTCTGTTATTGTTGAAATTCGAACACATGCGTAGCAGGATTTTTTCCATCAAATATGATCATCTATCATCTCCAGAGAAAATTTGGATAAATTATTTTTTTTCATGTGAGAAAGGTGTTTTCTGACTTTAAGGGGATGAATCAAAAAACAAATTCCTTTTTTATATTCAAAAAACGAAAAATACATGCAAAAAATACGAATAAAAGAAAAAAAATTTTTACTCGATTATATACAGTGAAAAGAAATGTATATAATCGAGTCCGCTCTGTATCACTTTTCCGTGTCTGCGCGCTGTGTGCTCTCGTGGCCAGGTGGAATTTTTTGTCAAAGAAATTTTCTCCCACTTGCATTGTGGTCACGCGTATTCTAGAGTTTGCCACTCAGAATGCATTCAAGGCGTGTTTTTGGCAAAGAAATCTTAACTAAGTACTAATAAAAATAACGCAAACTATACTACGTTGAGACGGCGAAATTCCTCTAGGATCGTTAGTGCCATTTAAGAAGAAGAAGAAGAAGTGTCTTCGGGCTCCGGGAACAGTATCCAATTCAAAATATCAAGTTTCATGCGATCACTTTTTATTTGGAAGTGTTAAGATTGTGGATTTTGTGCCTACGAACTGCGATCTGCGGATATTGGTGCTATGAATTTAAGAAAAAAAACGCTTAAGATTCGCATAGAATGTTCTTTGAAGCTTACGATGAGTTTCTTCTTCTTTTGCTTCAATGGTACTAACGTTCCTATAGGAGCTACGCTTGACCACAGTGTCAGTCTGGAGAAACATATTGGACGGAGAACCCCTCCTGAACGGGAATCGAACCCGCGACTCTGGCTTGATATGTGAGACGTTAACCGCCCGCTCACGTGAGCATGTTTTTGGGGGACCGCGTAGTAGTAGTAAAGGGTGTGTCACATCAAATTGCATCACGGAAAAAACGCTGTAGAAATTTAATTTTTAGGAATTATATCTTCAGCTTTCGCTTAAAATCAGATAAGAGTGTATAGATCACGTTGGCCATGCTTCACTGTCAATTTTTCGTAAATTTGGAAAAATGTCGTCGAACGAAAAAGAGCGTCGTGAATTAATCCTGTGCATTCATTTCGAGAATCCGGAGTTGTCACATCGAGACATCGGTAAGATGCTGGGAATCGTCCAATCCACGGTCAGCAGAGTACTAAAACGATACTTCGAGAACCTAACCATCGACCGGAAGGTGAAGAACGGCAAAAATGGATGCTCCGTCAGTGAAAAAGATCACAAGCGCGTAGTTAAGCAGTTTAGACGTGATCCGAGAAGTTCGGTCCGGGATGTCGCCAATTAGCTGAATTTGTCAAGTTCATTCGTCCAGCGGACCAAGCAGCGGGAGGGCCTGCGTACATACAAGGTTCAGAAGGCTCCTAACCGCTACGAAAGGCAAAACATGGTGGGGAAGACGCGAGTCCGGAAGCTGTACACCGAAATGCTGACGAAGCCGCATTGCCTGGTAATGGACGACGAAACCTACGTCAAAGCGGACTTTCGTCAGCTGCCGGGCCTGTTGTTCTTCTCCGCAGAGGACAAATTCAGCGTTCCGGAGGAGATTCGCAAGCAGAAACTATCCAAGTTTGCCAAAAAGTACATGGTGTGGCAAGCGATCTGCTCTTGCGGAAAGCGGAGCGCCCCCTTCGTGATGACCGGCACGGTAAACGGGCAGGTTTACCTTAAGGAGTGCCTACAGAAGCGCTTACTACCACTATTGAAGCAGCACGAGGGCCCGACCATCTTCTGGCCGAATCTCGCTTCGTGCCACTATTCAAAGGACGTGTTGGAGTGGTACGAAGCCAACGGGGTCACCTTCGTGCCAAAGAAAATGAACCCGCCCAACGCGCCGGAGCTTCGCCCAATAGAGAAATATTGGGCGATTATGAAGCAGGCCCTCCGGAAGAACCCAAAAGTTGTCAAATCGGAGGCGGACTTCAAGAGAAAATGGATTTCTGTTCAAAAAAACAACAACCTGACGTTGTACAGAACCTTATGGACGGGGTAAAGAGGAAGGTGCGAGCATACGGGCTTGGGCTCGAAGTATGAATAAAAAGAAAATGCCAAAAGTTGTTTAATAGTTTTTATGTCTAAAATTTTCAAAAGGATCGGTCTACTGGGCGAATTTCTACAGCGTTTTTTCCGTGATGCAATTTGATGTGACACACCCTTTAGTTTATCGTGAGTAGTGAACGATAAACATGAAAACGCCGAAAACCGGTGAAAAAGCTAATAGTGAACTTTACTGAAAAAAATTGTTGACACTGAGACGTCAAAATCCAAAACTCAAATATCATTCAAATATCAGAAACGGGCAAACAAAGTTATTTTCATTAATGACAATGCACCGTCACCTCGAGCAAGGCCGGCCAGAGAAATTGTTGAGCTATTCAGTTGCGATCAACTACCGCTCATTCACCAGACATGATTTGTTTTCGGATGTTTTACAAAATATGACTACTTTCTAGTCGAATTTCTGACCACTTTCTATTTATACAATGAGTATCTTTGGGAGTTGGGACCGACACTGATATTGTACAAACGCTCTTGAAGCGGGCAGAATGGAAAGCAAAGCAAGAACACTTTGGGGCTCAACGTGTTAAATTCTTAAGAAAATGATCAAAAATGGTCCAAGACTGATTACGATTAAAAAACCAAGAGTTTTTTGGCGAAGCCGTCATGAATGGCCCGACCGATCAGAAAAGTTTGCAGCTTCCAATGCTCATTACTTTGAATAAAACATTTTGAACCATTAGGGAAGAATAAACGTATATTTCGAATAAAAAATCCGGTTTCATATTCACACACCTGGTGAATCAGCATAACAATCCACATCAATTATCTAAATCCCAACCTTTGACTTCAACAAAATCACATACACCACTTTCATTTCATACATTTTTCGAACGAGGAAATGCTTCCAGTTATGGAAAATTCAATTATTTTCGGACAGAAATGGTATATTAAATTCTTATAAAACAATTGTTGTTTATCCATGAATCAATTAAAAAAAAGTTGATGGGTCTGGGCCTAGGGGCACGGACGAGATTTTGACATAGGACTGTGATTGTGTGCAGTAATTGCCTTTGAATTGAGTTTTTTCGTTGTTCTGTATTTGTATTTTTTTTGTATTATATTAGTATTGTTCTGTATCTGTATTTTTTTACTTTTTTGATATTTCAAATGGAAGCCCGAAAAATATGCGTCAGTATATTTTTTCAAACTATTAAATCAGTAGACAGTTAAATTCATTATTAATTCATTATTAACCAAATATGATGCTCGACATAATGACATCCTGGACCACAATTCCATAAATTGTTAGTAGCAAAACCTACACGAATTGAGTACGATTTGAGTGGACAACAACCTGAACTTCAATCTAGTAAAATCTCTATCAACGTTTAACCTTTTGAGCCAGGCTCTCGTCAAATCGTTGGGGAGTATAGAGTGAAACCATCCAATATCATCTTCAAGATCATTCCTAGACAATCCCTCTATTGATTTTGAACTGATAAATGCCTTTTATCGGCAAATCGAGAATAATTCTCGCGTAACTTTTGAAAAGGTCCTATGTAACATTCACATCAACTCGTGAAAAACAAAGTTGAAGATCGGAACATTGTTCCGCGAATTGTTTCAAAAGGAATCGATCTTTATCACTACTTTTACCACTAGCAGTCAATAATAACTCTGCAAAACCAATCATAACTGTTGTTATGTGATTTTAATTTGAAATTGAAGCCTCCGAGCGAAAAAGGTTACATTGGTCGTTTTGTCTGACCGCTTCGTACATTGGACAAATTACGTTGTACGATGACAATTTGCAAATAACTACTGAACAACGCTTCAAATACTTGCATTTCGTGCTAAAAGCAGGTCATTATTGTTATAACTCGTTGAATTGCACTATAAACGATATCAACACCCGAAAATAACAAAAACTCAAAATGTCCGAAGTGCGACTTCGTGTTGTTTTGATTGCTTTGTTACTTCGGACGTATCGAGCGTCAGAGGAAAGTGGCGTCCGAAGTAATAGTGCTTAAAATTCGAATCTGTACATTGGACATTTTTTTGTATCGGTGATAAAAAGGTGAAAAGGATAGATACTTGAACGATTGTTTTCGCATTGCATTCAATGATTGAGCACTAATAGTATGCATCCATTAACTCGATTTGTTTACATTTGTTACTTAGGACCTTTTCAAAAGTTACGCGAGAATTCATAATTCGCATCTAATCACATTGTGAGCTAACGCCGAATTGTAGGCAAAAAGATTGCTCGTTGCGTTGTGGGGGAAAACGAGTAGCTAGTGAAATCGAAAATCATACCCATTTTAATTGTCAAATTGTTAACATTTTTTACTATATACACTGTTCATGTCTTAAGCAAAAAAAAAACTGGATGAATTTCCTGTCTAATGGTATATAACACAACATATTAGGCTGTCAAAAAAGTCCTGCGGTATTTCAGCGAGGTGTCGTTGTAAGGACGTAGTTCTAGTTGTATTCATTGTATCGAGTCATACTATAGCTTGTTGGAAAGGTATTTTTGCGCGCTATAATATAGTCCTTGACAGTGTTTTGTTTGGTTAAGTCGTTCGTGAGTTATAGTGTCGCAATTATGGAGCAAAATAAAGAGAAAATCCGACATATTTTACAGTACTACTATGACAAAGGCAAAAATGCATCTCAAGCTGCCAATAAAAGCAGTTTATGTGCAGTTTATGGACCCGATACAGTTTCCATTTCCACTGCACAACGATGGTTTCAACGTTTTCGTTCTGGTGTAGAGGTCGTCGAAGATGTGCCACGCTCCGGAAGGCCTGTCGTCGAAAATTGCGACAAAATCGCTGAATTTGCCGAGAAAGAACGGCATAGTAGCAGCCGTAGCATCGGCCAAGAGCTGGGGATATGTCATCAAACCGTTATTAACCATTTGAAGAAGCTCGTTGGATGGGTGCCACACACGTTGACGCAAAAAAACATCTTTGACCGTATCGACGCATGTGAATCGCTGCTGAATCGCAACAAAATCGACCCGTTTCAGAAGCGGATGGTGACTGGCGATGAAAAGTGGGTCACTTATGAAAACGTGAAGCGCAAACGGTCGTGGTCGAGGCCCGCAGAAGCGGTTCAGACGGTGGCCAAGCCCTCATTAACGGCCAGGAAGGTTCTGCTGTGTGTTTGGTGGGATTGTCAAGGAATAATCTATTATGAGCTGCTTCCCTATGGCCAAACGCTCAATTCGGACCTGTACTGCCAACAACTGGACCGCTTGAAGGTAGCACTCATGAAGAAGAGGCCATCTTTGATAAACAGAGGCCGCATTGTCTTCCATCAGGACAACGCCAGGCCACACACTTCTTTGGTGACGCGGCAGAAGCTCCGGGAGCTCGGATGGGAGGTTCTTTTGCATCCGCCGTATAGTCCGGACCTTGCACCAAGTGATTACCACCTGTTTTTGTCCATGGCGAACGAGCTAGGTAGTCAGAAGTTAGCCACAAAAGAGGCCTGTGAAAATTGGCTATCCGAGTTTTTTGCCAATAAGGAAGCGAGCTTCTATAACAGGGGTATTATTAAGTTGGCATCTCGTTGGGAACAAGTCATCGAACAAAACGGCGCATATTTGACTTAAAACAGATGATTGTAACTAATTTTATGAACAAATGAAAATTAAAAAAAAAAATGCCGCAGGACTTTTTTGACAGCCTAATATGTACATTCAACAACATACGATTCTGAGTAATATGCGTTTGAAAACTTTAATGAATCGTTACATTTTCCGTAGAGTGACCCCTTCTAGATAGAAATCAAAGACATAGTCCTATGTCAAAATAATCTGATCTGGTGATGATTTCATTGTATTTATTTTGTTGTTTGTTTATGGTTGAACAGAATTTCCCTGGAATGGATCTAGAATTTTCCACAATGTCGAATAACATTCATTACATCGGTTTGTAGCTTCTACGCCCCTGCTACTACTGTGGTGCCAAACGCGTCCGGATCGCTTACTGTACTCAATCTTATTTCAACCCCCAAAATGGGTAACAGTTCCGTTCGCACTCACCTTTTCTCCTATGGCGGCCGGTGTTCTGCAGGTTATTATCCAGAAAGTATCCATCCAACGAGTTGAACAGCGTCAACAAATACACTAGCACCAGCTTTTCTAGCCACATTTTTCTTCGCTCACAACCTCGCCCCAATTTGTAATTTTTATTTCCTCTCCCCTCGAGCAGCTTTTTATTTCAATTCTTTACTTTAGCGCGCGGTGTAACTCATCGCTCTTTACGCTTTTTGTCGTTGTTTTTGCCACTTTTGTCGTAAAGTATTTTCGACGCCGTTCTCTTCTTTCACTACAAAGTGTTCCGCATTACCCTCACTTCCGTTTCCACGCGGTTTTTCTTTCTTGCGCTCCGAAGGGGATGGTTCCTTTTTATTCCTTACTTCAGTCGTCGCACGTCTTCCGCATCCGTGCACCACCCACCCGTCACACACAAACACACACAAGAAGGAGCTGTGGCTAAAGCTGAAAACAATTCAACCTTTACGATTATTGCATCCCGACACCACCAGCGCGGACGGTTTTTCGCCCAAAACCATGGTTGGCATTTTTGTTTCGCCGGGTTGCGCTTTCCCCCACTGCCGCAAGAAAGAGGTCCGGCGAGAGAGAGAGAGAGATGAAGAAACTTTTCAGACCACACTTTTACACGGATGGTTCACCCAAAGCACACCGTCCACATCGCGCCGTCACCACCGTCACTTCAGAGCATAGTTGTCCCAGGACTCCAAAAAGACGGCAAAATGAAAAATGTTTAGCATATAAATGAACGCGTAATTTATGGTTATAACTCCAGCACAGGTCAGCACACGGGAAGCCAACAACTGCCAAGATTAGCTCAAGTTCCGAGGATAAAAAGAAATGGAAACAGTGTTTAAATTTTATACACTTTTTCACGACTTTCCCTGCCGGCCCACGAAAGGAGAGGTCTGCGGTGTGAGATGTAATCCTGATTATACGTTGTTAGTGCGGGCTTAACCCGATTATTATGCCGCGTTGTGTCGATTTAGATCTTTCCCTTCTTCTTCTTTATGGGAAACAAATTTGTCATGAAGCAGTTGTTCGCAGGTCAGATATGGTTTCTATTTCTGGGTTCCGCTTTCAGTTTGGTAGGACATTTGAATAATTTCGGACTGCTACGAATAGGATTTTTTCTCACTGTCACTGCCCACGTTTCCGGGTTGATGTACGGGAGTATATTGTTTACCACTGCTTACGTTTCAATCTTTTTGCCACGGGAAATGATTTATAGCGATTTCGTGGAAACAAATCATCACAATTTGTGTGCGTTTCGAGAATCACATCTTTTCAGCGCAAACATGTAATTAGTTTTCTCCACTCAGAGTTGATTTTTCACAGCACCAAAACGACTTCATCATTCTGTCATTTATGTTGCTCCAGGAAAATTACTTCCATAACACACCATCAAATAGATGTTTCATCCCGACTGCGAGCACCCATAATCCATCTTCATTGGAACGTCACTCCAGGCACAATAATTGTATTATCGGACACCATATTCTTCGCTCTTGCTAGGAGGAAAAAAAAAAGAACACTAGACTTATCCTGATGGGGTCAACTGTGATTGGGTCCCAAGCGTCTCATCTCAACGAGCCGAAGCACCGAGAGCACCGCTAGTGGTGGCAACCGAGTTGGCAGATTAACTCTCGCTTCCTCCCACGCACGCACTAAACAATCCCCAGCAAGGAGAAGCGCAACCACGATTTATCCTCGGATTTGGGATCACGTTTGCGGGCACTGGCAGACTGGCAGAAGAGAAAAATCCGACCGAACGCAGTGGACTCGCACTACCGACTGAAAGGCTGCAGCAAACGATCCTGATCCTGCTGATTTTGCATCCCTTCGAAAATACACGTGAGTCGAGTTCAGACTGCTCGATGTTCTGTCTGCGCATGTGTCCATTCGCAGTGCTCGAAAAGTGAGCCCATCGCACGGTTCGGCTTTTCCGCTGACGTTCGACTTTGTTGCCGCTTTCGGGGCAGATCCGATCTGACCGTCGACCAGCGTCGATAGCGTTGGGGACGCAATGGCGCTAGAGCATCACCACTTCGGGGGCAAGGACAAGTTGACGTGGAAATGTGTTTACGTAATCACGAAACAACGTCTCCCAGCTGAAACCGAAAATGAAACCAACCCGCAATGGTTGAGGCGAGAAAAAAGTTCTGCCCAAGGGTGAAATACATATGAATTGAATTTCGAATGAAGAGAGCTATTCCTCCCACGCCTACCAAATATTGAGGTTGATGTTTTTTTTCGTCGTTCGTTCGCTCACGTGAATTTTCGCCGTTCCACGCTTGGCAAAGGAAAACCAATCGACGACGCATCAATTTGTCCCACGCCCGGGAAGGATTGCCGCAGGCCGGAATTCATGGACAGGTGGCGATACTTTGATGAGGTTTTCTCATCTGCGTCGGCTTTGAAAAGGGAAAACACGAAGGCGAAAAAAAAAATCATAAATGTGCCCCCGTTGTGGAAAATGTGGATGCTCCAAATTAGCCAATCGCCAGGGGAGGAATATTTTATTCATCGCCGTTTTACAGCCGACGAGAGAGAATTTCTTCAGGGCTGGAGTTTTGTTTTACAATTTGGTAAATTCGGCATGTTAACACGGTAATTCTGTACCTGGAAGAAAGAGGAGGGTGCCCTCGATGGAAAATCTACTAATAGGACATCACATAGGGGGGGGGGGTTTGCAGGGAGCTTGAAACTAACTCTATTAAAAAAGACATCGGTGCCATAATTGGGTACGTGTTAATTAGTTGTCGTTTCGGTTTAGTCGTATCACACAAAGTTTTAAATGACACCGGAATTATCACCTTCCGGCGGGCACACATCCAATTAGCATCTGTTTCCAGCTTTTTGAAAATTATAGCGAATACCTGTCCTGTTCTGACACATGACTGTCGGGCGCAATGGTGCTACCAAACGAATCATTCGAGTTGAAAAAAAAATGGAAATTAATAAACCCTTTTCGCTATATAATTATTATGTGTAAATGTAAATGGCAGCTCCCATAATCTTTGTGACTAATAGAGTTCGTATGAACTTAAATTATGTTTGGAAGGAAAATATGTGTCACGTTGCTCACGACAGCTCATTTATCGCATTCTAAATGTGCTGCTCATATTTGCTTTCTATGAGATTAATATTAGGTTGGGGAAAAAGTTTATATATATTTTTATCAAGGCTCATATGGCGTTAGCCTGACGGGGCCGGAGTTCAATATTTTGACAGTTTTTCTTATCATCTATGTTAGTAATATGTAACTGATTACTCGCGGTCGGCTCGAGGTTAGTATTACAAGTGTTCTCGTAATTGTGATGTTGCTGTCTCCAATGCTCTGTACGTGTGCCCGACACGGGATACTTCCTATTGGGATGCAGCTGACCATTAATCAGCAACGCCCCCCTAGTATGTACCCCATATCTAGCGTGGTGCGTCTTCTCGACTCGAGGAATCCAGGATAGAATGGTCACTAGCCGGCGCAATCATCAACTCGTGTAGAGTTGTCATGAGCGGTACAACCTTTGGCTCTTGTTGAATCATCAGTGGACTGCACAACCTTTGGCCCGTGTATCTGTAAAGAGCGTGTGTATGTATTGCCGCGACTAAGTAAAAGTTTATAGATCGGATAGGAGGGATATGAAACAGGGACACAACGAAGGAAACATCATTAAACGTTGACATCGGCGTTTCTGAGGAACAGGTATAGATGAAGCAGAAGATCAGGATCACGGCTACCTAAGATATCCCGGACGGGGATATCCGATTGTCTGCCTTTTGCTCTCAGTGCTCTAGAGAGCTGAGAGCGAGCAGCATGGAACCGGATACACGACCAGACAACATGCTCGATGTCGTGGTAGCCATCGCCACAATCACAAAGATTGTTTGCTGCGAGCCCAATGCGATAGAGATGCGCGTTTAGGTTGTAGTGATTGGACATAAGCCGAGATATCACACGAATGAAATCACGACCTACATTCAATCCCTTGAACCATGCCCTCGTCGAGACCTTAGGGATAATCGTGTGTAACCAACGACCGAACTCATCTCCACTCCACATGCGCTGCCAACTAACGAGTGTGTCCTGACGAGGAATGTGAAAAAATTCGTTATAAGTAATTTGCCTTTCAAAAAGTGTGCCTTCTGAAGCGCCCACCTTAGCTAGCGAGTCCGCTTTCTCATTCCCCGGAATCGAGCAATGAGAGGGAACCCATGCTAAGGTAATCTTGAATAATTTTTCGACCAAAACACTCAATAGATGTCTTATTCTTGTTAGGAAATAAGATGAGCGTTTATCAACTTTCATTGAGCGGATTGCCTCTATTGAGCTGAGACTGTCTGAAAAAATAAAATAATGGTCGATGGGCAATGTTTCAATGATCCCTAGTTCGTAGTATATCGCACCCATTTCAGCGACATACACGGAACAAGGATCTTTGAGTTTGAAAGAGGCACTGGAATTTTCATTGAAGATGCCGAAGCCAGTGGACCCGTTTATGTATGAACCGTCAGTAAAGAACATTTTATCAGATCCAACTTTCCCATATTTTTCCGAAAATATCGACGGAATATCATTGGAGCGTAGGTGATCTGGTATTCCATGGATTTTTTGTCGCATGGACAGATCAAAAATGACAGAGGAATTGCAAAAGTATGGGAAGCAAACTTGGTTGGAGATGCCTGGTGAAGGGTGCACGTCGTGGGTAAGGTACTCATGGTATAAAGACATAAAACTTGACTGAGGAGTCAGTTGGAGTAGATTTTCGAAGTTATCAATCACCAATGGATTCATGATCTTGCAACGGATGAGAAATCTGTAGGATAATTCTGTGAACCGAAGAGTAAGCGGGGGTACTCCTGCCAAAACTTCGAGACTCATCGTATGTGTCGAATGCAAACACCCCATGGCTATACGCAAGCAACGATATTGTATTCTCTCCAGCTTGATAATATGAATCCTGGCAGCTGATCGGAAGCAAAAACTGCCATATTCTAACACTGATAATATCGTTGTTTTGTACAACTGAATGAGGTCTCCTGGATGGGCACCCCACCATGTTCCGGTAATTGTTTGGAGAAAATTGATTCTTTGCTGGCATTTCTGTTTCAAATAAGCAATGTGTCTCCCCCAGGTACACTTAGAATCAAAATATACACCTAGGTATTTGAAAAACATAGAGTGTTGGATCGTTTTGCCGGATAGGTAAAGCTGGAATTGGGCGGGTTCGTGCTTCCTAGAAAAAACGACCATTTCAGTTTTCGCCGTAGAGAATTCGATACCCAGCTTGAGGGCCCACGTGAACAGATTGTTCATGGTATCTTGCAACGACTTTTGCAGAGCGACGGGATTAGTACCCGTGATGGAAATAACTCCATCGTCTGCAAGTTGTCTCAGCGTGCAGTCTCTAGTTAGACAATCATCCATATCATTGACGTAAAAACTGTACAAGAGGGGGCTTAGGCAGGAGCCTTGCGGTAGGCCCATAAAACTGTAACGAGAAGATTTTGAGTTGCCATGAGAGAAATTCATGTGCTTTTCTGACAGTAAATTGTACAGGAAATTATTCAGAATTGGTGACAGTCCACGATTATGAAGCTTCTCTGAGAAAATTTCCATGGAAACTGAATCAAATGCCCCTTTGATATCGAGAAAAACGGAAGCCATTTGTTCTTTGCGAGCAAATGCGATTTGGATTTCAGAAGATAACAGCGCGAGACAATCATTTGTCCCTTTACCTCGGCGGAAGCCAAACTGCGTATTTGACAGCAAATTGTTCGTTTCGACCCACTTGTCCAAACGAAGTAGAATCATTTTCTCTAACAATTTGCGAATACAGGATAACATTGCAATCGGCCTATACGAGTTGTGATCGCAAGCCGGCTTGTTGGGTTTTCGTATGGCTATCACTCTCACTTGTCTCCAGTCATGCGGGACAATATTCAGCTCAAGAAACTTGTTGAACAAGTTCAGCAAACGCTGTTTTGCCAAGTCGGGAAGATTCTTCAACTGAATTTAATCTTGTCCGACCCCGGAGCTGAATTGTTACATGAGAGGAGGGCAATTGAGAATTCTACCATCGAAAAATTCTCATAATCGCATTGGAGCGGAATATCGCGTACGACGCTTTGTGCAGGAACAGAATCGGGACAAACCTTCCTTGCAAATTTGAAAATCCAACGGTCAGAGTATTCCTCACTTTCATTGGTATGGTTCCAGCCACGCATTCTCCTAGCCGTATTCCAAAGTTGCTTCGACCGCGAAAATGGAACAGACGTGTTCGTTGTTGTTCCGGGAAGTGCTGAGGACCCCTGGTTGGTAGCATGACCACGTAAACCGGGAGGTACTTGCTTCGGCCTATTCTCAGCACGTTCAGTTCGAGGCTTCATTCCAACTTGGGAAGTTTCGGTATTCTTTCTGGGGAGTGATGGAAAAGAAGTAATTTTTCTTTTCCTGATGGCACCCTGCGATGTACCGGAGCATCCGGCATTGGGAGCGTCAGCAACAGGCTCGTCGTTCTGCAGAATGGAGTAGGGATTGTCCTGTGTCGTTGGCACGGAACTCTTAAGCATTTCTGCAAAAGTCCGCTTGGAACGTTCCTTTAAGGAACGCTTGAGTTTTTCCCCTCGTTGTTTGTACACCGGGCATTGAATAAGATCATGAGGAGTCCCGCCGCAATGAAGACACTTGTGCTCTTTCGCGCAAGGATTCTCATCATGGCTCTCTCCACAATCTGCGCAACGTTTTTTATTGCAACAATAGGCGGCCGTGTGACCGAGTTGCATACATTTGTTGCATTTCATTACCCGGGGTACAAACAATCGAACAGGTAAACGAAGTGCCCCTATTGCAACGTAATTTGGAAGGGCGGAACCCTCAAAAGTCACACGAAAAGAGTTTGTCCGATTGAGAATTCTTTTGTCATTTTTATGTGACACAGATTTCAGTCGATCGCATGCAAGAATCTTCACAGTTTTTAGTGTGGAGTTCTTGAAGCGACCGACACCATCGATTATCTCTTTTTGGGTCAAACCCTTTTCGGTTATTACGCCGTCTATTTCGACGTTGCAACAGGGTACGTATACACAATACTCAATCGCAAAGAGGTCGCAGCGCGTTATTTTGTTCGCTTGGGTCCTGCTTGAGACGACAACTCGTAGTTTGTCTGGCCCCATCCGTGTAATTTCGGTAACGTCAGAAAAATGTTGAGTTAGTTCCTTTAGGATGCGAATGACATTGAGAGGTTTGGATTTTCGTCTAAAGTACACAATGAAAGGGCCTTTGGAGCCTTCAGGGTATTCTATAGGACGAAAATCTTGTTTCTCTTCGATTTCCTCATCTTCGGAACTATCAACTTCGTAAACAGAATTTTCTACCTCAATTTCTGATTCATCCTCCTGCTCTTCAGGAGGAGGTTCGGTATCAGAAATATTCAATTGCGTCAACGGGGGGTCCTTTCCGCCCTCAGCCATATTAGAAAAAATCGGCCAACTGTTCGATATGAACCGAATATAATAATTATCAAAATGAATAAGTAAAAAAAAATATTATAAGGTTATGCTGCCAATAAAATTTCAACGGTAATGTAACCAAGAAAAAATAGACACCCCTAATGCCAACGTTTGCCGATCTGGTAAACACACAGATGAACAATGGTGTAAATCGAGCACAGATGGTAGAAGGAATGATAGGACAAAAGAAAAATAAACTTATACTTGCCGCTGCTGTGTGGCGTGTGTGATGAATCTGTCTGAATTGTATCCTCTGCGTCTCGGTCGCGCACCACTTTGAGCTTCGCTCTACTCGCAAGCGCAACCGATGAAAAAAAAACACAGTCTGATTCGATGTGGAAAAAAACACCTTTGTTGGATCGTTTCGAAAACCTGTCCGATCTACTTGCGAGTTGTCGAACGAATGTTATCCATTATTTTATCGATAGCTGGCTTTAGTGGTCAATATCTCGCGTAGTATCGATTATACAATTTCAAGTTTAGGCTTGTTGACATTTCACATTAAAAAAAATGTTTTGTTGTGTTTTGTTTGTTCCATTCAGTTGTGAGTTACGGAGTGTTAACAAAAGAGGTCAACAAAGACAAAACTGGGTACATTTCACACTTTTTCTTTTAGAAAGGCGAAAATGCAATTCAGGCCGCTGAAACTGTGAATGGCGTTTATGGTGTCGATACTGCAACAGTAATTGAGGCAACAGTAATAGTGCAATTTAATAAATTTTTAATTTTTTTTCCTATTTTGCTCAAATTTTTCTTTAGTGTGTGTGTAATTTTTTTTAGTGTGATAGACTAAATTCAGATCTCTACTGTCAACAGATGAACCGTTTGAAGCTAGCGATTGATCAAAAACTCCAACAGAAGAGGCGTTGTGTTCCATCAAGCCAACGCAAAGCCACACCACTCCGAAAGCTTGATTGGGATGTTTTAATGCATTCACCATATAGTCCGGACCTGGTACCAAACGATTACCACCTTTTTCTCAATCAAGAGAAGATTGGAAAAATCTATTGCTAGTATTTTTCGCCAATAAGGACCAAGACCTCTATGATAGAGACATTATGAAACTACCTTTAGAATGGCAAAAAAATTTACAACAAAACGGTGCACATTTGACCCAAATCGAACAATCCGAAGTATAATCAGAATAGTTTTTCAAAAATCTTGATTTGACTCGGAGTTTTGAGCATAGAAGTGAAACAACTCAAATTCGAGTACGCGAGATGCCTGGGTATAAATTTGGCACCCCATTTTTTTATTCTTTCAAATTTAAAGAATCGTCCTGAAATTACTGAAAAATGTAGTTTTTGACATTTTCATACAAAATAGAAGTGAAGTACACTATCTTACTCAAATTAACTCAACTTTGACGAAAAAGCATGCAATTTTACAAAACAAAAAGGAACAAAAAACCGATTTTTTCAAGAAAAAGTGAACAAATTTCATCTCGATTTATTTCTAACTAAAAAAGTAAAGTAGAGTAAAATTTTGCTGCATGGGCATGCAATACTTAACATAGTGTATCATCGACACTATGTTTATATTGGGGTGTCAAATTACCCGCATGCCGAATTTTCACTTTGGAATGAAATCTATGAAATTTGTGATTAAAATCTCGATTCACTTACTCGAATTCGTTGAAGAACATCAATTTCTTTAATTTAATATTTAAAATCGGCACATTATTCGATTTTTAATGATTTTTCATAAGACGCACATGAAAATTTTTCGAGAAACAACAAAGAAAACAACAAAACTTGAATTTTTCTTTAAAAAACACAGATATTATGGGTTTTTGGCATTTGACGTTTGTTGCTACATAACTAGAACACGATCCGGGTGGGTACCAAATTACCCACGGGGTACCGAATTTGTACCAGTTCCTCTAATATTTATACCACTATATCGGTTTGACATGGTATGGTGGTGGAAAAACAGAGTAAAAATTAATAAAGTAAAAACATTATTTTTCGGACCACTGGCTCCTTGTAAAATTCATTAATATTTACACCGCAAACGATTGAATGCCGTGTTTCCATTTAGCCAGTTTAGCCAGTAGATCTTGTTCATGATCCAATTGATTGATGAACCATGAACAAGATCTATTTTCAAACATTTGTGATTGAGCAGACTGAGGTTGTGACTATGTCTTGGTGGAAACACGAAAGGTTGAATTCAAGCTCATCCCGTTTACGTCTGCTTACTTAAGACTTTGACTTTAACACTTTGAAATTAAATAAACCATAGTGTACAATAAATGTACTAAAATAATAATAAAATAATATAATTGTACAGTTTCCTGAAATAACATTCAAAAAGCGACAAAATAAAGTATTGTGTTTGCTTCAGACAGTGTTCAGTATTTTGGTATACCTACCAATCTGCAACATAGATATGATTTCCAGAATAAGAAAGTCATTCAGCCATTCCATGCTGAACTGATACAGCGCGGACTCGATTATATACAGCTTTTGATTTCTTTTCACTGTATATAACCAAATCCTGTATATAATCAATTAAAAAAATATTTGTTTTTTGCGTGTATTTTTGTTTTTTTTTAAAAAAAAGAGGAATTTGATTATCGATACTTAAGGGGTTGTGCCCCGGTCTAGAAAATCGAAAAAATTAATGTTTGTTTTTTTTTGCATTTTTGCGAGCTTATGCCCTCAGAAACGTTGCATTAAAAGGATTTTTCGATATTTGATTTAGTTGGAAAGTTACAGCCAGATGTATGAAGTCACCTCAAGGGATATAGTGTTGCTGTACAAATTTTAAAACGTGTTTTTCTCCAAACCATGTTATTTCAACTGGTGGTATCGATATCTCAGGATCTACTCGACCGATTTGGCTAAATTTTTTTAAAAATGAATTATCTTATTATCTAGATATTTTTCATGAAAAATAACTCATTTTTAACAAAATCGCCGCCGTTTTGACACGTTTTCTAATTTTCAAAAAACTCCTATGTAACGCTTTAGGTGTTATCCTAAAGTTTCAAAATATTTATTGGAATTTGTTCTACGACACCCCGATGCTTCAGAACCGATACCACCATCAAGGTACCGATTTTCAGACAGCATCTACGTATCCAGCTGCCAAAAGCGTCATAATCATTATTCGTGCACTCAAAAAATGGAAAATTCATCTTCAAATATATCTTAAACAATAACCAAAATACACAAACACTTCACTTTATTCGTAACATTCGAAAAAAAACCACGAAAATTCAATATTTTCCGACCTTCCAGACAGAGGTCCCCACTTAATGTCAGAAAACACCTTTCTCACATGAAAAAAAAAATTATCCAGATTCTCTTAGGAGGTAATAGACGATCATATTTGATGAAAAAATCCTCCTACGCATATGTCCCAATTTCAACAATGACAGGGTTATAGAACTTTTTTTTTGTTTCGAACACTGTTGCTTCAAACAGGCTCTACATTCAAAAGTACGCTACATATGACGATTCTAATACTTTCATTTGAAAGATGAGAAAATTTAGTACGGGATATAGTAGTGGAACAACTAAATTAGTGGATTTTAATAACATTTTGGAAGTGGAAAACTTAAAAGTTAATAATTTTCAATGTGTTATGATTAATGTTATCCTAAAAATTTATATCAAACTAGATTGTTTCCATAACTTAAATTGAAGTTCTTTACCCGCACTAGAATTTGTTCTTTGACGCCCAACTTCTACCTTTCTTAATTTGGCTGCAATATCGATATAAACAATTCATGGTGAAAATTCAAGTAAAATCTTCAAAAATCACGATTTTGACCCCACTGTATATATAATAGCCACTTAAACTTCACCTTAACGTTGAAAGGTTACATTTCTTCTTGAAATAAGCCAAATATGAAATATAAAAAAAATTCCAAACTGTATATTAGAGTGCCATTGAAAATGGCCATCTCGAATTTTTAAAGCGAACTTGATTAAAAAAAATGTTGATTCCCACGAAAAACTACCCTATGCAAAATAGGGTAGCTCAATCGGACTTCATTTACTTCATTACGGAAAAATCACCCAAGGGGGGAGTAAAGGAAATCGGGGTTTTCAAAAAAAAATTGTTAATGCCAAATGTCTTAAAATTGCATGAAACGTCGAGATTTACTGTTTTCGTCAAAAATCGACTTTTCAGACAAAAAACGACCAAGCGCCAGAAAGTCAATTTCTGACAAAAAAAAATTTGAGGTAACAATAAATCTCGACGATTCATGCAATTCTAAGACATTTGGCACCAAATATATATTTTTTTTAAAACCCCGATTTCCTTTCCCCCTTGGAGGATTTTTCGATTTTCAGAAAACTTAAATTTTGTCATCTGCAACAATAGTAAATGAAGTCCGAATGAGCTAATATTTTGCAGTCGGTATTTTATCGTGCAAATCAACATCTCGCAGGGAGTACCGTATGAAAATTCGATATGACCATTTTCATTGGCACCCTAAACCATACGTCCCAGAGTGTCAATTTTTGATAAAATTTTTTTTTCGAGATCACAGTAGATCTCGACGTTTCATGCAATTTGAAGACATTTGGCATCACAATTTTTTTTTCGAAAAGCCCGATTTTCTTTACTCGCCACCCCCCCCCCCCCCCTCTTGGGTAATTTTTCCGTTTTCAAAAAACTCAAACTTTGACCGCTGTGCGACACTAGTAAATAAAGTCCGATTGAGCTACCCTATTTTGCATGGGGTAGTTTTTCGTGGGAATCAACATTTTTAATCAAGTTCGCTTTGAAAATTCGAGGATCAGTTTTTCCCATACATCCATTGGCACTCTACTGTATATAATCGAGTGCAAAATTGTATATAATCGAGTTTGTATATAATCGAGTCCGACCTGTATAGGGGTTCTCAGATTCTCGTAAAAATAGGTAATTTTGTTCCTTATCGCAAAATATTAACCCTGTATTTTTTTTATTTTTCATTGAGGTGAACATTTTCCTTTATGGGGTGGTCTGAAAAATCATTTTTTCCAAAAAATACACTTTCTAAAAATTCCTAACTTTCTAACTACTGGACCGATTCAGATGGGTGATATAGAAAATTGAAGCCAATTAGCTATTCTTTTTTTGGAAAAATATTACAATCGAAAAAAAAATGGATTTGTTTTCGTAATTATTGATTGCATTAATTTTTTGAAAGTCTACACGGTTGAAAGACAGAGAGCGCTATATTTTTCATATTTTTTCTTGAAAGTTCAAGTTTTTTTTACAGAACATATCCAAAAATCAAAGAGGTGTTTTTTTCTCTTTTTGATTTATGATTTTTCAATGTTAATATTTTTCTAACATGTTCGTTCAATATTTCATTGCGACTAGACTACCATGCGCCTGCATTGTTTTATAGCGACTGTAACATCGTTACTCTACACTCTGTCCAACTTCTATAAGACCACCCTGATTCTATTTCGTTGCAACACAAACACTTAGCATTTCAACAAGATACATTCATACATTGTTGAATGCTTAGAACAAAGTATATTTAACGTCAATTTCGTTCAAAAGAGTTGTTTGTTTATTTATTGTGCTTAAATATGATCATTTCAGCTGTCCAGTTTCTATAAGACCATTTTCAAATTCATATGTATTATCAATGAAAAAGACGGGTGGGTAATGTCGGGGACATAACCGGAGTGACGTAGGACAAAGGGGACAGCTTTTGCTAAATATATATTTTAAATATATTGTTTTATTTTCTTCTGCTACGTGAATACCTACCTATCTACCTGAAAAATGGATTAGTTTACTGTTTACTCTTCATGAACATGTTGGAGGTTCTAAAAGAACCTTTGGTGTTGTGTTTTTGCGTTTTTTTTTACAAACTTTCTCAATTTTTTCTCGCTGTCTTATAGTTAAATCTTGATTTTTTTCCGAAGGCTTTGTACTTATTAAATGTTAAACGCAGGGCATCTTTCGACGTATGCACATATCGTACAATCAAAATGATGGCTGTGATAGGGGATGCATAGGTGGTCATCAGCTCATTCACTATCATATATTTCACTATTGACCACATTACCGTACCTTAAACTGTTTCCGTGTTTCGGAGACGAATGAATTGTAAGATTTGTAGTTTCCGCAAACAAAGTAAATAAAAATGAATAAGAACTGAGGTTTTGGAGACGAACTCTACGATCTGTCGAGAAATAAACGAGCTATAAGCGTTCTGAAAAACCAACAGTAAATACATGGACGAATGACCTTCGGATTAAAATAAGAACAGAGCAGGAAATACATAGAGGCGAATGAACTGCAAAGTGCAAAGCCTCTTAAAAACAAAGAAATAAGGAAATACATAGCTCATCATGTTGCTCCTTAGTTATTTTTCTATACAATGCAGATGTAACGTCATTCATTTTTCAACATCAGTTATCAACCAAAGAAAGCAGTTCTTGCTACCGAGAAGATTCGTTAATGCCATCCTGCATACAATGTGTTGTAATTTGAAGCCATTTTTAATTCGGAAACCATGCATGGGTTTGTGAAAACTGAATGATCAATTTAAAAGACCCCAACCACCAATAAGTTCAAGAACAAGATAAACAAAATAAATCAGTTTATATTATATGTCATATTATGTCTCTTTAGAATGCATTGGTATTGTGAAAAACTTTCAATAACTCTTCTTTGAAAGGTTTAATGGCCCTGAAAAGCGCCGTGTTTTACGGTGGCTGGTTTTGCCACCAAAGCAGTCTGTATAAACAAACTTTTTCCTTCTTCTACCTGCTTCCGTTTCGCGATTGCGTTTGCCACTCGCTGAAACTAGTTGTTGCCACCGAACCGAATGTGCTATGTTCTGTTCGGTTTTGCGGGTTTTTTTTTATTGTTGTGAGCAGCTTTGCAAGCCAACTCGAGCACTCCGGCGGCCGAAATTCTATAACCGCTATTAGGTATACTAGTGCTCCGGCACCAATCCGTTGATGCGATGTGATGTGATACGATGCCACACAACCACACTGATTTACGGTTTGAAAGAGAATGATATATTTTTCAGCGGATCCGCGCCTTTTGTACTCTAGCGGTACACACTCACAGGACAGAGACAAATCAGCAGACTAAGCCAAAGGGGCGAGTCCAACGAGACGAACGAAAGAGCGTTAAAAGGCAGCGATGGCAAAAAATACATTCATTACGATTTGTTCGCTCGTTGGATTCACATGCAGGCTAAAAAGGGTCCTTTTCAGAATCACAAAATTATCTTTAATCTAAAGAGTTTATTGTTTTGTTATCACTCGATATCCCCATCTTGTTCGGCTAAACCTTCCTGTTTAGCGATTGCGTTTGCCACTCGCCACAGCTTTCACAGTTGGAAAATTTCTTCCCATCCAGCTTGTGACATGTTGTACAGTAAATTACATTTAATGCGACGTGCCGAAACACCACTCAGTGTCGCATTGGAGGCGATTTTAACCTGTAATTGAACATTTGCGATGACAGTGGTACAGTGTCGACTTTCGATGTGGGGTCATAATTTGGACCTCGAACTTTATGTTTACAAAAATGTCCAACTAAATATGTCGCATTACAGGTCCGTCCAATTAGCTGAATGTCGAGCTAAATGTAAATTACTGTACTTTCAATCTAGAAGCAATTTAAAAATTAATGAATATTGAATAATCGGGAAAGTCCCCAACCATAAATAAGCTCAGAACAACTGCCAAATTCACATACTCATCATATACTGGCAAACAAATTATGAAAAAATCAATTTGTGTTTTATTATTATTTTGGATATTATTTTAGAAAGCATTGAACTGTATTTCGTAAACTCTTTTTTGAAAGGTTTAATGGCCCTGATAAGCGCCGTGTTTTATGGAATTTTAGAAAACTTAGTACTCGTGGTTTTGAAAAAAAAAACCATTTCGAACGCCCTCGATGCCGCCATATTCTGGATTTGCCACCAAAGAACAAACTTTTTTCTTCTGCTACCAGCTGCCGTTTTGCGATTGCGTTTGCCACTCGCTGCAACTGCCTGTTGTTGTCTTGATGTTCGCCGAACCGAATGTGTTCTGTTCTGAATGCGGGTTTTCTTATCGTCGCGAGCAGCTTTACCAGCCAACTCGATCACTTCGACTGCCGAAACTATATAACGCCGGCTAGGTGGACTGGTGCACTGGTACTAACGCGCTCGGCCTTGCTACCCTTGCGGGGAACTCCAGATCAACATGGTTCGAGCGGGATTTTGCCTTTCCCTTCACTTTTCCTCCTTTGCCATGTCCAGACATGGCTGCTTGGGTTGGTTTGTTGATGTGTTTTGATGCGAACCGATGTGGTGTACGGTTTGAATGAGAATGATCGTTACGGCAGAGGAGCGGGGATTTTTAAGCTGACTGGCTGGCTCGAGAATTACGCATGTGTGAGACAGCGACCAA
Organism: Toxorhynchites rutilus septentrionalis; assembly: GCF_029784135.1. Classification (NCBI taxonomy): domain Eukaryota; kingdom Metazoa; phylum Arthropoda; class Insecta; order Diptera; family Culicidae; genus Toxorhynchites; species Toxorhynchites rutilus. The sequence continues at coordinate 339,098,830 of NC_073745.1, forward strand.
TGTTTCGTTCATTTTTTTCTTTTTCCTTTCCAATGGTGCTTCATTCTATTTCGCTGCTGCTCTGGTTGCCCGTTTTGGTCGGTACGATTTGAGGAGCACAAAATGGACCAATCAAAAATAGGCACATAGTGCATTTGGACAATGCTTGATATTTCACAATTATTCAATTATTTATCTCAAGAAAAATGAAATGTTATTCATTATGATAGATGCGTAGATATATTTCCTATCAATTGATGCCAAAACCATTGCGATCTATTGAGAAATGCTGGAGTTATAAGCGTTCCAAATCTTGCATTTTTTCCTACTTGTTCAGTGCCTAGATTTCCATTTCACCCCCTACATCTTCCGGTTAGACGTAGTCCTACGTCAAAATTCTAAACGATCGGCTGATTTACATGTCAATAATTGGAAACCTTGCCATTTCGGTTAATAACCTGGAAAATTCGTGTTGGAATACTATTTACAAAATTCTGCTGAACATATTTCTCGATATTTTTCCATGTTTCCGAAATTGCGACCAGAGCTTTTCAATCGTGGTGCGCCGCCTTCCCTTAGTGTAGATCCTGCGTACATGCATCCGCCTAAGATTTTCGGCAAGATTCAAGTCTGGAGAGCGAGCCGGCCAGTCCAAAAAAAAAAGTTTTTGGTCCTTAATCCATTGCTTACTTTCCTTGCTGGTATGAATAGTAGCATTATTTTGCTGGAATGTGAATTTTTTGTGACGATATTCACGCAAAAACGGTAGGAGAGAGAATTCCAGATTGAAAAATAATGTTCCTCCTTCTGTGAGTCACGCCAGTACCCGTTGAAACCATCAGGACCATCCAAATTGAACTATTTTTTGTCAGTGAAGATAATTTATACATTGAAGAACTTTTCGTTATGATATATAGCAAAATGTATTTTTTTGGAAACATTTTTGTCATTACATACCATGTCCCACTGTCAGTTCATGTGAGCTTTGGCAAAACTCAGACATCTTTCAATGTAAAATGGTGTGAGATGAGGTGCTTGAACCTTTTAAGCCCTCTTCATGTGAGGATTTTCTACGAAACCTTGACGAATTGTCACCCGAGTAACATTTAAATTGATATATTGCTTTATTTGCATAAACGATTTTGAGGTATTCGAAGCTGTTCTCGTTATGTTCCGCTTATCCCGGTCAGAGAGCTTCGATTTACGTGGAGCTGTCTCCTTCTTACCGTATCCTTCAGGATTCGCCAAATAATTGAGCACTACTTGATGGAATCGTCAATCGGACAAGCGATTTCCCTGATACCAACATTTTCTTGGTGAAATGCATCGAGATGTCTTTCTTCTCTCTTCGTGAGCACTTTTCTCTTCGGCAAATTCCAGATTTATTGATCAAAGCAACTAAAATAAACGGAAAATGTAACTGGTCTTATAGAAACTTGACACTTGAAAAATACAAAAACATTCGTTTACGCTCAGCACTTGCACACACACACATATGAAAATCATGCCGTGTATGGTAGTCACCAATACCTACACACTAGAATATAAATTGAAGCATTGTTTGTTTACAATGACACAAAGCAACAGGATCATCGCCTGGTCATATAGAAGTTGGACAGAGTGTATCGATACTCATTAAATTTCTATTCCTAGACCTTCATGTAACACGTAGAAGATTGAATCAATTTCAATGATTACTATTGTATCTCATACATTAATTGGATTGAATTCAGGTAATAAATCTTTCCTGAACACAATCTTATTATTTCTATCCATGCACATGTCAGGTTTGGAATAACATTCGTTCATCGTCATATTTTTCATATACTATTTCTTCAGTGTTTCCAACTATATTTTTCAAAAATCAGGAAAAATGAAAATAAAAATCAGAAAGAAATCAGAATAACTCATACAGGGTAACTTCGATATAACGTACATTTCACTTTCAAAATTGTACGTTATATCGAAGCATAATAAAGGACTCACAAACGTAGCCTATAATACATTATTGTGTTACTGTGTCAGTAAAGTTAATGAATAAATTCAATTAGAAGGCGAAGCCAGCCTTTCTCATGATTTTTCCCTTCGTACTGTTGATTAAAGCTAGATTCATTTAGAATCCGGAATCACAAAACCAGCTATATTTCGGGATTGATTGAAGATACAAAACTTGTTTTAGCATCACAACACAGGTAATTGATTGTTCAATCAGTAAAAAAAATATTGAAAAAAGATTTCCTTTACACTTTGGAAATGTGTACGTTATATCGAGTGACGTTATATCGAAGTTTCCCTGTACATTAAACTCTGAAATACATAATGATAATATTTCCGTCCGTCTGTCTGTACGAAAATTTCGCATAGTGCGATGACGCCAAGGAGTTCTGGTTATTGGTTATTGAAGAAAAGCGATGACGTTATCACTTATCAAATACAGGTTGTGGTCTCGATTATATACAGTCTCCCATTTATTTTCACTGTATATAATCGGATCGATATTTCTTTTTTAATTGTTTTTTATTCGTATATTTCTTTTTTTTTGAATAGAAAAAAGAATTTATCCAGCAGTCAGAAAATATCTTTATCACATAAAACATTACAGATCCGGAATCTTTCGGGACATGATACAGGATCATATTTGATGAAAAAATCTTTCTACACCTATAGTCGAATTTCAACAATGAGTTCATAAACCTCTTTCTTGTTTCGGGCACTGGTTGCCTCAAAGTTACTCTACTTCAAAAAGTATGCTATCTACGATTTGTTGTCCACTGATCTGTAATAGCCAATAATCCTTTACCTTAACGTTGGAATTTTTATTTTTTGTTATTGATATACGCTTCAAATGAACTATAAAAAAACATTTTTTGTTTTCAAACTATATATAATTGAGTCTAAAATTGAATATAATCGAATCATACATAATATAATATATATATATTTCATGTATATATTTTTTATATATTTCATGTATATATTTTTTATCTTAGTGTGTATAGATGCAGTCAGCAACAACATCGGGAAAAATGAAAAATCGATTTGCTCTGTTATTTCGAAGATTTCCTGGACTAACGCAATTTTATTGCTAACCAACTCAACAGCAAATACAATTAACCTTATACAGGTCGGACTCGATTATCCGGAGTATTTTATTTTTGATTTGCGGGAATTTTGAATAATTTGTATAATAAATTCATATTGAATAACTAATATGGGTATCAAATGAAAGGACTTGACTAGGAGAGTGCAGTTAATTATGAAAAATTCAGGCCCAAATGGCGGCCACTACAAAATGGCGGATTACATATGTTCTCAGAACCCCATCAATATGGATATCAATTGAAAGGGCTTGACTAGTAGAACACAGTTATTTATGAAAAATGCAAATCCAAGATAGCGGCCACAACAAAATGGTGGGAGGTCTTCGTAGCCTAATTGGTTGCGTGTCCACTACTAAGCGAACGATCATAAGCTCATAACTCAGGGCCCCTCAACTGACCATCTTTGTGTGTTCTACTAGCTACTATGTCCACGCAACAATCATCATGTGAGGGTAATCCCAGTCCCTTACCGCTCACATTTTCGGTCTGCTGTATCGGTAATTGGCACTATTAATAACGCAACAAAGGAAGCCTCATATCAACAGTACCGCCCATTTGTGAACATTCGAACAATAGCAATAAAGGGTATGTCACATCAAATTGCATCACGGAAAAAACGCTGTAGAAATTTAATTTTTAGGAATTAAATCTTCAGCTTTCGCTTATAATCAGATAAGAGTGTATAGATCACGTTGGCCATGCTTCACTGTCAATTTTTCGTAAATTTGGAAAAATGTCGTCGAACGAAAAAGAGCGTCGTGAATTAATCCTGTGCATTCATTTCGAGAATCCGGAGTTGTCACATCGGGACATCGGTAAGATGCTGGGAATCGTCCAATCCACGGTCAGCAGAGTACTAAAACGATACTTCGAGAACCTAACCATCGACCGGAAGGTGAAGAACGGCAAAAATGGATGCTCCGTCAGTGAAAAAGATCACAAGCGCGTAGTTAAGCAGTTTAGACGCGATCCGAGAAGTTCGGTCCAGGATGTCGCCAATAAGCTGAATTTGTCAAGTTCATTCGTCCAGCGGACCAAGCAGCGGGAGGGCCTGCGTACATACAAGGTTCAGAAGGCTCCTAACCGCGACGAAAGGCAAAACATGGTGGGGAAGACGCGAGCCCGGAAGCTGTACACCGAAATGCTGACGAAGCCGCATTACCTGGTAATGGACGACGAAACCTACGTCAAAGCGGACTTTCGTCAGCTGCCGGGCCTGTTGTTCTTCTCCGCAGAGGACAAATTCAGCGTTCCGGAGGAGATTCGCAAGCAGAAACTATCCAAGTTTGCCAAAAAGTACATGGTGTGGCAAGCGATCTACTCTTGCGGAAAGCGGAGCGCCCCCTTCGTGATGACCGGCACGGTAAACGGGCAGGTATACCTTAAGGAGTGTCTACAGAAGCGTTTACTACCACTATTGGAGCAGCCCGAGGGCTCGACCATCTTCTTGCCGGATCTCGCTTCGTGCCACTATTCAAAGGACGTGTTGGAGTGGTACGAAGCCAACGGGGTCACCTTCGTGCCAAAGGAAATGAACCCGCCCAACGCGCCGGAGCTTCGCCCAATAGAGAAATATTGGGCGATTATGAAGCAGGCCCTCCGGAAGAACCCAAAAGTTGTCAAATCGGAGGCGGACTTCAAGAGAAAATGGATTTCTGTTCAAAAAAAAACTACAACCTGACGTTGTACAGAACCTTATGGACGGGGTGAAGAGGAAGGTACGAGCATACGGGCTTGGGCTCGAAGTATGAATAAAAAGAAAATGCCAAAAGTTGTTTAATAGTTTTTATTTTACTGTCTAAAATTTTCAAAAGGATCGGTCTACTGGGCGAATTTTTACGTTTTTTCCGTGATGCAATTTGATGTGACACACCCTTTAAAATCATTTTCTGATTGTGCTTTTAATTCCGGACATGGGTTTGAGTAATTCACATTGATTTTTGATTTTTTACATTTTTTTTGTACCATGTTTGACACTAAACTAAATTGACACAATAGTCACATCAGTCACATCACTATCAGTCACATCAATTCAACATGCAAAAAACGTCATGGTTTTGGCATAATATTGAATGTAATGAAAAAGTGTCCGGATAAAAAAGCGTCCGGATTCAGAAGCATTACTGTATCTATTTCTAGTGTATTTACATTAAACTTAATCTACGGTTAATGGCAATGGGACCATTTACTCGCAAAGGAAGAAAAGATGGGTATACGGATGTGAGAACAATCGAAATCGATAGTTTTTTTGGAAAACGTATATTTGGGAGTTCGGATGTTGCTAAAATAAATTATTCCGAAAACAACGATACTTTCTTACAGAGAAGAAGAACATGGCAAGCAACATAACAGAACAAATGTTGCTTTGAAATACATGCACCCTGAGATATTCAAATCGCCTGAGATTGAAGGAAATGTTACGTCCCTATGACTCACTGTGGTTGTGTTCTATAAACATACAGAGGGGCACAAGTAATGCCCACGATTAACCTTCGTATAGATCCTTGGAAGAAGAGAAAGTTCTGAAAATGACAAATCAAAAATGTTATCATGCTACACGTTAGATGTTTGGAAAGCAAGCATGTACATACAATCAATTTAACCGCTCCAATCAGTGTGGCCTTCACAAAAGTGTCCAAATCACGTGGAAAGTTGAGAGTGAACTCTTCAAAGTCCCCTACTGCTTCACAGACTAATCCGCTCCAATGTTTGACGATACTTCCAATCTCCACGCCATCCAGAGAAACAATTTTGTAATGCAAGTCCCCAAAAAATCCAAAGTTGCATCCCGGGCCTTCAATCTTCATTATTACGCTACCCTCCTTATTTAAAACGCTGAACCGCGATCTCCAAGAAGACCAGTCATGCTGAACAGTTCCATAAACCTCTCCGGTTCCACCGGAAATGGTCAATCGCTCTCTACTGAATGGCAGTGCAAAACAGCAACACGGCATGCAACAGTTCATCACGCATCGCGTCTCTCTGCTGAACCGGAGTGCTAGCAAACCGTTCGTCTTGACCATATCGGACTCGGTTCGAAACCCCTGAGGGATGCAGTTTCTCACGCATATATTCTCCTGCTCCCGGATCAGGTAGATAATCTGATCGTTCTCGTTGATCAATTCGAAATTAATAGGCATATCGATGCCACAAACCAGCTGCACTACTTGTATCTGCTGTTTGAACCTGATCCTTTCCGTTGCGGCCAGGTGATCCAACCCGAATGGATAGACAACCTCCTGTGGCTGCTGCTGCATTGGAGCGGCATATTGACCAGGTTGACTGTTAATCGCATCTTCTACTTTGGAGTACGGTGGGGGTGATGTCTAAAATGATAGGAAAAAACACGAAAATACTAAAATATAAAAAACAGCCATTTCGTGCCATATCATATGAAATAGACTGACTCCAGAACAACGTCTGCAAATTGGGCAGATTTTTTACTTAAATCCGGTATACGGTCTTTTCGATTCGAATGCAATTTTCAAACGTAAAACACACAAAAAAGTGAAACGCAAAAAAACGTAAAATTCCAAAACGTAACGTAAATCATCATTTTCGGTACTTTGTTTTTCACTTTTTTGCTTTCATAAACCACATCGATTAGCAGAAAACACTATACATTTCAATGCTGAAGCATTCAAGCAAAATTATGGCAGCTGCCTCATGACCGCTACAGTTCAGCAAGTCGGGTCAGGACCACCTTCCCCTATTAGGTTGAAACGAGCACAATCCCGCTGCAAATTGGCCAAACGTGTTAACTATTCCACACAGCATCCTTTCCGTATCATTCTCACACCGGCGTTGGAAAACTTTATGTCACAATATTTACCACATCTTGATTTCTGATGAATTCATTGCTTTTATACATTTTGAACTGGCTGCTGCAACTAGCACTCACTTCTTACGCGCTTGACAGTCCGACACTGAATGATTCAAGCACCCTACACGGATCTACGTAACTATTGGGACGGATACGCGAGATTAGGAGATTCAACGGCGGAGGAGTAAATTTCGCAGACAGCCCAGCGGAGTCTCGTTTATTTCGGCAACCAGCTATCCTGGCGCCATCGCACTTTGGGAGATTCTCATACAAGCAGAAGGACGAAAAAAAAATCATCAATTTTTTCAAAGTTTTGTGTATTTATTCTAGTTGATATGTTGAATTTTCAGCTAATTTTACAAGGGCTGTATTTTGAATATTATCGAACTTCGTAACAAGGATATTACAATTTGGTTTTGCATTGGGTGTACAGGGTAAAGCCCAACAAAATAATGAAAATGTTTTTGTCCTTCTGTTTGTACGGAAATCACCCATGGTGCGATGGCGCCAGGAAGGTCTGGTTATTGGTTACTGAGTAGAATCAATGATGTCATCCTTTATCAAATAGTGGTAAATATTGGGATGTGGCCTTGACCATTACCAGGAACGGCGGATCCTTCAACTCAAGGAGGCCTCGATAGTAATTCCTAACTCGTGGCTTGCACTGGAGAATTAAAACACTTGGAATAAGAAGAGATTTATTTTCGCGCGTTAAAAAGTTGGATTCGGAATGTGTGTAATAGTATGGTGACTTTTTTTTTGTTTCTGATGCTGAACGTCTGTGTTGTGTAGGAAGGGATTGGCTTGTATGGGAATAAGAATCGGAAAGTAATATTTTGTATAGAAAAGTATTGGCGGGGAACTTTCTCTTTATCTTGCATTTTTTATTGGACTTTCGGTAGCGTACATGTAGTTATTTTTGAACCTGAATGTCTTGTAATGCCGGTGAAAGCTCGTTTTATAATACTGATGCTGTGTAGAACAGTTAACGAGTTCGGGCAATTTTGAGCGAAATTTTTCTCGTTTCAATTCGATAAGTGTGAATGAAGAATAGACGGAGAACTAAGGGTAACTTTGCATACGAGTTGCTATTAAATCTGGGAAGTAATGCATTCTGTGTCAAATAATATGTAATGGTCACGCAGATGGAAGTGAGATTTGATGCATTAAATTTAACCGTCAGCGCCTAGACCGTTTTTTTTTGTGAAAGCCTTTGGTGTTATTTTGATAGTTGATGTTAAGGAATCCCAAACAATTGTTCAATTTCCAAGCGTCCATGTACCGGGGAATGACTGTTACGTCATTTGTGCTCGACGCCAAATCGAATCATATATAATCGAGTTCGACATGTGTATGCACAAACAAATAAATAAAATTTTCAAATTTTCTTATTAATGGTGACCTTCAATGTGGTGATTGAAACTTAAAAACGAATCTCTCTTAAAAAATTAAATTAAATGTAACAATAAATTTTCTGTTGCAATAACCTTTTTGAAATTTCTCCAAAGTGATGCAGGATTGTTTAACATAGAAAAATAAAAAAAACAGTGCCTTTTGTACCGTTTTGAACGGAATAGTACACTCACTACCATTTTTTATTGTCCCGTTTTTTTTTTTTATCAATTGTAAAAATTTTATCAATACCGCATCTTGAGTATACAGAAAAATACATTTATCATTACTCTCAATAAATTGTTTTTGAATGAACATCTACTCGAGTATTTGGCAATCAATATATCAATATTTAAAATGTCACTGTGTGTATGTTTGATCTATATATATATATATATATATATATATATATATATATATATATATATATATATATATATATATATATATATATATATATATATATATATATATATATATATATATATATATATATATATATATATATATATATATATATATATATATATATATATATATATATATATATATATATATATATATACATATATATATATATATATATATATATATATATATATATATATATATATATAAATGGAGTGATGTCTGTCTGTCTGTCTGATTCTTATAGACTCGGAAACTACTGAACCGATCGACATGAAAATTGGTATGTAGGGGTTTTTGGGGCCGGGGAAGGTTTTCGTGATATTTTGAGACCCCTCCCCCCTCTCTAAGGGGGGGCTGCCATACAAATGAAACACAAATTTCTGCATTACTCGAGAATTAATCAAGCAAATGAAACCAAATTTGGCATGTGGAGGTTTTAGGACGCAATAAATGTTTCTATGGTGATAAGACACTCCTTCTCCCTCTCTTAGAGGGGGCTGCCATACAAATGAAACACAATTTTTTGCATTACTCGGAAATTAATCAATCAAACGAAACCAAAGTTGGCATGTGAAAGTTTTAGGGTGCAATAAATGTTTCTATGATGGTTAGACAGTCCTTCCCCCACTCAAACGGGGGGCTGCCATACAAATGAAACACAAATTTCTGCATTACTCGAGAATTAATCAAGCAAATGAAACCAAATTTGGCATGTGGAGGTTTTAGGATGCAATAAATGTTTCTATGGTGTTAAGATACTCCTTCCCCCTCTCTTAGAGGGGGCTGCCGTACAAATGAAACACAAATTTTTGCATTACCCGAGAATTAATCAAGCAAATTAACCCAAATTAACATATGGAAACTTTAGGGTGCAATGAATGTTTCTATGGTGGTTAGATACCCCTCCCCCCTCTCTTAGGGGTGGCTGCCATACAAATAAAACACAAATTTCTGCATTACTCGAGAATTAATCAAGTAAATGGGCGGGACGAAGTTTGTCGAGTTAGCTAGTATATATATATATATATATATATATATATATATATATATATATATATATATATATATATATATATATGTGTATATACATAGATATATATATAAGTTAACGCAAGCAACATCATTTTCCCCACAGCAACAGAACCGATCACTGTGGAACAGTTTATCGGTAGCATCAATTCGCAAACGCAAGCGAAACAACAATTTAGGACACCAACGTAAAACACCGATTCGGACTCTGTACCTGACGCGACAACGGACTGGATAGAATGTGCAGCGTAAGGGCTTTAGGTAAATGGCTAGGCTTCATGATGTAAAATTGACAATAATAAAATCAGTCTAACTTGTACTCCCGGCGAAACCGGTCTTTCCTTTTTAAAAACTCTTCGATATCCTCATGTAACTTAATTGGCGCAGTCGGTAGGATCGCTCGTTCAAGTGTTCACGCGTAGATCCAATTCGCGAAAGTGATTTCCCGCGCGAACGAATATCGAGTGGCTGACGATTGGAGAACTACAACGGACGCACGAGTGATACCTTTTTATCAAGTAAGTAATTAGATCTTAGTCAAATTAACAATCATTTAATCGGAGTGATACAAAGCTTACCTGAGACAAAAAAAGCTGTATCCACATCCATAAAATATAATAAAAAACTACTAATTCAGAGAGACGAGCCCGGGTAACACCGTAAGCGACTCTCTTTATATCACAAAAGTGAACTACTAATCTAAAACAAAACCAAACGTTAAATCAGACAAAAAAAATCTAGCAAATCTAACAAGAGTGATTTCATTTTTACCTTGGAGTGCTTTGTGAATAATCGCGAAAACAATGAACCCAAACAGTTTTAACATATCCCCTGAATTACCGAGGAGCAATACCTCAGCACAGGAGGAAAATTTAAATGAACACGAAGAAGCCGCCAGAATTGCTCAAACAGCGGTAATGTTCGACAAGGCGGAGAAAATCCTAAAGGCGATGCAAACGCCCCAGGCAATCCGCGAATTGCCGCAATTCGACGGTAACCCCGTCAAATTACACTGCTTCATTAGAGCAGTGGAAAATCTGTTGCCCTTTTTAGAAACTCTTAAAGGGACACCCTTCAGGCAAGTATGGCTTCAATCCATACGCTCGAAAGTAACCGGAGATGCGGACCGAGTTTTAGAAACATACGGGACACCGCTAATCTGGGAAGAAATTAAAGCTAACCTGATAGCTTACTATAACGACAAGCGTGATTCTGTCACGCTTACCCGCGAATTGTTCCAACTGCAACAAGCTGGAACAATAGAAGATTTTTATAGTTCGGTTCATCAATTGCTTTCGCTTTTGATAAACCATACAAATATTTCAACATTCGATCTCAACTTGAGAACGGACAGAATCTCGACACACCAGGAGAATGCTCTTCAAGTGTTTTTAGCAGGACTAAAAGAGCCCATCGGCGGGAACGTAAGAGCCCGCCAACCAAAAAAATTAAAAGAAGCTTTCGATGCTTCTATTGAAGAGAGAAACTATCAAAATAAATGCGGTCTTAATAAGATGGAAACTACAAATCGATTCCAAAAACCGATTGTTGTAGCACCACCTCCCCCACCAAGGCAAAAGAACTGGAATAATTTTAATCATTACCAAAGAGCCCAGTATCAGCCTCAAACGAATCATTTTAATCCACAGCAAAATTTTTCGAGATTACAAATGAATCCTTTTAATCAACGGCAAAATTTTCAAAGACCTCAAATGAATCAATTCCACACACCTTACCAACAACATCAGAACCAAAGCTTTCTAAATCAACCGCAAGTTCCTCCGCGAAACGTATTCGCCCCAAGACCAGTTCAGATGCCGAAGCCTACTCCCATGGATGTAGACCCTTCAATAAGATCTAATAAAATAAACTATATGAATAGACCTCGGAGAGCAATCAATTACCACGAAGGCACAAATATGTCTGATCCTTACGGCCCGTACGAAGGACCAAATTGTGAATACGAAACCTATGATGAAGAAAATTATGAGCAGGATAATTATCACAATGAATCGATGGCTAGTACATCTTTTCAACCTGTGGTAAACAATCAGGAAGAGAGTGTCGAAGAAAATACCACTTCCACTGATGAACTGAATTTTCAGATAATTACGGCCCAAGAAACTCCTCCGTAAACAATTTTATACCGTACATACAAATCAATACCACTAAAGGACCACTGAAGTTTTTGATCGATACGGGAGCGAACAAAAACTACATTAGTCCGAAACATGTCAATTTGGACAAATGCAAGTTCACCAAACCTGTAAAGGTAACGAACGTTAATGGTTCGCAAAATATAGATCAATTCGTAAATTTCAACCCCTTTTCCGCAATACCAGGATCAAAAAAACAAATATTTTACATATTCGACTTCCACAAATTTTTCGATGGTCTCATAGGATACGAGACCTTACGTGAACTAAAAGTCAACATATTAACAGATCAAAATGAGTTGAAATTCCCCACTGGCGTACTGAAAATGTTTCGAAAATATCCAAATTCGGCAATAATCCAGTTAAATTCCAATGAGACAAAAATTGTGAATTTACCAACTATCATCAATAATGGAGAATTTTATTTGGAAGATGACATTTTTCTCTCTAAGGACATTATCATACACTCTGGTATCTACAATTCAAAAGATAGCCATGCTTTTTTCACTGTATCAAACATATCAAAAAGCCCTTCAAAAGTATTAATAAAACGTCCTCTAGATGTTGAACTTAACAATTTTTCCTTAGAGGAACCGAACCAAGATTATGTAACTCAATTTGGCAGGACACCCATTTTCGATCAATTGAGAGTTGATCATCTGAACAAAGAAGAAAAATCTAACCTAATGAAAGTGATTGCAGATTATGAGAGTATATTTTATGTAGAAGGCGAACAACTGACCTTCACCAACGCGATTAGACATAAAATTTCCACAAAAGACGATATACCGATTCACACGAAATCTTATCGCTACCCTTTCTGCCATAGAGAGGAAGTTCAGCGACAGATTTCGAAAATGCTTGATCAAGGCATTATAAGACCTTCAAGTAGCCCTTGGACTTCACCAGTCTGGATAGTCCCAAAAAAGATGGACGCATCCGGCCAGAAGAAATGGCGACTTGTCATTGATTATCGTAAGCTGAATGAGAAAACGATCGATGATCGTTATCCCATTCCTAATATTAACGACATTCTTGATAAGCTTGGCCGTTGCATTTATTTTTCAACACTTGATTTGGCATCTGGATTTCACCAGATCGAAGTGGATAAGAGTGACATCGAAAAAACTGCGTTTAGTGTCGAAAACGGACACTACGAGTTTTTAAGAATGCCATTCGGTTTGAAAAATGCTCCATCAACGTTTCAACGCGTGATGGATAACGTTTTGAGAGAGCACATTGGTGTCCGATGTCTTGTGTACATGGACGATATCATCGTGTTCTCTACCAGCCTAAAGGAACACCTTGACAACCTAAAGAAAATTTTTGATAGTCTTAGAAAATTCAATATGAAGGTGCAACTCGATAAAAGCGAGTTTCTTCACAAAGAAGTAGCCTTTCTAGGCCACATCGTAACTCGTGAAGGAGTAAAGCCAAATCCCGAAAAAATGGAAATCATCAGAAAATGGCCACTTCCGAAGAATGAAAAAGAACTAAGAGGATTCTTAGGAATTTTAGGCTATTACCGCAAGTTTATTCGAGACTTTGCGAAAATAGCCAAACCACTTACAAAAACGTTGAGAAAAGGAGAAGCTATCACTCACACTAAGGATTTCGTAGATGCCTTTGAGCGATGTCGAAATATTCTTACATCGAGTGATATATTACAGTACCCGAATTTCGACAAACCATTTATTTTGACAACAGACGCCTCCAATTTCGCAGTTGGAGCCGTTTTGTCACAGGGGCAAATTGGCAGTGACAAACCAATTGCCTTTGCTTCTCGAACGCTAAATAAGTCAGAAGAAAACTATTCCGCAATCGAGAAAGAACTTTTGGCGATCGTGTGGGCATGTAAATACTTCCGTCCTTATCTTTACGGAAGAAAATTTACTCTATACACCGATCATAAACCTCTCACATATAGCTTAAACCTTAAAAACTCAAATAGCAGACTCATTCATTGGCGCCTCTATTTAGAAGAATTTGATTACGAGATTAAATACAGACCTGGAAAGCAGAACATCGTAGCCGATAGTCTTTCCAGAGTACGAGAGGAAATCAACCTCAATGAAGCGGAAGAAAACTCTTCTTCCACATCTGAAAGCGACACTTCGTCAGACGGAGCCACGGCCCACTCTGCTGATACCGACGATTCTGACTTTATCCCAGGCACAGAAAAACCATTAAACGAGTTCTGTAATCAGATTGTTCTAAAAATCGGACCCAACGAAGAAGAAACCTATGAAGAAATATTTCCACGAGTTTTCCGACGAAAAATTACGAAATTGATATTTGGAGTTCCATACCTAATTAAAATGTTTAAAAATTACATTGATCCCAAAAGATCAAACTGCATCCTTTGCCCGGAAAAGTTGATACAGACGATTCAAATCGTCTATAAAAACTACTTCAGTAGAGGCAAGCCTTTCAAAATTTATTTTTCTCAAAAAATTCTCATAGATCTGAAAACGGCCGAGGAACAAAATATTGTTATAGAACAAACCCACGAAAATGGGCATAGAGGGGTATGGGAAAATAATAGACAAATAGCAAACAGGTACTATTTCCCAGCAATGAAAAGAAAAATACGACAGTTTGTAAGGCTCTGTCGCATTTGTAATAAAAATAAATACGAGAGGCATCCATACAAAATCATGCTCGGACCCACTCCGGACCCAAAAAAGCCTTTAGATTTAATACATCTAGATATATTCTTAAAACAACCTAATATATTCCTTTCCTTTTTAGATAAATTCTCGAGATACGCTACATTGATTCCCATCAAATCTAGGAACATTCAAGATGTACGTAAAGGATTAACTAAATACTTTTCCATTCATGGTACCCCAAATTTGATCGTTACTGACAACGAACCTTCAATGAAATCCATCGAAATTAAAACTCTTCTGGAAAACTTAAAAATAGACATCCATTTCACTCCTCCAAACCATAGTTCAAGTAATGGTACAGTGGAGAGGTTTCACTCAACTTTGGGCGAAATCTATCGTTGTACTAAGCCTAATTATCCCGACATAAACGAAAAAGAAGTTTTTAGAATAGCTTGCACCATATACAACAACACAGTCCACTCTACCACAAAAACCAAACCCCGGGAAATATTCTACGGAATAAGGGATGGAGAGGAAAGGCCTCTTGATATGGAAAAGATTTTAGAAAACAGAAACAAATTCTACAATGAAATTATTGTACAATCAGATAAAACTAAAAATAAAAATTTGGGTTACCATAATAAGAAGAGAGAACACCCACCGGTCCTTCGAGAGGAAGAAACCGTATATAATAGAAGACAAGGAATAAGGAACAAAGGAAAAGAAATGTATTTCCCAGTCAAAGTTGTCCAAGATAAAGGTAGAACGTTTCTGGACCACTCTGGCAGAGAAATACACAAAGAAAATATTCGGCGAAAATGAAACCATACAAATTATTTTTCTAAATTATAGATGTTGCGGAGCCAACTTCTAAAACTAATTACGCTGACGTTCATCACGACCTCATCATCGAGAACGATACAAATACATGACCTGACCAGAAACCCAGGACTAGTGACGTTACAGACCGGAAACGTACTAATTAAGACTGGACGTCACAGGATATATCACACAATAGACTTGGAAGACTATAGACCATTACTAAACAACATCGCTATCACTATCGACGGACTTAAAATATTCACAGACTTCAGCGACGTTTATATCACATTACAGTCCAAATTTAAGAAAGCCCAAAACACGTATATGAAATTGTTACCAAATAGAAGAAACAAGAGAGGAGCATTCAATTTTCTAGGCTCAGCCATAAAGGCGATTACAGGCAATTTAGATGAAGAAGATCGAATTCAAATAGATAACGATATAAATGACTTAAAACGAGGCAACCAAGAACTTATAAGACAAAATAATATTCAAGTAACTATCAACAAACATCTAGGAAAACGTATAAACAAATTAATAGATTCCGTTAATGAACAACAAAGAATAATCAAGCAACAAATTATATCAGCCAGACAATCTCTAATCACCAACAAACTTGTCAATCAAAATTTCACAGCAATCCGACAGGCATTTAAAATTTCTTATCATGTCGACCTAATACAAGAACACCTAGACTCAATTTTCGAAGTTATACAACTTGCAAAAATAAATATCATTTCTAAGAATTTTCTAGAAGCAGAAGAACTAAAGTTTATCTCAGATAAGTTAGAAGAACAAAATATTACCATTCTACATCCAGACCAAGCATACGATTACCTAGACATCAGAGCCCTCTTCAAGGAATCCATCCTCTACTTCATCATCGGCGTCCCGCAGATTTTACCACATCCATTCACCAGTCTTCTCCTAGAACCACTTCCAATCAACGGTCAAATCATCAAACTCCCTTGGCATAAAGCAGCAATCTACGGAAACTCCACCTATTTCATCAAAGGCAGTTGCCAAAGTATCGGCGAAAATTCCATTTGCGAAGAAGATAAATTAGACGATACCTCAGACGACAGATGCTTCTCCAAAATCATACGAGGCTCCCCAGGAAAATGCACCTTTACGAACTATCGGAATACAACCAACATAAAACGATTGACAGACAACCATATCATCATCATAATCACAACAGTCACACTATCAAGCGACTGTCTACATAACAACAGAGTTTTAACAGGAACGATGCTGTTGTTTTTCGAGAACTGTACAATCTCACTGAACAACAAAACTTTTAGCTCCATTACGTTTCCATCGAGAATTATTCCAACAATAGTGCCTCTGGATGGCGTGAAAATTGAACAAAACGAATTCGAGCAGAACCTGGACTTTCACACATTAAAGAAATTACATTTCCAAAACCGAGAACAACTGGAGATAATTAAAACCCGATATTTCATCCAAACATCAACAAGTTTGGGCCTCTCATCTATATGCTTCATTATAGGCTTGATCGTCATAGTTTACCATTGGTACCAGAAGAAAAGGACACCCAATGAAGAAAAACCAAACATCAGTTCAGCAGACAACCATCATCCCAACACAATTGTATCGGGACGATCCAAACTTGATGAGGGAGTAGTTAACGCAAGCAACATCATTTTCCCCACAGCAACAGAACCGATCACTGTGGAACAGTTTATCGGTAGCATCAATTCGCAAACGCAAGCGAAACAACAATTTAGGACACCAACGTAAAACACCGATTCGGACTCTGTACCTGACGCGACAACGGACTGGATAGAATGTGCAGCGTAAGGGCTTTAGGTAAATGGCTAGGCTTCATGATGTAAAATTGACAATAATAAAATCAGTCTAACTTGTGCTCTCTGTGAAACCGGTCTTTCCTTTCTTTTTAAAAACTCTTCGATATCCTCATGTAACTTAATTTATATATATATATATATATATATAACAAAAGAAACCAACCAATTTCGGGGTGCAATAAATCTTTCTATGGTGGTTACACTCTCCAACCCCCCCTCTCTAAGGGGGGCTGCCAAACAAATGAAACACAAATGTCTACATTTCTCGAGAATTAATCAAGCAAATGAAACCAAATTTGGCATGTGAATGTTTTAGGGTGCAATAAATTTCTGCATAATTCGAGAACTAATCAAGCACAACTTGGGATGTGAGAGTTTTTGGGTATGAGAAATGTTTTTATAATTGTATGACACCCTCCCTCCTCTGAAATAGAGTGGGAGTCACATAAAAATATTACACATATTTCAACCATAAATATTCCATCCAAACATGACAATTGAAAATTTTCGGAAAACTCTGAAAGGAAACAGGAGAATTCAGAAAATTAAATTCACATATGTTCTACAATTACATAGTGACAAGTGCTGTTAGTCCATTTGATGTTTGCGCTAGCGAAATTGATCTTTGTTCGAAACTGGAAATAGATTTCAATGTGATGAAACGCACTCCTATATCTTCTTCTATCTATACCAAAAAAAAAAAGGATCGCCGGATGTGTAGATAAGAGCAGAACTCGAGGAAGGAATTGTCCGATTTAGGGCTGTCTTTATTCTATCATATTTTCTGTATCGAACATTTATTCCATGTAACGGAGAAACATGTTATTTGCAAGTGGTTGAAAAATGTTCAACGAGAATTGTGTCTGAAAATAATCTGATATTATAATGATGAGTTTTGTTAGAAATACTAGGAATTTTATAGTAAAAGGTAAATTCAACGGGGTCGAATAGAAGATCAATCAATGAACAGTTCTGCGAACAACTGCGAACTAAATTTAATGAGTTTAGAAAAAAGATAAGTAGTTTGTTATATCGTTGATTGAGTGAATGTTGCCCATATAGGTCCAAAATAATAAAAAAAGTCACAGGAGGGTTATGTCAGAGACACGACCGCATAGTTGACGTAGGATTCCGTTGGGCTATCTGTTGATTTTGTTAATTATATTATATCGTTAATAATTATATCGTTAAACTCCAATATAAAAAAATCACCAATGAGATAATTTCTAATACCGAACATAATTATTATTTTTTTCTCATCAGTAAAAACATGTTACTTCAATATAGAGAAAACATATTTGTAATGGAAAAGGTAAATTTCTTTTATAATTTTTACTTTCTGTGTGTTTATTCAACCCAATGCGAATTTTAATCGGACTAACAAGAACTAATACTAAATGTAGAGCATACAGGAAATCACTTTTTCTAATATTTCTTCGCTTTTCCAATTTTTTTGGCCGCATAAACTTTCCTTGGGTGAAAATGAACACAACAAAACAGACAGGTTAAACCAAACGATCCGTTCTCGAGCGGGAACACACCTTGGTTTTTATTTATGAAAATTGAAATAAATCGTTTCATATTTCAAGTCATTTTTAACACAACTGCTACCATATACAATTTTACACTTACACTTGTGCTAAATTTGTTACGATACACGAATTTACGAAGTTACGAATCGATTATTGATATGAAATTTCTCAAAGCAACCAACATTAATAAAAAAAAAATAATAAAATTTAAATTTTATTTCCTAGAATTAATCGTATCACTCACCTTACTTGCAATATAAAAATGCCCCCGACTTGCATATATTTGCAATGCCGATTTTCCCCCGGCAGCTTGGTTTTGATGTCTCTGTTAGGGAACACATGTCGGTAGGAACAAAAGCCCCCCCCCCTACTTTCATGTATTTGCAATGCCAATTCCCCCCAGGCAGCTTGGTTTTGTAACGCCGCATGTAACGTCAATTTCAACCAATCAGAAGTGGTTATTTCCGTTAGGATAGGGGTTGAGATTTATCAATTGTTCGATAGTTAGTTTCATGAAATATATAATTTTCTTCAATATAAAAAATTGTTATAAAGTATCGAAATCGATTGACGCAAAAAATTCATCAATCCATCATGAAATGACTGAGCAATAAGCGTTTGAAATTGGACAATTTTCACGCTGTGCTCGATTTTCGATTTTCAATTTGTACCCCAATATGTTCCCGAAAGACGTAATCCTACATCAAAACAATGTCACAATCATTCAAATTTTCTAATGCAAATGAGCTAATGTCTTCTAGGGACACTATGTATTCAGACCGCTTGAAGTTCTCCAGATCCATACTTGAAGTAAAGGTCGCTTTCTTGTTGAATCAATTCTATATAGTTGTGGGTTTCCTGCTGTGAATGACCCCGGGGCTAGCTTTGCGCAGTGGCGATATCATAACCAATGAGGTTTACCCGAAGTGCGATTATTGTTAGTTGAACCAAAAAAAAACCGAAATGAATCAAATGACACTGAGACAAAAGCGCCATTTCTTTTGACGATCTATTTGGCCACTAGTTAGAATTTTTTTATAATATCTCTCAAAAATTCACATACGCTAGCATACTGAACTGTCTTCACATATTTCATAATGTCTTCAAAATGTCTTCACAAAATCAAATGTCTTCAAAGTAAGTCAAATGTCTTCAAAATGAAGACATGTCTTCAAACCTGGCATCCCTGGATCGGACAGTCGTCGGGTGCGGTTGCATTTTTATTCGCTCCGCGTTTATATATTTTTGTCGTCTTACGTATTTTGAGGTGGTTAAATTCTATCCGCTGATGTGAATCTGTGAAAAAGTGTTGTCTTAGAAGGGGAAACTTGGAAAGAAAATAGAGTGGTGCAGATATATGCTGCTGCTGAAATGGATAAATAAATCCATTAACTTCAAGCGTCTTATAGATAAGTATACAAAAAAAAAACGAGATGAGATGATGATGACCCACCTCATACCCCTACAAAGGTTTGAAAAGGTCGATTCATCTTATAGATAGTATGTATGTTATATAAAATTTAAGAGACCAGCATTATAAAGCAAAAACAAAAACGGACTGACTCTGTTGCAGGCATGAATTTCTATTAATCGAACATTATAAATTGGCGAAAACTGTAAAAAAAAACAATGTTTCTATCCGTATCGACATTGACATAATCATAGTCTCAACTTCAGATCCAAAGCTTTCACAAGGCCTGTCAAGAAAATTTCCAACCCGGGAAGATCCTTGACTGATTGGGAATTTAACCCAATATCTAAAAGTGTCAACTAAGAACATATTAGAGATCTGCTACTATTCAGAAATACTCGATATAACCATCTTATGATAAGATAGTTTACGACAATTCTGAATGAGCTATCCCCATTCCGGTTTCCACTTCAGACCCCATATAAAATTTCATTGTGTATCAGTATTCTGCCAGTGTTCACTATTAACATAGTCCAGACCCACCAAACGCGCGCGAGGCTCAAACTTTCGTAGACAACGCTCGTTATTATTTTTTACAATATACATTAACAACAAAGAAAAAAAAACATCATCATCATCAGTACGAACATGGTAGTTTTACCTGTAAATAAATTTTGTAAATGTCAGTCAATTATAAACATAAATAAGTTATTAAGCAAAAATTTTATGGAAACCAAAGGGACAGTGCGGACAGATATTTTCATGTTTTGCATGCGGGTTGTCGATGTATGTGTGTGAGTTCAGGAATGGGCTCTTTTCTTATGGTCAAAATAACTGCGTCATAATGCTGTCGGTACATTTGTTTGGTAACAATAATTGCCTTATTTGTGTATGTGAAGAGTGTATAAAATCCAAGAGTGAATGAAGCAATTCAGATCGCATTGAAAATATCAGCATGGTCAAGCAAACAGTGAGAGTGTTCGACTGTTTGACGTGTATGCTGCGGTTTTTATTCGTCATGTGTGGCATAGACCAAACATGCAGCACGATTTCGAGTTCTAGTATTCTTACTCCACGCACTGTTTTCGCAGCGCCCTACACGGCGAGTTGAAAAATTAAAACGCAATCATTTGCGATCAATGTTCTATAAAAAAGGTAATGAAGATGGTAGAGTTTCGAGCGACATAGCATGCGCTGCCATAACTATTTCCCAAACAGTGACGTCAGTCGTTGTGTTTATCTTCGATTACCCTCCACATCCATGTGAAAACGCTATTATCAGGAAGTAATTACGTCGAAAAAGATAAAAGTGATATTTCCATGTGCCATTTTCACTCCCTCATGTCCATAGAAACAAACGGGGTTTCATTATTTTAACGTTATGAAGTTGATGTTTCGAAGACTCTCAGTGTAGGAGTGTATGTTGTGAGAGAATATTCGCCAACTATTCAAAATTTCACCGAAAATGTTATTGCTTTCGAGAAGTAAGCAAACGACTGCTCTCTGGACCTTTTGACCACATAAGTAATCAAAATAAACCACGATACAATTGGCATCTGTTAAAAAACAAACAGTTGAATGATTTCATATGAATTTTTGCTCAAATAATCATGCAACCGCGAGTACTTTCAACATTGTTTTGTTTTTTCTTCCATATATATTCCATATTGAATGCAAATAATTTCGACACGATATTTTGCTTGCCAATACAGATATACTTCGCCTACTGCTCCACCTCTATATGTACCTCATTGATTTACGACTATTCGCTGGCGTCTGATTGGCTGAGAATTCACAATTTACAGCTTAAATTTATCTTTATATTAATTTTAATGTTACGAACTTACGAAATATTTGATAATCGTGTTATGTAATCTTTGAAAAAATATATAAATCTCGAACCTAGTAAATCAGTTTGGTAACTATAAGAAATTCACCCATAAAAATCATTTTTCTACAGAGTTTATCGGAACGTGTAGAGGTGGGTAACAGGATGCATTGAACGAATTCTCCCCATATGCTGTCCAAGGCTCCTAGAAGTATATACTAAGGCCAACTTGCTAAAACCTCTCTTCAGCCATCTTGGAAGTCTACTGTGTTTTGTCTGTAAACAAAACACAATACGCTATTGCCGAAGGTCGCTCGTGATCAGTCTGTCTCTTTCACGCTACAAGCAAATAATTCCCCTTCTACTTTCTTCCGTGCTGTTTTCATATACCGCTCCCCTAACCAACTTAGTGACGAAACGGCCTCACCTAGTACCATAGACCCGTCTTGATGCTGTCGTTGTGTTTTGTCTTGTGCTTGAGAGTTGGTTTTGTCTCTCATTTCATTTGATGTCTCGTGTGCTCGTGTCAAGAAGGGTGAAGGTGGAAAGAGTTTAATTGCGGATTTATTCCCTTCGCTCATTCCCTATAGACATGTTTTCGTCGTATCATATTTTGTTTCTGTCAAGAAAGCGACAATGTGCTGGTGTGGGTTCCGTTTGTCTTCAGCTAACGGTGATATATGTGTGATTGATTTAGGGATGTTCATTTGAAAGGTGATGGATGAGTTATTTTAGATTGTGTTATTAGACTTATTTGGCATTTTAAATATGATAGTTTTTTTTCCAGAAACAGAAATTAACCATCTATTCGTTCTTTAATTTTTTAACTCTGTACTTGCTTAATTATTTTATTCTTTCATTTTTTTACAAATTATTTCTTTAATCCTTCAACACTTCAATTCTCTAATTCTTGAATAAGTAATAGTAGGTATATTATTGATCTGATATGTGTGGAAGGAGCTTTCATGGTTGCCTTTTAAGATAACCCAGGGGTAACCTCCGTGTGTTATAAAGGAAGAGCATTACGTGTGGCTAGGTATAAAGTATATATTCATTTCGCTATGTTGTAGAGGAGACCTTTACCATTACGAAATACATCCAATGTTCTAATTTTCGTTTCCTCGATTAGTTATGTCTGCGTTTACAAATTCACGTCTCTTCTAGCAATTCCGATCTTACTGCAGAGGAGACCTTTTCAGGTCAACCTTTACATTCTTCAGCAGCTACGAAGTATATTTGTTTTGTCGAACAGAGGAGAACTTTCCAGCTCACCCTTCAATAGCCGCTGCGAAATGTATTTGATTTTCAAGTTAGTTCGCGTTCACAAAATCACATCACCTACCTCAGTGAATCCTGATTCTTACCTCTCCCACTAACAACTATCCCTTCCATGATAATCGCTAGGGAACCACGCTATAGAGGCGACGTGGTCGGCGTCGTTATGGATCATTTAAAGCTTGAATCACAGCGAGAATGATTTGCTAGTCCCAAGCCTCATTCTGTGTGTTCTTTGTGCAATTTGGTTGGTTCAGGTCAATCACGGAGAGCAACTACAAATTGTACAGTCTACCCAAGCTAAGCTAAGCTAAGCTAACGTTTATTTGTGTGTTTTTCGGTGAACATTACGCTAAATTGCTTGAGCATTATATCACAAAAATACCATCGCAAACTGGCAGCTAAAATGGAACAAAGATTAAATGTGCCGGCAGTTCCACCAGATTATCCACCCTAAGGCTAGCCCCAAACCGTGGTTTAAAAGACTGGACTTGAGTCGGGATTTTATTCGCACCTTCTCCCGACTCATGTCCAATCACGATTCATTAGACGAGCTGGTTTTTCGTATCTGGTTGGTGCGAAATTGAATCTATGAAAAATCCCTTAGGGCCCGGGAAAGCACTTCCAAACTTTGAACTTAGACGTAAACACAGAAGTGAGAGACATTCTTACTGTTTTCAAATTTATTTAAATTTTCTTGTTTTAAATAATTTTTTGGATTATTCTATATATCGGGGCCAAATTCTTCATATACTGAAGAATTGATTTTCAAAAATGAATAAATGCTTTTAACTTAATATTCAATGCGAGGAGTCATAGGCCATCACTTAGTTTATAATACAACAAACGTCTGAAAACGCTGAAAAAGAGCGATTTTACGTTGAATCGATTTTAGGCAACAAAAAATTAGTAGAAAAC
The DNA here is from genome assembly GCF_029784135.1 of Toxorhynchites rutilus septentrionalis. Classification (NCBI taxonomy): domain Eukaryota; kingdom Metazoa; phylum Arthropoda; class Insecta; order Diptera; family Culicidae; genus Toxorhynchites; species Toxorhynchites rutilus. Next base: position 339,122,951 of record NC_073745.1, read on the forward strand.
TAGAACATCGTAAAAGTACATTTTTAATTGTTATCCAGGACTGCATATGTGGATCAGCAAAATATAACGCTTCCATCAATCGATTGCATAAACAAGACATAGTCTAGATGAAAGCAGGATAACCGTTTTTCCAGCTTCTTTTAGAAACAGGCGTTCAGAAGGAACGGTTATAGTTGAATTGTAAACAAAATACATAGCAAATAAACGTTCGAATATTTTTCCGTTTCTCACTCCACATTCTCGTGTAACAAATTAGATATATATGGGAAATCAAGTAAACCAACCCCCTAAGGATTTCTATATATTTTCAAGACATCCATTGTTTCTGTGACTTTAAACATAATCTGTTGCTCAGTCATTAGGTAGAAGTCGAATGTTTATCATCGAACATTAAAATGAAGTGGGTATCCGTGGCATCGCAAATATTCTCGACAATTGTTTATAAGAACATATTATTTCATACTTTCAATTGTCGAAATTGACAACATTAACACTAGATTTCCCAACAAGTCTTTTTGACTGCTTTTCAATTTTGACACAATTTCACATTATGACACAATTTCTTGGAAAATTGAGAGTTTTTGTACAACTGATCAATAATCGTATTACAAAAAGTCACAACTTTATAATAATTTGTGTCATAATTATTTTTCTAATTGAAATTGAAAAGCAGTCAAAATGACTTGCTCGGGCAATCTAGTGTTAAGAAATCGTTTATCATTTATACAATATCAAGTTTACCTAGAAAATAAATGCGGGTAAAAATTGAAATATTTTTTCTAACTTTAATTATACACACGTTTCGAGTAAACATAGACCCGTGCTAAGTGAACATTCGAATTGCAAATTGAAAGTGAGATGTGCTATACCCAAACTAGTCTCAATTGAACTAAAATATGACTAACCATTTCAAGTGTCATACATGCAAATTTGAAGAAAAATCAACAATGTAAAATACACACATACACACCAATACATATTTCAACACATCCCACCACCTCAGCTTTCAGTTGTACCTAGCTCTCCTTCCTTAGGAGACCATTCCCTCACTCATAAATCCATTCATTCATTTCATCATAAAAAGACAAACAGAACAACAGATATCAAGTTATGGATCCCCATGGCAAACAGCAATCCCATCCCGACAAATTGTTTGAACATGAATGAAGTGTGTAGTAAAGCTTCTCCCCGGCCCTCTGGGCAAGGGCCCGGGTCCGGGACCGAGTCTCTCACATAAAATATTTATACTCCAGCACCTCTTGGAAGGAGAAAGCGTTTATCTTTTTCACAGCCAGTCTGTCACGGGGCAACTGTGGTGAGTTTGTCTTCGGCTCGTGTGCGAATATGTCAAGCCCCTTCATAAGTACTTATAATTCGGTTATGTTCTACTTCGGTAATTGCAGCTTTCCTATGGAAACTCTCCCCCGCCCAGCAACAGTGACTTACAATGAAAGCTTGGATGCGACCGAAATGAATGAATGTGTGAAATGGATTCATAGCAACATTCAGAACAGAGGCTCTTTTCAGGAGTTGACTTAATGGCGCCCACTCTAACGAAGCGCGCTGTGCACACGCAATGCAATATTTTAAAGATTATGCACTAGAATGAAGAATAATCTCCCCAAAGGCGAGGGTCGGTTGGAAATAAACTAACATAATTAATGTAACTACTGATTTAGCAGGACTGTCGCTTTCCATTCACAATTTCTGCACTCAAAGGTCTCCGTCGCAGTGCAAACTAAGTGGATCCTTTCATCATTTCGTGTAAGGGGAAGCAGAAAATCTTGAATTACGACGACCTTTCCCCTGTTTTACTCATCCGTATACAGTTCGTCTCAACGCCCTTGCCTACACCCCCGCACTCACAGGACTGCACACATTTCACACTTGCTCTTTGCCACGAGCAGAACGGGAGGCTCTGCCCCACCACCTCAACCCGAGGGGAAAAACACTGTGTCATACGAGATTTATTCTTCCTGTGAGGATAAGGTGGAAATGCGATGCGAAGAATAATGGAGGGCAGTGGGAAGACAACGAAATCTGTCATCTTTGACTCAACTCAACTCGCTTCTCGCTTGCCAAGAGTGTGTGTGCTTTGCGCGACCAGCGCTAAGCCCTGTTCCATATACTGCCAGGGACGGTTGTTTTGTAATGAAATGACATTATTTCAAAGGGATGCAGTTTGGTTTATAATTGTGGATTCATCGATAATTCCATGATGAGTATTGCTTCTGCGTATAGACGACGTTTCAATTGTAATTGAAATAGCCGGAAGATTTTTTTTTACGAAAAATCCCCCGGCCAGAACGGGAATTGAACCCGAACCCCCAGCGTGATAATGTGGGACGCTAACCAATCGGGGGTGGCAAAAAAAAATTACAGTTTAATCCAGTCTTTTTTATTTTTTCGGCCTTTTTAAGTTTTTTACTGCTTAAATTATATTCTTTTCTTCCTGTTGTGAGAATCTTACTCCGGTTCACTCACATCGAAGACCTTTAAGACGTTTATCGTCTTTCTCTATTTATATATCTGCTGCAAGCACACAGAAGTATGGCATGGTGATTGCCACTACTTTTCCTCCCTTTTATAAATATTCTTTTCGATCAGGAAAATTATGTCAGTTTGGATAATGTTTATGTTGGTTCAACAATTAAAATGATGATCAATGAATACTAGTCAGTATATAAAAATTCACACAACCCCGTAGATGATTTCAAGACCAATTCAAAAAAGTATTACATTACACTCTGTTCAATCAAGTTCTAAAACGTTTTAATCTCAATAATCCTTTAATCATCAACATGGCGATAATTGATCCGGCCATTGCCATAGAAAGGAAGCATGTGTAAATTTTTCTACAAAGTAACAAAGTGTTCCAAATATTTACGATCGAAATGATATCCAGAAAATCGATAATGAATTTATGGAGATTCGAAGACCTGGATTTTACTGACTTCACTGTAAACGAACGCCAGAATGCTTCTTTTGGGGTATTTTTTTCCCAAAAGGGCATGATATTAGATAGGAATTCTGGCTTTTAAAAATCATGTAGGAGGTCTTCGTAGCCACTTGGTTACGCGTTCGCTTACTAAGCGATCGATCGTGAGTTCAAACTCAGGGCCCTCAACTGACCATCTTTGTGTTGTTATAGAATAACTACGTCCACGCAACCATCATCAGCGATGGAGATCGATTCATCCATACAACTGCTCTGCTCTGCAACAAACATCGGGCTGCTGTTCTATAAATAACCCAACAATGATCAATATCAACTGTCTCCGCTGTCCGGTCTGCTGAACAATGGAAGAACAGATAGAATACCCTTACGCCTAAATGGCTTCTACAGTGTAATTTACCATAATGTAATGAAACAGAAAACCTAACGCCTAAATGGCTACTACTCTACTACTGTGTGTAATTTACAATTTATAGAAAAATAAACATATGTACATGTACACGATAAAAACCCGGCTCTGTTACAGATAAAATGCTAATGAGCCTAATAAATAAATAAATGGGATAAACAAAAAATCATGTAGAAATAAAGAATACTGAAGAAAATAAAACAAAGTCAAGATTAGTTGGAATGACACTAAATGTAAATCAAAAGTATAGTGTTAAAATGTATGACCACAAACAGGAAAATCAAAAATACTACTTACTGATACAGTCACTGTATATTGCTGATACAGGGCGGACTCGTTTATATGCATGCCAAGTATGATTTGATCAGAAAAACTGCTTCGAGATTAAAACTGAACTCATACGATAATGTTTGCAATAACTTGACGGACGTGTGAGACTCTGTCGCATGCTTTGGAGAAATCTATCAAAAGATAAAATGTAACACCTTTTCTATCGATAAAGTTGTGTAAATCATCATAAACCTTAAGAAGAGCTGAAGTAGTCATCTGATACCCGGCTGATAAGGACTACGAAGATTATTAAGATTATTTAGTTATTTAGTTTATTAAGATTATTAAGATTATTAAGATTATTAAGATTATTAAGATTATTAAGATTATTAAGATTATTAAGATTATTAAGAGTTTTATCCAGCTTTTTTATTTTTTTTCGGCGTTTTCAAGATTTTTATTTCCTAAAATTATATTGTTTTCTCCCAATTATGAACACTCTACTCCGCTCCACTCACATCGAACCTTTATGACAGTGTTTTTCAACCTTTTTTGCTCCATTCCCCCTATCAGTGTTTTGTAAGAAAGTCTTTAGCATATCATGAATAGAATAAAAGAATACAAACGGGTTTCAAGTTATAATCACAACAAATTTGATTTTAAACTTGATTTTATACCTGCGCCTGAACTATTCCCTCCAAAATCGTAATTCTTGAGAACGTTGTCGAAAAGCACACCTCATGTCATTTTCGATATCCACTCATTCATACTACTGCAAGCTATACCAGTGATCACGAGCTTAACATATGGATAAGCAGAATCCATACACTTCACTATAGGTATGCAATTATTACTTCGTACTTAAATCTAACGCAAAACTCTCATCAGGTACATAATCCGCAATACAGATTCCAATACAGATTTTCTATTTTCTCTACAGATAAAAAAGATTTTTTAGCTCGTAAATACAGATTTCAATGTGGTAATGTTGCTCGTAACGCTTATTTCGCATGTCGGGATAAGAATCGATCATTTGTAGATCGATAAAATTTATCCGAAACATTCATCACTACCAGTCGGAAAGCATTTCAAATCATGTCAAAGTCTTATTCTTTGATATAAGGAATTTTTCAAGTTTTTTTTCAATTTGTTTCAAGTTCAACTTATTGTAAAAAGTCTTAACAAATCCTGTACAATTTCCCTTTTTATGGTCTTTTGTACTGTTTCATCGTCTGTTCCATCATCATTCACTGACGAAAGTCTTTCAAACGTTGCGAAGTTGTTCATTTGAACACTACATTTCCGATTTGGAAATGTTTGCCGAGGATCGCGAATTTGAACGTGTTCAATAAAGTTTTTTGTGACAATTTTTGCTAATCATTGTCATCTTCGATGCAAAGTAATTGTATATTCCCTTGCACAATTCCCCCCTTTTAATGACCAAATTCCCCACCGGTTGGAAATCACTGCTTTATGACGTTCATCGTTTTTCTCTATTTATATCTATTTATCTGCTATAAGCACACATAAGAAAGATATGTGTAGAGCGTGAGGAAAATATTTTCAGAAAGGCCTGGTTCAGAAAGCTTTTCATCAACACGAATGCACAGTCAGAAATGCAGGGAAGTACTTCGGAATCATTTACTTCTGTTTTGCGTGATAATTGAGTAATTTTCCATCAATTCATAAAACCAGGAAAGTCATGGCTTAGTTTAATGAATAGGGGCTTCAGATTCTGGACTGTTCAGCTTGTTTATCAAATCAAAACCAGAGCTTGTTTATCAGATTAACAATTTATGAGGAGTGATTGTACGAATAGTAGATGTAGCTTACAAGCAGTATGAGTCATTTGAAGAGCTTAAACGAGTATCCTCTGCGTTGAACGAGATACACACTTCAACATGACGCAGCTTGGTCGAAACCACCTCGAATGGGTTATTTGAACGGATTGATAACTGAAGATGACCTATAAATTAGAAACTTATTGTAATTCATGTGAAATTGATGTTAATTTTGTAAAGGAATGATAGTTTTTCCATCTGGTTCTATAGTTATGAAACGCTGGAATTATAGTTTTTTTTTAATGTTTCGCGTTTAGACACAACAATAAAGTTCAAATAGCCGGTCTTATAAATGAAGATAATTAATACATCCTACACTGCATAATTCAATTCAACCGACTTCTTAAATATCTCTAGATACTCAGAAAAAATGAGTTATGAAACGCAGTGTGTGGAGACATCCGAAAATTTTAATAAATTCTGAGGGGGTTATTTAACGACGGTTATTCATTCGATGGCATAGTCAAAAGTATTTTTTTATTATTACGATTAACTATCATTTCATTTGGATTAACCTTACGGAACAATACTAATACAACGAAAATTCAATTTTTGCCGTTTGTAAAAAAATGCTGTATTAGAGAAACATTGATGTAAAGAACAAAATGCATGTGTTTTTGGCTTCATTTCCTTTAGGATTATCCAGAGAAGTATTCTGAACTATTTCAAAAAACTATTGAACTTGGGTGGAAAAAAACAAAACACTGAGTTCACTGTAAACGAACGCAAGGATGCCATGAGTAAAATTTTGTCAGTAAAAAGGAATAGAAATAATTTTTTCAGAGTACAATTTGAATAAAACAAAACTAAGAAATAGAACAGGAACAAAAACTGTGCGAGGAATTCTAGCTTCCAAAAATTATGTAGACATGCGAAAAGAATAGTCAGAATAATTTAGAATGACACAAAATGTAAAACAGTATAATGTTAAAATGTGTGATAACAAACTGAATGAGGGAAAGTAAAAGTGCTACGGTACTTACGTATTAACGTATTAACGCTACCGGAGCTCAATTTTCTATGATTTTTTTTCGCAGCAAACCTTATTCTGATGGTAATGTAAAGGGGAGCGAAGTCCCTATCCAAACAAGGATAAGAAACCGAGGTGGCCTCAACATTGGCCTCAGAATAAATTTCATTACGAGAAAAATGAATTATAACGATATTACGCTCCGGTGGCGTTAATACGTGCCAATGAACAATGGTCCTGGAGATGCATTTGAGGGGAAATTAGCATTTAGAGCAAGACAGTTATTCTTTAGATAAAATTTGTCTTCGACAAACTTGTTACATACCGTTCTGAATCATATTTCGGACGCTTAAGACATATGATGCAGAAAACAGATCTAAGCTTTACGCACAGGTATTATTTGGTTGATTTTTTCAATAAATTAGTTCAATATGCTTTTAAGCTTTCTACTTTGGTACCTATTTAATTGAAAACATAAAAAAATCACCGATTTCCAAATGAAGCGAATAAAAATCAAACTTCGGACACTAAATCAAATTTCGGACAAATTGAATTCAAATTTCGGACACTTGTTCTGTAATTTTTTTACGAAAAACGAAAATTACATTACACTTGATTATATTTTATAATAAACTGCGAAACACTTACCAAGCAATCACAGTAAACTGTTAACGATGAAGAGAACTGATGAAATACGGGAGAAATTTAAAGCTTTATGAACGGGTAAATTCTACATGCTCACGCTAAGCAAACGTTAAACACAAATGATAATGAGTAGTGTTGTCAGGTTTTTTCCGATTATGTTATAATCCAAATGTAGTTCTCATATGAAATGATAGTGAAACCAAGGGATTACTCTAAAGAAGCAATTGTGATATTATTTTTATAGTTATATCATCAGTGCATTAAGCATTTCAAGATATTAGATCAAAGTGTCCAAAATATGATGCTGTCCGAAATATGATTCAGAACGGTATGATATAGCGCTCATTTTTATATTATTAAAAATAGGGTGACCAAAATTGACGATGAAATAAAAAATCTAACTTTCTAATCTTTATAGAAAGAGGTAAACATAGTTCGACAATATTGTAGCTCCAATTATTTGAGACATCTTTGTACAACAGGGTTTTTCTCTATCTCTTGAAATAACCTTTAAAGCACCTTTTTTCTAAGTTACGTTAGGGTCACCATGAAAAAAAAACTGTTTTTTTGCTCTAACTTTTATATTTCAAATTCTACATACAAACTGTCCTCCAAAGACTTTTAGAACATATTGATACAAACATTTTGCGATGCAGAACTTGTCAATATCTCAACTTCACTCAAAGTTATTGATATTTCTTCGAAAAAAATACGCTCTCTTCAATTGCTTGCCATCCTTTCTGGGGCAAACATAAAAAATGTTTGTTATTTGAAAGAACAAATTTACTTCTATATAATATGTGATTTTCAAAGATATCTTGTGTTTCAAATTTGAGTTAATTAAAGTTGAAAAACCCATCAATAACTTTGAGCAGGATTGAGATATTGACAAATTCTGCATCGCAAAATGTTGGTATTGATAAGCTCTAAAAGTCGTACGAAGGCAATTTTGATGTAGAATTTTAAAAAACAAAAAAAAATTCTAGATGACACTAGATCTCGACGTTTCATGCAATTTTAGGACATTCGGCACCAACATTTTTTTTTTCGAAAACACCGATTTCCTTTACTGTGGGAGTAATTTTTCGATTTTTAAAAAACTCAAACTTTGACCGCTTTGTGCCACTCTCCCTTAAGTCCGATTGAGCTGATATTTTGAATAGGGTGTTTTTTCGAGGTGGTGAATATTTTTCATGGGGTAACTTTATGAAATTTGAGACGACCATTTTCATTGGCACCCTACTGTACACCCAGTTGCTGACGAAGCCTCATTGTCTCATCATGGATGATGAACTTTACGTCAAGGCGGACTATTCGTACAACTTTCGCGGCTACTGTTTTTCACCGTGATGCAATTTGATGTGGAACACCTTTAGATATTTTTATACTTCAGCAATTAGAAATAAATTCTAAAAGTTTGTTACAGAGATGGTTAGAACGATTTTCCTCAAGGCGAGCTCGTTTTTTTAAGCTTTTAGCTGAAATATTTTTATTTTATTTTTAGTTTGTTCACATATTCATAGTTCACTTACTTTTTGTGTTCCTTTGTATACTTATTCGTCTACTTGTAACAATTTTCTAAGTATATCCGTTGAGTTTCGTTAACTGTGAACTGTTTGTTGTGTTAAATTTTTACAATAATATATCACTAAAAAATAAATAAAAAAAACCTATTCACCAACAAATTTAATTTATGAATTCAGCCATTCCATGCCAAACCGATATACAGGTAAACTTCGATATAAAGTACATTTCACTTTCAAAATTGTACGTTGTATCGAATTGTACATTATATCGAAGCATAATAAAGTACTCACAAACGTAGTCTATAATACATTATTGTGTTGCTGTTTTAGTAAAGTTAATGAATAACTTCAATCAGAAGACGAAGCCAGCCTTTCTCATGATGTTTCCCTTCGTACTGTTGATTAAAACTAGATTCATTTAGAATCCGGAATCACAAAACCAGCTGTATTTCGGGATTGATTGAAGGTACAAAACTTGTTTTAGTATCACAATACAGATAATTCATTGTTCTATCAGGAAAAAAATAATGATTTTTTTTTCCTTTACACTTTGGAAATGTGTACGTTATATCGAGGTAAAATGTACGTTATATCGAAGTTTCCCTGTAGTGGTTTTCAGATTTTCGTCAAAAATGATAGTTTTGTTCTTAATCGCAAATTATGAAACCCGTATTTTTTTATTTTTTTATTAGGGTGACCATTTCCATTTTAGGGTGGTCCAAAAATACCCTAGTCTTTTTTTGCTATAACTGCAAAAAATTTGAATTCTGCTCTCGTTATTATTGATTTTATTCGTTTTTTATTGTTTTCATAGTCTCAGGACCAAAGGCGCTATAGTTTTTTTTATATTTTTTTTTTTGGAAAGCTGCGGATTTTTCACACAACATATCTTGAAACCAGGGAAACGTTTTTTTTCGTTTTTGAGTTATGATTTTTCAAATTTAGCAGATGGTCCAAAAAATCTTTTTTTTTCCTATTTTTTCCACTACAAAAAATCATAACTTTTGATCTACTGGACCGATTCACATGATCGACATATCAAATTAAAGCCAATGAGCTAGTCTTGTTCGAAAAAATATTACGCTTTGAACAAAAATGGATTTGGTTTTCGTAATTATTGATTATATTTGTTTTTTATAGCTTACATCGTTTCGGAACCAAGGGCGCCATATTTTTTCATATTTTTTTTCCTGAAAGCTGAGGTTTTTGCACATAATATATTCGAATACCAGAGAGGTGTTATTTTGCGTTTTTAAGTTATGATTTTTCAAAATAACCATGTTTTAAGTTTTCGTTCAACATTTCTATGCGACTAGACTGGATGTATGTGATTATAATCCATTTAATTGGCAAATGTGTTATTTTTTCAAAAATATCTAGATAGTAGGCTTGTCGATCATCTGAATCGATCCAGTAGTTCAGAAGTAATAAATTATCGCCTCCCTGATTTCGAGATATGTCATGTGAAAAATCCTCAGCTTTCCAGAAAAAAATATAAAAAACTATAGCGCCTTTGGTCCCGAGACTATGAAAACAATAACAAACGAATAAAATCAATAATAACGTGAGCAGAATTCAAATTTTCTGCAAGTATAGTATTCTTCCAAAAAAGGTGATTGGCTTTAATTTGATATATCGATCAATTTTTGAAAAAAGTAAAAAATGTTTTTTTTTGGACCACCCTAAAGTGGAAATGGTCACCCTAACCAAAAAATAAAAAATATGGGTCTCATAATTTGCGATAAAGAACGAAACCACCATTTTTGACGAAAATCTGAGAACCACTATATCGGTTTGGCATGGAATGGTTGAATTTGTACTCCTGCGTAGTTACAGTTGTGAATGAGATATGGTAATCATTATCTGACGTGTTCACATCGGATGTCAGTGAGGCGTTTATTTTGTATGTACATAAATGGAAAAAATTAGAAGCGTTGACGAGAAACGTTGACGAGACATTTTGTACTGCTGGGCACAACTAGAATTGAAAACGACTTCAACCATTTTAACCAATCCAAATAGGCATGTTTTCCTTCTGGAAAATGGAATTAAGAAAGGCTTAGAGAACGAAGCAGTACCAAATGATAATGATATGATCCCCCCCTGAGACTGACTCATCCTGTGTTACCAACTAGAGTACTCTCAGTTCCATTCCCAGTTCAACCCTGCCGAAACTATCCAGACCATAGTAGGAAAGCCGATTCAGAGAAAAGTGGCCTGAGATGAAACAAGACTTATATGCAAACTTGACATTTATCTCGCCAGGATTTATGGTTTTATTTGCAACAGATTTATGCTACCGCTTTTTATCGCCGCTGCACGGAGCAGGTTCATTCAGGAACCTGGAAATGAAAAGAAAGAAGAACTGTATCGCTTACCATTCTGAGCCGACGTAGCGATGGCGGAAAAGTGTAAACTTGCGGCTCCTGCTCCTGAATCTGCGATGCAAAACTTTCCAGCCGCCTTCCAGGACCAGGTATGCGATGTCGCAGTTGCGGAGAAGAGCTACCCTCTCTCGGGGTAGCAAAATTCGAATCTGTTCCACTCGTTAGGAAAACTCCAACCGAAAGTGGTGCGCACTCATGAGACACAACTGCTTTTCTACTGTTGTTGTTGGTGTTTGTTCTTCGCCTGACAAGATCGCCGCATCCTATCTCTCCTTCTTCTTGTAGATGCCGCTGGCATGCAGATTTATGCCAAAGCTGGCAAGTGAAAATAAGAAACTTAGTTGCAGTTTAGATTCTGTAGACAAGTTTCTTGCCGGAGTTTTCCGAGTGGCACATGTTTGGAGTGTGATGTGACCACGTGTGAAAAGGCGACTCACGAGCTCTCAAGTGTTGGTAAGAATGTTTATTGCCAATCTCGGTGACACATGCTGGACATGTTTGAGCTAATTTCTTCCCAAAGTGACTTTTGTTGAGCGACAAGTTTAGCAAACTTTGTTCGGCAACGACAGATTCAAATTTGATGAAACTTTGTAGAAACATATAAGGTTTCTTTCCGCACTCACACTCACTGATCTATTATGTGCCCGAGACAATTTAACGTTATCCAATTACTCCAAATGGTTTGATAAATCTTGATAAGCTACTGTCATCTATTTTCCTCCCGAAGCCGAAACGATTTTCGGCATCGTGATTTCCGGAAACAAAGCCCATTATCCACTCATTCGCCGCCATTTGGAAATTTAACAGGGGAAGCACCGACCGGCAAATGGTGTTCAACATTGACATTCCCGAACGCTCCCCCTTCCCACGCTGCTAGTTGCAGTCCGTCATCAGGGAAAATGCCCTCCAAATGGTACCATTGATTGTTACGAGCCAAATTCGATTCGACTTCTAAAATTCGCTTGAACATTTTCATCACGACCGTAGAGCGCGTTCGGTGGAGTGAAAATGGCCAAGATTCCCAATGAAACGCTCGGCCACAGGAAATATATTAAATTTTACATCAAAGTCATCATTGCTGCCGATTTATCAAAAATTAACAGAATCTAATTATTTCCAGCCAAACGATAACGTCCGCAAATGGTTCAGTCGCTGTTTGGTGGGATTCCACGGTGTGCCGATAAGCGTGATGGAAAACCGCATCGACTCGCGCTCCGTTGGCCTTCGGTTTTGAAGCATCCTCGGAAAACCATCAAAACACGCATTGTGGGCTTTGTTTTACGATGGTGGAAGTTCTCCTAGGCGGGGATGTTAGTGTTAAGGGGAGTTGAGAGGGTTGTGGGAGAGAATGTGGCAGGGGAATAGTTATACACTTTACCGCTGCCTACCGATGGCTTTCGAATTCGGTAGAACCTCAAAAACGGGGTTCAGCACATCGAAAAAGCCGGAAAACCATTCATCGTGACGGGAGTGGCCATTTATGCGTGTGCTGATCGACGAATAATGAAATATTTGCCGATGCTGAATTTATTTTCATTTCAATGTAATGAAGACTGATTGATTTACGCGAGTGGGATTTCGGTGTATGTATTTGAGGCTAGCAATTGTTAAATGCGACATTGTGGTGTGATGTGGTTTAACAACGATGGGAATTAATATTGCCCTCATTCCCACCAATTTCATTCGATTGCATTTTAGTGTCATTGCCAATGAGGATTGGTTATAGAACGTGAACGGTAGTTAATTGGATTTACGATTCCCGAGAATCAGTGATGGTTTTCAACGGTCATGCACTTGAACTTGAAATTTGGTGCTTCAATATTTTCCCGAAATAATAAAGTAGGGAGAACTAGATTTCACTAGAATTCAAGTGGATTCAATTTAGAAATATGCTTGCATATGCTTTATTCGAAAATCAGAAGCAGAATTATTCTCTGAAAACTTTTAGCAAATAAATAAAGCTTTCATTGTTATGCTAGTCTAGCAGCAATTTCATGGGAACAAGATCCGATATAAAAATTGCTCATATTTTGCTTGAATCTTGTTCGACCTTATTTGAAATATTTCAGATTCGATTTTTTTATGTTTCTCATTTAGAGAACACCATTCTGAATTAGAGCGGTTCCAAAAAATCAGCTTTTCCATTACAATATTCATTTCTAGCATTTCTAGAATATTTCTGAAACAATGTAGGGGCTGTGTCCAAGATACGTTGACGTAAGACTACGAAATTATTTCAATCAATTCGCTCGCTTATCATTTCGGATCTTATTTTGGAATGCATTAACATTTTTGAAATAACTCTTTAGTAGAAAATTTATGTGGTTCTGAAAGGAAGATCAGTCCTCGGATTTCATGGATTTGTAAAATTAGTTAAACATGGTTGATTTATGATTCTTTCTATCTCTCAAGAGAATAATACGACGAACATGGGAATAATGGGCATGCATCGCAAATGTTTTTCTTTTTTTTTTTTGTTGTATAGCTATTGCAGCAGTCATGGCGGTCTTTTTCCGGTTGACATACAAACGATCACATGCGATGATATGTTTGTTCCATCGCCATCAACATTATTCCACGTTTCTGAAAAAAATTGAAGCAGTGCTCTCTCAAACGTACCCCTGGACGCTTCAATTCGAAAGTACACAGCGAAAACTCCTCTGGAAACTAGTTCTGAAAAGAACTGATCACTTACTACTTGATAGAACGGTAGGAAAAATACGCCACAACAGGAGCGAAGCACAAGCACATGCGATGTTTTTATCACATCGTTACAGGCAATAAAACTTGTTTGCTACTGCTGTCGTTACCATCCAATCAGATGAAGCAGAAGCAACAGTACGAAGCAGAGATCGAAATCCTCGCTCGGATGCACGATAAATATTCAGTCAATCAATCTAGTTTTCGATGAACCGGTTATTGTTGATTTTTTCGTCTCTTCCTTTTCACCGAAAATTCTTTTTCAGAGAGAAAGAGATGTGGAAAATCTCTATCTCGGAAGTTCAACGAGAATGCTTTTTCGTCTCTCATTTGGTACTGAAAATATGTAGCGAAAATCATAGCTAACTTTACCAACGTTAGTCTGTTAGGACAGCGTTCGAACGATCTGCATTTGGACAGCGTCTGAATCGTACAAATATTAATCCATCTCATGTTCACTTCACGATGAAAACCAATATTGCCGCATATTTTCATGCAACGTTTCAGCTGTACTGAAGAAGTGAAAAACCATTATCGGCATCAAGGAGTCACTGAAAACGAAACCATTTTTCGGCAATCATAACTCGATGAAAAATTCAAATCGGCATTGAATTTCTCGCGAGTATCGAAGTGAGCGTATAACATTCTCTCGCCTCTTATATTCTCAGCTATTTTTCCCTGTGGGTGAAAACGGATGTTTTTCGTCTCAAATCGGCGAGCAGTTCGATCTCTGGTACGAAGAGAAGCAGTAGCAAAATCCGCAATATCGACATCCTCAGGAACATCAAGGTTGTCCAACCATAAACGCAGCCATAACGCAGAACGCAAATTCGAAAAATGTAGATCAGATCTCTTAACACGGTTACACTTCTAGGCAGTCCTTTGGCCTCTTACTCACCAGATCCCGACGACAACTGTTTCCAAGTGCTGTCAGAAATAGAAAAATCTGTTAAAGATTCGGACAAATAAAAAAAAAACTGGATTTTAGAGAAAACTCTCCTCCGATGCCATGTTGTTGGTTTATAGTTCACTCTGGTTGAATGCAATTTGGTTTTTTTCCACAGCCTGCAACACATAATTTTTTGTTTTGGAGCCGTTGTCAACTGTCCGAATGACAAGGTCAATTTATAGTCAATAGATTATTGTTTTTTCCATCCATTGGTGTAAGTAACTCAATTTTGAAAACATTGGCGCTTGGTTCGTTTAGGCAGAAGGCTCACCCACTTCGCTGTGGGGTATTTTTATGTATTTCTGGCTGGCTAGTGAATCACTAATGATGCATCGGTGGGGCTTGCGATGCAGTTCTCGCTTCTCCTCAGAGAATGCACGGTGCGTGGGATGAAAAAAATACACAAGAGCACTCCACCAGACGGCATGAAAACAGTCATCGAATTTCACCTTTTTTTTATCCCATTTATTTATTTATCAGGCTCATTAGTATTTTATCTGTAACAGAGCCGGGTTTTTATCGTGTACATGTACATATGTTTATGTTTCTATAAATTGTAAATTACACAGTAGATGTAGTAGCCATTTAGGCGTTAGGTTTTCTGTTCCATTACATTATGGTAAATTACACTGTAGTAGCCATTTAGGCTTAAGGGTATTCTATCTGTTCTTCCATTGTTCAGCAGACCGAACAGCGGAGACAGTTGATATTGATCATTGTTGGGTTATTTATAGAGCAGCAGTCCGATGTTTCTTGCAGAGCAGAGCAGTTGTATGGATGAATCGATCTTTGTTCCACCGTGGATCGATCTCCATACCTGATGATGGTTGCGTGGACATAGTTATTCTATAACAACACAAAGATGGTCAAATTGAGGGCCCTGAGTTTGAACCCACGATCGATCGCTTAGTAAGCGAACGCGTAACCAAGTGGCTACGAAGACCCCCCGAATTTCACCTTGAATTTGAAGTTTTGAACAAAACGGCAAATGCTGCGATCATTATTTAAAATTTGTTATATCTCGAGAACGGTTAGTCCTAGGATAAAACATTATATACCTACAGTTTTGCTCCCGTGGCCAAGTGGGTAGCGTCATACCTAACATGCCGGGGGTTCGGGTTCGATTCCCGTTCTGGTCGAGGAATTTTTCGTCAAAGAAATTCCTCCGACTTGCATTGTGGGCGTATTCTAGAGCTTGCCACTCAGAATGCATTTTAGGCGTGTTATTTGGCATAGAAATCTCAACTGAGTACTAATAAAAATGACGCAAGTAATACTACGTTGAGACGGCGAAGTTCCTCTAGGTTCCTCTAGTGCCATTCAAGAAGAAGAAGAAGAAGATCTACAGTTCTTAATGTAGAATCGCATGTACATTTCATTTTTTTGTTTCTTTTCTTAACTCGTTGGGATTTTTCAAAATACTGAAACTACAGAAATGTTTAAAATTTTTTTTTATTTATTTTTAAACAGACTTTGCCTAATGTGGCATTCGCCTCTGATTTAAAAATTCATATCTCCAGTTGTGTGTGTTCGTCACGACACCAATATACATTAAACTCTCGTAAATTTAGAAGATACAGATATACTGCCCATGTTTGTATAGTAGACGTAAGCGACAAAATGAACAAAATCGACTTTTTCGCTGTTTCGCATTCTACACAATGTAATACGTTTGCTCAACATCGAACAAACCTTTTTTGTTCGGAAACATTTGAGCACTTTTGAAAAAAACGTTTTCCAAAAATCACTGTTTGTCCGCATAACAGACGTAGTTCCATACAGCTTTCATACATCGTTCGAAAATCAACAATAATCAGTATTATGTGCTATAAACTAAATCTACATTCGAATCACATTCTTTGTAGAGTCGAAACATGTCTGTCACAATAGTGTCTTATTACTTAGTGTTTCCTAATAGTTGAATGAGAAACCATTGAAACGCTGCTCATATAATTACTATTTTCTGTACACGGTGAACAAAGAGAAGCAATTGTGTTTTTTAATGTTATAATTACCTAAATTTCTGCATTTGAATCTTCAAGTAGATAATTAAACAATCAGATCAGTAGTAAAATTAAAATAATATTGGTTCTTAGCATTATAACTCCTCGGATTCAACATTGAATTCTTCCACATACTCAGCATTTACTCATACCGTTGGAGTAAGCCACTCCACCATCTTTATGCGATTGATCGTGATATCGGTAAATCATGTTGCTAAAATAACCAACATTGCAGATTGCCTTTACAAATTCAATTAATTGAAAAAACACGAACCTGCTGTTCTTATCATATCATATTCTTCAGGAAAAAAGTACTATCATAGACTCGCAACAAATCAAGAGCACCTTTTCTAGACATTTCACTAAATTTCTTCCAAATATTTTAAATTTTATCCGATAAAAACTATTATCGGAATTGTAAATACTAACGCTACAAACAGAGCAACCTGCTGGTTACGTCTAGCTATGCGGACAAATGTTCATTGAAACGACTGATTGTCCGCATAAATAGACGCAAGCGTTTTTCCAAATGGAAAAAAATATGTTATAAAGGGTGTGTCACATCAAATTGCATCACGGAAAAAACGCTGTAGAAATTTAATTTTTAGGAATTATATCTTCAGCTTTCGCTTAAAATCAGATAAGAGTGTATAGATCACGTTGGCCATGCTTCACTGTCAATTTTTCGTAAATTTGGAAAAATGTCGTCGAAAGAAAAAGAGCGTCGTGAATTAATCCTGTGCACTCATTTCGAGAATCCGGAGTTGTCACATCGGGACATCGGTAAGATGCTGGGAATCGTCCAATCCACGGTCAGCAGAGTACTAAAACGATACTTCGAGAACCTAACCATCGACCGGAAGGTGAAGAACGGCAAAAATGGATGCTCCGTCAGTGAAAAAGATCACAAGCGCGTAGTTAAGCAGTTTAGACGTGATCCGAGAAGTTCGGTCCGGGATGTCGCCAATAAGCTGAATTTGTCAAGTTCATTCGTCCAGCGGACCAAGCAGCGGGAGGGCCTGCGTACATACAAGGTTCAGAAGGCTCCTAACCGCGACGAAAGGCAAAACATGGTGGGGAAGACGCGAGCCCGGAAGCTGTACACCGGAATGCTGACGAAGCCGCATTGCCTGGTAATGGACGACGAAACCTACGTCAAAGCGGACTTTCGTCAGCTGCCGGGCCTGTTGTTCTTCTCCGTAGAGGACAAATTCTGCGTTTCGGAGGAGATTCGCAAGCAGAAACTATCCAAGTTTGCCAAAAAGTACATGGTGTGGCAAGCGATCTGCTCTTGCGGAAAGCGGAGTGCCCCCTTCGTGATGACCGGCACGGTAAACGGGCAGGTTTACCTTAAGGAGTGCCTACAGAAGCGCTTACTACCACTATTGAAGCAGCACGAGGGCCCGACCATCTTCTGGCCGGATCTCGCTTCGTGCCACTATTCAAAGGACGTGTTGGAGTGGTACGAAGCCAACGGGGTCACCTTCGTGCCAAAGGAAATGAACCCGCCCAACGCGCCGGAGCTTCGTCCAATAGAGAAATATTGGGAGATTATGAAGCAGGCCCTCCGGAAGAACCCAAAAGTTGTCAAATCGGAGGCGGACTTCAAGAGAAAATGGATTTCTGTTCAAAAAAAACTACAACCTGACGTTGTACAGAACCTTATGGACGGGGTAAAGAGGAAGGTGCGAGCATACGGGCTTGGGCTCGAAGTATGAATAAAAAGAAAATGCCAAAAGTTGTTTAATAGTTTTTATTTTACTGTCTAAAATTTTCATAAGGATCGGTCTACTGGGCGAATTTCTACAGCGTTTTTTCCGTGATGCAATTTGATGTGACACACCCTTTAATCTCCGCGAAATCACATAGGTCCTCTTTTTGCCGATAATATCCTTCAACTGGATAGATCATTTCATCGGAAAATTGCATAGTTATGCTTGTAGGGCGAAAAACAACAAAAATGCGTTTTCCCAACACTAATGGTGTTGTCGATTACGTCTCCTATGCAACCATGGGCAGTATAGGAGTTTTCAACATTGTCTGCAAGTACAAATACATAGCTTTGCAACGAATCCAGCCCTGTTCAAATAGGTACATCTCATTATCCAGATTAAGTAATTCAGCAGGAAAACGGGATAACCACAATCATCGCGCAATGATCAACTGTCGTTAATTTGCATTAGAAAGAGATTAAAAAATTCGCGGCTTATCTGAGCGAGAAAACATCGCTATGTCCTGGAGAACTCGTACCAGACGATAGAGTTGAGTTGACTCAGTTAACTCATCGAACAATTTTATTCCTTCTGACTATTCTTTGTTTTAAATTTGTGTTAAATCTTAAACGTAAAATTATGAAATGTTAAATGTGAAAATAGTTAATAGTTAATTAAAAGTAGTGTTGTGAGAGTAATAAATAGTGTATGAGATTGTAATATTCAGTACGAAAGAGTCCTGTTATCAATCCATCTGTTATCTACCATCTACGTGAGAGAGTGAAGCCACCGGAGTATTGAGGTATGGTCCCAAAACCTTCCCCACAAGTATGAAACTCAATTTTTGTGTAAGACTTTTTACAGTATATTTGTTTTTTTCCTATATAATTCATTATTTTTCCAAGAACTTTGTTCTGCATCACATTGTAATGAAACATCTGGGTTTCTAATTACGATTTTTCTAAAACCAAAAAAGTAATGGTTTTGATTACGTCTTTACAAAAAAAATCTTATTCAAATTATTTAGTATTTTAAATCGGTCATATGATGATGAAAATTGTGATTCTGGATACCAACAAAATCGGAGAAAATCGCGTCAAAATCGAACGTTTTTCGGCTGATTCAGTGTGGAATTGCTACATCAAAAATATTAGGTTGGGAAAAAAAGTTATCCATTATTTTCTCATTGGCTGGCTTTAGTGATCAATATCTCACGTACTTATGATCATACAATTTCAAATTTATGCTCGTTGTAAAGGCGACAAAAAAAAATCTTTTGCTGTTTTTTGTTAGTTATATTCAGTTGTGATTTACAGAGTGTTAACAGTGGAGGTCAACAAAGAGAAAATTTAGTACATTTGGATTTGGTACAAGAAAAAGTCTTTTATAAATACGGAAATGCAAGCTTGGCCTCTGAAATTGTGAATGGTGTTTATGGTTCCGATACTGCAACAGTAAAATACGTGCAATTTAATTTATTTTCCAATTTACTTTTTGAAATCATTCCGAGAGCTTTATTGGGATGTTTTAATACATTCACCATATATTCCGGACCTGGCACCAAGCGATTACCACCTTCTTCTCGCATTGAAAAATTTCCAGAGTGATAAGAAATTGCGATGAAGAGAAGATTGTAAAAATATATTGCTATAGATTTCGCCAATAAGGAATAACGGAAGCGATCTGGCGTAGTGGTAACATCCATGCCTCTCACGCTAAAGGTCACGAGTTCAATTCTCACTCCCAACATTCTTCCAAAAATGGAAGTAAAAAGTGACGAACCAGCCAAATGAGTTGAAAATCACTATAATACAGATAAAAAAAAAATAAGGAATAAGACCTCTCTGAATCCTAAGCATATTAAAAATAGTTTCGAATTTCACCCAAAAATAATGGATAACTTTTTCCGCAACCTAAAAAATCAACTAAAATGTTTACCATGCGTCTCCATAAGACAGTTGAACCAATTTTAATCAATGGAGATGTAAATTAGATATCAGAGGCAGTGTTGCCACACGTACAGATTTATCTAGAATGGTACAGATTTTTTCGTTTTTTTTGGTACAGATTCTGTACGGTACAGGGTACAGATTTTCGTCAAAAAGCACAGATTGGTACAGATGTTTTTCCGTGTGTGAAAATTCTTACATTTGAACAATGCAACATTAAGGTACATGACGACTTTTACGCCGAAGTTTCGCTTGGTGCTGCTGATCATAAAAGTATTTACCATGCAATAATTTTTTTTTATCTCATTTATTTATTAGGCTCATTAGCATTTTAGCTGTAACAGAGCCGGGTTTTAATCGTGTACATGTACATATGTTTATGTTTCTATAAATTGTAAATTACACAGTAGTTAGTAGTAGCCATTTGGGCGTTAAGTTTTCTGTTCCATTACATTATGGTAAATTACACAGTAGTAGTAGTTTAGGCGTAAGGGTATTCTTCCTGTTCATCCATTGTTCAGCAGACCGGACAGCGGAGACAGTTGATATTGATCATTGTTGAGTTATTTATAGAACAGCAGCCCGATGTGTCTTGCAGAGCAGAGCAGTTGTATGGATGAATCGATCTTATTTCGACCGTGGATCGATTTCCATCGCTGATGGTGGTTGCGTGGACGTAGTTATTCTATAACAACACAAAGGTGGTCAATTGAGGGTCCTGAGTTTGAACTCACGATCGATCGCTTGGTAAGCGAACGCGTAACCAAGTGGCTACGAAGACCCCCGACATGCAATAATTGATCTGTTTCATAAGCACGGAATTTCTTACAAGGATCGCTTGGAAGGATTCGCGTTGGACGGTGCGATGGGGGTTTCGAGTTCCGCAATGCGCTTGATAAAATCGATTGCCCAAGTCACGTAGTCGTCAAATGTACATGTTAGTTATGCATATTCTGCAACGATCCTATGAACGCTATTTTGAGATCAAAAGATTTGATTAATAGACGTATCGGCAGCTCGAAAATTTTAATAAATGATAGCATGCAATCTAGATTCTGAAAAACTATGTATAAGCACGAATGACTTGCAAAATTTGTATGTGTATACGAATATTTAATGGTACAAATTTTTGGTGCAGATTTTTGGAAGAAAAAGACTGATGAGAAAAATGTTTAACCCCTCTGGTTCAGATTAAAATGTGGCAACACTGATCAGAGGTGTAAACAGTATAAATTTTCGGGGTCGTTCACACATACCCGTATGTGCCATAGCCCGTTCATTGCTGTGAACGCATCCAATAGATTTTGAGTTGGTGAGAACAAAAATGGCATACGTGAAACGAATTAGAGAAGTTAGCTACTCTCTGACAATACTGTGACGTATGATAATTGCAAAAGTATACTAATGATACAAATAATGTACTAAAAACTAAAAAAAAGAAAATAAAAACATTTTAAGTTGACACTAGATTGCCCAAGCAAATATTTTTGACTGCTTTTCAATTTCAATTTGGAAAGTTGTTATGTATATAATAGCACTTTCTCATAATGTTGTGACTTTTTACACAACATATTATGCTGTCAAAAAAGTCCTGCGGTATTTTTTTTATTTAATTTGTTCATAAAATTAGTTACAATCATCTGTTTTAAGTCAAATATGCGCCGTTTTGTTCGATGACTTGTTCCCAACGAGATGCCAACTTCATAATACCCCTGTTATAGAAGCTCGCTTCCTTATTGGCAAAAAACTCGGATAGCCAATTTTCACAGGCCTCTTTTGTGGCTAACTTCTGACTACCTAGCTCGTTCGCCATGGACAAAAACAGGTGGTAGTCACTTGGTGCAAGGTCCGGACTATACGGCGGATGCAAAAGAACCTCCCATCCGAGCTCCCGGAGCTTCTGGCGCGTCACCAAAGAAGTGTGTGGTGTGGCGTTGTCATGATGGAAGACAATGCGGCCTCTGTTTATCAAAGATGGCCTCTTCTTCATGAGTGCTACCTTCAAGCGGTCCAGTTGTTGGCAGTACAGGTCCGAATCCGTTTGGCCATAGGGAAGCAGCTCATAATAGATTATTCCTTGACAATCCCACCAAACACACAGCAGAACCTTCCTGGCCGTTAATGAGGGCTTGACCACCGTCTGAGCCGCTTCAGCGGGCTTCGACCACGACCGTTTGCGCTTCACGTTGTCGTAAGTGACCCACTTTTCATCGCCAGTCACCATCCGCTTCAGAAACGGGTCGATTTTGTTACGATTCAGCAGCGATTCACATGCGTCGATACGGTCAAAGATGTTTTTTTGCGTCAACGTGTGTGGCACCCATACATCGAGCTTCTTTGTGAATCCAAGCCCCAACTCTTGGCCGATGCTTATCCCCAGCTCTTGGCCGATGCTACGGCTGCTACTATGCCGGTCTTTCTCGGCTAATTCAGCGATTTTGTCGCAATTTTCGACGACAGGCCTTCCGGAGCGTGGCGCATCTTCGACGACCTCTACACCAGAACGAAAACGTTGAAACCATCGTTGTAGTTTTTTATTGTATTCATTTTATTGTAGTACTGTAAAATATGTCGGATTTTCTCTTTATTTTGCTCCATATTTGCGACACTATAACTCACGAACGACCTAACCAAACAAAACACTGTCAACGACTATATTATAGCGCGCAAAAATACCTTTCCAACAAGCTATAGTATGACTCGATACAATGAATACAAATAGAACTACGCGCTTACAACGACACCTCGCGGAAATACCGCAGGGCTTTTTTGATAGCCTAATATAACTGTGTTTATTAATAATTGTAGTTAACTCCCCCTCCCCCCTTCATTTCCGGAGATATATTTGTGTTATACCTATATAGCCCAAAAGCAGTCATTTTGACTGCTTGAGGGATTTTAAATAATAAAATGACTTTTATAACTGAATTCAGTAAATTCGGTATATGACAGGACAGGAGGACAGTTTTAATTTTTTTTACGATTACCGTCACATGATAACATACAAGTACATGATTAATTGTCACTTTGGGTGTATACTTGATAAGTTACAGTTTTTCAAAAATCTAAAGTAGTAATTGATATTCGAATTTTAATGCAGTAATACAAGTTGTTTATTTTATTTCTGTTGAGTCCTAAATACAGGAAATAAATGTTGAATAAAGATGAGTTATTGAAAAGTGAACGATCATAAGTGAAGAGTGCTTCGATGCACTGTAGAATCAGATGCAACAAATTCTGAACTATCATGATAAGGCAGATTGTATTCAAAGTGAACCATCTGACACTGAAGATACCGATGAGGAGTCGATCACCAATGATGAAAATAAAAATGTCATCCGGGAAAAGGTGTAGGATGCTAAGCAGTGCAGACTCTGATGAAGGAACAAAAAAAAAAACACTTTCCAGGAGTTCCGAACAGTTGTCGATGGTACTGTGTGGTCAAAATTTGACGAAACTGATGTTCCTGGAAGGTTACCATCTACTTGTATTTTCAAGGGTGTGAAATAGCTAACAGATAACGCAAAAACGAGCATTATGGCAGATGGTCTTATTTCGTTGATAATAGATAACAATATTATCAAGCATATAAATAAACCCACAAATGTAGACTGCTGAATGTTGAGGAATGATTAAACAACAGAATTATCTGAAATTTGTGTATTTATTGGGATATAATATGCTTGTGGAGCTTTCAGAATATTGATAATATTCGAGCTTGTTATCAACCAGGGCAAAATATTACAGTTGACGAGCAATTATTTTCGACAAAAACCAGATGCAGATTTTCACAGTATATGCCTAATAAACTCAATAAACTTGGCATCAGTGCCACAAATTATCAAAATCTGTTCACGAATGAAGATATTAGCTTTTTCCCAGTGTCGGATGAATTTTCTTTTGTTGAAACTCAACGCCATATCTATCATAATGAGTATAACACAAGAGTCGAGACGCGTGAACTTTGTCTGGTATATTGAACGAATAGAGCATGAACGAATTTCGGAAAGCCTGCATTCAGGCACTTCCATTACTGTCAATAATTTCAGGTGATTATCACGAACGTTAAGTTGATCCTCATCGCTTGCAGTGAATTTTTATTGAAAACGTGTTTGATTTCCATATTTAGAAACAAAGGAATCCGGAGAAGGCAACATTAGCTTTCGTTGAGCGTTGACCGTTGTGCGGTGTTGAGCGGTTGAGCGACATCTTGCGTTGAACGGCGTTGAGCGTTCCGTTTCTTTTTCTTTTTTATACTGTATTATAATGACTTTCAACACTTTTTTGGCTGGCTTGTCACTTCCATTTTTGGAAGAATGTCGGGAGTGAGAATTCAACTCGCGATCTTTACCGTGAAGGGTACGGTCCGTTCCCGTTTCCGTTTCCGCTTTATTTGATCTTTTACTATCGCCACTTCGCTCTAACACGATCTTAGTTTCTAACACTTTCTTTATCTAACTCCATTTCACTAACTCCATTTTCGGTCTCCTAGGGCGGTTTTCAATGCACCGGAAGCCACCGGAATACGATATTCGACTTCCGCTGTTTAAGCCCTTCCATCCAATACCCATATCGTAGGGGTTTTATATGATTGCTAGTCATTTATAGCCAGTATCATTAAACCGGAAATCAAAACAAGATTATGTTCGTTTTTCGCTCGTCTGTTATTGTCACCCATTGCCCATATAATTGGGGTGTACGCCATTTCTGGGCAATCGGGAGTAGATTCATAAAGTATAGCTAGAGTTATGCCATACATTTCATTGCCAATGTCGCCAAAAACAAGAATTTTGTATAATAAATGGCTATCCTTTACCATTAATCGATTTTACTCTCAATTAGTTGACGTTGAATTTTATGCTTTGATTTTCACTAACACGCAATGATATTCAATTTCGACGTTACGATTATCATGGCGAAAATGAATATGCAAATGAAAAATGAACTTTATGGCAAGCTGATGTTGATGTTCATTGCACTGGTGTTCATTGATAGTGTTGTTCCATATTTATCGACTCTCGCTTGAGCAGTAGGTTGTTAATACAAGGCAGGCTGAAATTCGCCGTATTTAAATGCCGTGAACGTGAATATTTTCGGCACTGCTTGGCATACTATTGGAATGAATGTTTTGAATGGTTTTTCTTAGTTGAGGAAGTATCATCAATGCTTCTCAGTGAGCACGTTGTTCTAAAACTTGTCAAGCCATTTACAAGATGTTCAAGAAATATCACGACCAATTCTCCCTAGCATATCACTCGCGACAAAATTATCGAAAAAAAAACAATTCTGGTTGGAACCATTAGAAGAAACAAAAGGGAACCGTCCAAATCAGCGGAAGATAACATGCCTCGTTTTTCATCTTTGCTATGTAAATCAGAGAATTGTGTTTTTACAGTATATAAAAGCGGACTAAATAAAAGAGTAGCTGTTCTAGATTATTAGCATGAATATGTGAAAGTTTATAAAAGTAAAAAAAACACATGGAAAAATTTTCACCTTCATTTTCAAAAAATACATAAATAGTCCAAAAATGATTATTTTAAGTAAAATAATTTATTTATTGTTAATTTTCACTAATAACTTGTTATGTAACTGTAAATGATACTGAAATTAATTTTAAATAAATTTCTTTACACATCAGATATTCTTTCACAAAGCAGTAATTTTGCTTCCTTCTGTCAATATAGTTATATACTAAGTCTCGGTCTTTCTAGTGTTAAACGGTTTCTTTGTCATCAAGCAGAATAATAGAACAGATAATGTACTAAAAGCTTAAAAATAACTAGGCAAGTAGCAGTTAGCAGTTCTCAAACCCATTCTTTCATTAATCTAGGGCAATCTAGGGCCGTAGAGCTGTAAGAAGCGTTGCACAACCACCCTCTGGTCGTGTGACGGCTAACGAAGCTCTCCTGAAGCCTACCTATCTGAAGCCCGCTCACAGACTGTTTCCTTGTGAACTCTAGCACAAAAGCGATCCACCTCGAGCTGGCAGGCGATTTGAGTACCAACACGTTCCTGATGGCTATTGATCGATTTATTCATCGCTGGAACAAACCGTACCATATCTGTTCCAATAATGGTACGAATTTCATCGGAGCGAGGAATGATCTCCATTAACTGTTTACCAGGGTTCAGCCTGGAACGGAAAAAGACAAAATCCATGAATATCTAGCTCCAGACGTAATTCAGTGGCATCAGATTCCACCACGAACCCTAATTTTCGGTGGCCTCTGGGAACCCGCGATAAAGGTAGCCAAAAAGCAACTCCTTAGACAACTAGGCGACTCATTGCTTTCGTACGAAGAACCCCTGACCATCTTCGTCCGTATGTAGGGTTGCATGAATTCTCGTCCCCTCACGCCTCTATCCGACGATCCTCATGACTTAACCGTGCTTGCTCTAGCTAAGCAATGAGTCAAAAATTTGATGAGACCACTTCCTGAGCTAGATATCCGCCATTTAACGATAAATCGATTGGACTTCTGTCAGCGAATTCAGGCACATAGCCAACATTTTTGGCACCGATGGAGGTCGGATTACTTGATGGAACCTCGAATGCAATACACAAGAAACCTGAAACGCTGCGAACTTGCCGTTTGGCAACGTAACGATCCTGGAGGACGATAGCCTTCCTTCGACGCGTTGGCCCTGGCGCGTATCCTGGAGGTCCATCCAGGACACCCTGACATCACAAGATTTGCCCATTACCCAAGAATTAAAAATAATTTAAATAGTAACAATCTGAATAGAATTTTTGTTGAAAAATTAATTTTCAATGTGTGAACTCTTATGTTTGGTTCATTATCGCACACCAATAATCCACCCCCCCCCACCATCCAGCAGAAAACTCTTAATCTCACACCTTTTCCACTTTACTGTCACACAATATCAGTTTTCCGCTAAACACTCATGAATTAAAGTCGCAATAAAGATAGCTGCAATTTATTTTCCACTTTTTAGTTCTACTCTTAACGCGATTGAAATAGACACATAATTTACTTAGTGTACTCGCTACGAAGTGTTCCCCGCCAAAATCAACCGCGATGCACGTGGCGGTCGCTATAAGATCTCCACATTTATGCGGAAAATTACTCTGGTTTTCTTCCGAAATATTGAGAACAATAGCAAAAACACGTGGCACCCGATTAATGTTTCGTAGCCGAGATTTAACAGTACTTTCTACAAATATTAACGAAAGTGTACAACAGATTGTGCTGTATTAAGAAGCAATATTAACAGCTTTCAAGATGGATGGACAATTGAATTTATTTGTACTACTCGATGTGTTTGTTCACGAGCACAAACTTTTAAACAGTTTTGGAATCTGTTGAGACTTAGAGAAACTTATTTTCTCTATCTTCCGAGAGCGAACGAGGCGAACTTGTCAATAATCACTGACCGAACTTGTTTCTTCCAATAGGGAGCCGCGGGTAAGACGGACAGTGGGGGTATGATGGACAGGTGGTTGATTTGTATAGTTGCATTATGAATTTCGAATTTCTGTTGATGGGAAACCCTTCTACTTGCTATTTTATAATATTTAAACCATCCTTTGACAATGAATACTGATCAAAAGTGGAATAGAGAAACAAAAACCGAAAATCTAACATGATTCCGCGTGGATGTAACTTTTGCGGCTTCGATATTAAGCATTTTGAGTGGTTTAATTGCAAAAATGAATTCGCTGATGGTTATATTTCGGTTTGTGAGTTGACAGAGAAGCGATATTAGGTGTGTACGGAAAAGTAAATTCATTCGTAAGTGAGAAATTGAAATTATTGAAATAATTGCACTGGAGGGGTGAAATGGACAGTCATATCCACAATCACATCCAATGCATGATGGGAAGTGAAAGGAAGAGGGGATTGAACTCTTTTTTATATTGCTTTCTCTTTTTGTTCTATTTCAGTTACTGGACGCACAAACACTGGGAGAGAGTGAAATTATTCCTCTTGTGAGCGATAAACCTCTACGCTACGCTGCGTCCATTATACCCGCACTGATAAAAATGTTGTACTTTTCAGCTTGTTCTAATTTCAGTAAAAAACATGGAAAAACACATTTTTATAAAACATTTGGCCAGTTATTTCGAAAACCAGTATATTGAACTGTAAGAAACTGCTTTTAAATTTTTCGAAACATGGGTTTCCAAAGATACAATTGAAGTTTTCCTTAACATGTCCGTCTTACCTCCATCTCCCCTAATTGTTGTACACAGATGTAGAGTCGTATGATAAGAGAGCTTTATTTATCTACTTCGGGCTTTTATATACTCAAGCGATACTAATGTGGAGAGGAATTGGATGAATTCAAAATAATCCAGAATATTAAAGCGAGTTTAATTCAAGATCATTGGATCCGATATCATTCCAAGAATTATATCATGCCCTGAATTATATTTTTAAATACACACACAAATTCAATGTGAAACTTCCCTAGTTTCAACCCTTCGACATCCACGTCTTCTTCTTCAGTGAAACGTGCGAACCCTATCCTAGTGTGGTTCGGTCAACACTTGGTCCTCGAATGTTCCTGCCTTCTGTGGGACGTCTATTGGGAGGATGCACACCTCGGTGACGGCGCGTTTGAACATTCCCTTTGCGGTATGAACTAGAACTACTCTGACGTGACCGTCGCTCCCTGGAAACGTTTGTACAATGCGTCCTAAGTTCCACTGTAGAGGTGGGAGTTTCTCTTGTTTGACCAATACCAAAACGCCTTCGATGGGATGGAGCTGCGTTTCGGTTTGTGAGAACACTGACTCTCCTGTTATGAAATGACCAGGTGTGAATGCATTTAAATCTTTTTCATTGTCAGACAACTGCGTCAGTGACCTAGAGCTTAGTATATTCTCAATTTGAGTCTCCGCTGTTATCATTTTGCCAAGCCGAAGTGCGTTATTTCCCACGATTCGACGGAAATGAAATTTAAACGATTTAATACCTGCTTCCCACATACCTCCGAAGTGAGGGGAACGTGCTGGAATAAAATTAAAATTAATTCCTTGTTGTAAACAAAAACTGTTCCAGGACTCAGTTTTAAATTTATGGAGAAATTCTAAGCGAAGTTCTTTGAGGTGGATGACCTTCGAGACTATACAAAAAAAAATCGCAACATAAATTTTGACCGATGCACCTCGACCTCCAAGTGGACGAACGAGGAAAGGTCCACAGTAATCTATACCACGGTTGGGAAATATTCACGCTGGAGTGATCCTCACTTTAGGTAGTGGAGCCATGATTTGATTATTCATCCGAGGATTGCGCCGAAAACACTGGATGCATTCACGAACTATTCTTCGTGCAATTTTTCTTCCATGTAGTGGCCAAAAACGCTGACGAATGGTTGATAATAATAATGTAGGACCAGAATGCAACGTTTGAAGATGGATTGACCGAGCAATCAATAATGTTATTTCGTGGTTTGAAGGTAAAAGGATAGGACATCTTGTATCCAAAGGTGCGGACAATCTTTCGAGGCGCCCTTTGATTCGAAGTAAACCAAAACCATCCAAATACACATTCAAACCCTTCAATAGCGATTTGAAATTCATTTCAAACTGAGTGCAGTCATCAGCTTTCATTTTATCAACCCATAAACGATCAAGCTGTAAAATTTTTTTTTTTTACGAAAGCCATTGGTGTAATTTCGATTATTGATGCTAAAGAAACCCCAATGTTCAAGAATTATGTTTTTCCCATTCTTCATTTTCCGGGAAATGACTGTTCGAAAAATCGAACATTGGCCGAAAGCGCACTTTTATTGCAAGCACAAACATACTGCGAGCTGAAAATCAGTTCAATTAGCAAATATACGGTATTCATAAATGCATTAATTTTATATTCACGGACGTGCTCCCGTGGCCGAGTGGTTAGCGTCATAACTAACATGCCGGGTGTTCGGGTTCGATTCCCGTTCTGGTCGGGGGAATTTTTCGTCAAAGAAATTTCCTCCGACTTGCACTGTGATCACGCGTATTCTAGAGCTTGCCATTCAGAATGCATTCAAGGCGTGTTATTTGGCATAGAAATCTCAACTAAGTACTAATAAAAAATGACGCAAGTAATACTACGCTGAGACGGCGAAGTTCCTCTAGGAACGTTAGTGCCATTGAAGAAGAAGAAGAACGGACGAAAAAGCCTAGAGGGTTAGGGGTCTCTAAGTATAAACATAATTTAATCCAGCTGAGGTGAGTTGTAACATTTCTTATTTCATGTAATTTCAACTAATTACCTCTATTGTTGGCCGTGGTGAAATGTGTATGCTTAAGAATAATGTCCGGATTACAGAAAAACTCCGGCTTGTCTGGTTACTCGTGTCAAATTACCTCTTAATAAAACTGTATTATGATGTAATGAAGGGTCACTGATGACTTTTTGCATTTGTTCCAAGATTTACAATTCATGAAGCGCTTTTATTGGAAGCAGTGAATCATTTCTGTTTGAGTACAAGTTAGCAGTGGGATACAGGAACGGTTTCCGCAGAACAACTTTTAAGCATCGGTTTTGTAGAACTTACAACTCCCGCAGATTTTATTTGCTAGCAGAACCCCAGTTTGCCACGAGATACTGCAGTCAGGAATGAACTAATGCAAAATACATGTTTTTTAGGCATCATTGTGGCATAAACGGTGAAATTTTCCGTAACAAATCGCACAAGAAGCCAACTTTCCTTTTTAAAGAATTGATATGTGCAGTCCATCACATAGTGCAATCTAAGGTTAGTCCAAAGAACTCGTACTGAGAGACTTCTTCCAAATCATGGCCATGAATCGTGATCGGAGTATGATCAGGAATACTTCTCCTAGGACTGTGTATCATCATGTACTTTGTTTTCATTAGATTTAGAGACAATACATTTTCGCTAAAGAACTCCAACAATGTTTCCAGGTCTTCTTTGATATGATTACGGATAGTTCCAGTATCTGTACCGGGATAAAAGACAGCGGTGTCATTGGCAAAGAGTCGCATTTTACCATGAAGCTTTAATTTTGCTAGGTCGTTAATGAAGAGCAAAAATAATATAAGGCCCAAATTGCTTCCTTGCGATACTCCAGTTGAGATGTGTCGTAACGTGCTACAGCAATCTCCAATTGTTACAATTTGACAACGGTTTGAAAAGAAAAGAAAAAATCTCGGAACTCAAATCACTTTACCGGATTCCCGTCGAATTCTAGGATTCTAAACTCCGGGAGACGAATTGCTTACGTGATTTGCGGCTGTACCTGACCTGTCGGTACTAGAGAAGTTGAGGGGAGATTATCACGAGTCAATTTTGTGATAAGAGAAGATTTGAGATCAACATAAATGTTCTCGAATGACACACGTTGTTCTGAAAGGTTCTCAGAATCATCGGATTCCTCGTAAATTTCGATTTCGATCCTGTATTTCACAAAATCGTTTTCATAGATCATCGAGTAGATCTATTCTAACCTGTATTTGATGAACCATGCCTTCATGGTATTCATCATCAAAAGCTTTTATAAACTGCGCGGAGCCGAGAATGTTCGACCTTGTATCTTCCAATAATTGATGTACACAGATGTAGAGTCGTATGATAAAAGAGCTTTATTTATCTACTTCGGGCTTTTAGATACTTCCGCGATACTTATATGGAGAGGAAACAGATGAATTCAAAATAATCCAAAATAGTCAAGCGAGTATAATTCATGTTCATTGGATCCGATATTATTCCAAGATTTATAGCATGCACTGAATTCTATTTTTAACTACACGATCGTTTGAAAATTCAATATCAAACAGAATCTTTCCACACCGCATTGGTATTTCTCCCACCGCAAAACACGAATGCGTCAAAGTGTGACTAATTTTCAACGAGAGCGAATGCGATGCTTCGTTCTATTTTTTCCCAAACTCATTATTTTTATGGGTAATGACATAATTGAAAATAATATACACCCCCGGCCGAATCCATGCGTGTACAGGAAACGAATGCGGTGAATGTTACATGCGCCTAAATTGAATTCACGAGCTGTAAACTATTAATTTTCACCAATTAGTATGACGGACAGCTGCTGTTGTTGCGGCATCGTATTGCATGAGTTTAATTGTTTCACCTCCACGTAATAAATTCGTGAGCCGTTTGTAACGCCTACATCCGAGAGCCACTAAATTATTCAAAACGTTGGAACGCTTCTACACTGGAGAAATAGTTTAGTAAAAGCAGCTACCAAATCTTTAGTAGCAAAAACATTGGTAAAATATACACATTTTTTGTAAATATTACTAAAATTGCGTAAAAAAGATGTCAGACGCAATGAATGTTCCTACCAGGAATTCATATATTTTACTTCATACCATTAGTAAGTTTGTTTTTATTGTCATACCTAACAACTGTGATGTGCGCACTTTGTCTTTTGTCTTTTGGAGACGAAGGGATTCGGAGGTAAGCACTTTGTTTTTATTGAATTCAATTATGTATTCATCTCCCCCGAGAATGTGTTTTCATATTTTCGACGGGGAAAATTGACCTAATACCATTTTTTTCTTTTTTAGTTGACCTTAAAATTATATGCAGTACAATCATTCATCATAAACAAATCGGAGATAAGTATTCGTTTTTTTTTACATCATTACATCAGTCACCTCGGTCGGGAAACTATTTTCATATTCCCGCCAAGGATAAACATCAGTTATATTCTATACATTACAACACTTTTGACCTTTTTCCTTGTCTTTACAGCTGGCATGATCCCAGACTCGTAATACTTATTTACCAAAAACCATCCAAGTTATGGGATTGAAGGTAACGGCGAGTTTGTCGCTAAGATTGGAATCTTTCCTCAACACATCATCGACCGTAAAAAACTTAAGGTGAACATACATAATTTATTGCATATTTAATATCATTAACATATGTATTTCTTTTCTTCATAGGGACACGAGAGAACAAAATACGGATGAAACGTGCTAATTCTATCGTCACTCTGCTAATCAGCTGCTAATCAGCTAATGCAAATCAGAGCGATGCAGCAGGAAGAGGAACGGGATTTTGCTTTGGAAATGCTCATCAAATTGAGGTGGTTGAGGCTGCGATTAAAATTTGCCTCTTGTACGCAGTTTATAGAATGATTCCAACGAGAATTATTGATGTTGTTTATAGAATAAGTTATTAGTATAATGTATTCTATGTATGTAGAATTAAACGCAATCAAATACAATTTTTTAAATTAAAAATAATCATTAAAAAATATTGTCATTATCCCTGATGATTACTTCTCATAAATATGAAGCAAAATTTTCACTGTTATTGCACCAATGTTGGGCCAACAATTTGTAGTTTGTTTGACATATGTGCCTACCATTCTTTTTTTGTAACATGTACCAATGATTAGTAGGGTAGAAAATGACTAGAGAATTGGTAACATGTACCAAAAAATTCGTCATATTTACTAAATTTTCCTCTCAGTGTACAACGCGACACATTCCGCGTGCAGTGTTTTTATTTTCTTCCTCCAACTGGAGCTCAGAATCCCTGACCGGGAGGAGTTAATGCGGACCGAGCTTGCCCTTGAATGTTATACGACCGGCGCCCAAATCCTTCCGAAGTGCATGGCCGAAGACCAAGCGAACCCAGTGAATGTATATCAATGATAATGTGACTTTTTAATGGGTCCACCCTATAAAATGTCATCGAGGGGCGTTCGCCGCGTGGCCAAAGGAAAGAAACGAAGGCATAAAGTTTTTGCGACCGTACGGTTTCAATTTCACCCAGCCATGTGGCGATGGGGGCAGACTAGTCCTTTTTGCCGCCCCTTTGGCGGGCAGTCATCCTAACACACAGCCGATGGCCTGTTTAGCAGCGGTGGCATTTGCATTCGCCGCCCGGACGCAATAATAATTAAATAAATATTTTATTACGGTACATAAATACTTGCACTTGGGGCTTTGTTTTGCGCTTTGTGCAGACCGCCTCAAACGGCAGTCACAGCAGGGATACTGCAAATTCACTCCGCGCCATTAAAATTGCTTTCATTTCGATCTAGTTAATCCGACCATTAAATTATCTGCTTTCGGAATAATCTTCGCATATCAATCAGCAATTACGCTCAGTAATTATGCAGGTAATTGCTAATTTTAGGGTGATCGTAATCCCAACAACTCATTTCATTGATACCTGCTCGCGAAACTTTGACGATTGAAGAACAATGTTTACTTCATGCGCTGAGAAGAAGGGCTTCTTGTTTTCGGAACCCACGAACTCTTTACATGGGTTTTAAGGGTCATTCAGTAAATAAGTTTAATAGAATCGAATCACTCAAACTTTTATGTTCTCCGCTGGGAAAATTACTACTCACCAATACTTTTAACTACCATTTCGCAAGGAAGCTGAACATCCTCTGATCAAAGCGCCGACAAAACCTCATCGGTGAGATGTGTGGCTTCGGCTTGATGAAAATAATTTATTTCAATCCCGGCGGTTGATAGTTTCCGGAGGATATATGTTATGTCTGCTCTCCGGGACGGAGAAGCAAATGGGAGAGAGCATGCTGACAATCTAATTTCTCACCCGTCGCAGACAACGAATTTCTCGGAACCCGGATCGCTCCTTTTACATCGGCGGGCTGATTTTGTGGACATGCATGAATGTGATGCCGGTGTAGTTGAGGAACGGATTTTGGGCCGGAATAGTTTTGCCCTTTCTTGCTGTAGAAATTCCTTCGGGGGAGGTGGCGAAAGTTGGATGAATGGATGGGCATCAAGCGGCAATTTGGCTTCAGTTTAGGGTGGCTTAGATCCACTTTCATGTTAATCCATCTGAATAGCAATTTGTTAAATTCATTACGGCCATCATATAGGCTGGTGAGACGATGATACGCCCCAGCAGCCGAGCGATAGAATTAGAGACGGACAAATGTCTTCTAAAACGTTCCCCTGCCGGTTTACTGGAATGTGTGTTATTGGAAGATGCGGTTAAACTTCGCGCTAGCTCATGTGTCTTTAGGTTTGATGCAATGAGGTAC
Organism: Toxorhynchites rutilus septentrionalis; assembly: GCF_029784135.1. NCBI lineage: Eukaryota > Metazoa > Arthropoda > Insecta > Diptera > Culicidae > Toxorhynchites > Toxorhynchites rutilus. The sequence goes on from NC_073745.1 coordinate 339,158,251, forward strand.
ATATAGAGGTGGAGCAGTAGGCGAAGTGTATCTGTATTAGCAAGCAAAATATCGTGTCGTAATTATTTGCATTCAATATGGAATGTATATGAAAGAAACAAAACAATGTTGAAAGTACTCACGGTTGCATGATTATTTGACCCAAAATTCTCATGAATTATTAAACTGGTTGTTTTTTAACAGAAGACATTTATATCGTGGCTTATTTCGATTATTCATGTGGTAAAAAGGTCTAGAGAGCAGTCGTATGCTTAGATCTCGAAAGCAGTAAAATTTTCACTGAAATTTCGATTAATTGGCGATTATTATCTCACAACATACACACCGACACTGAGAGCCTTCGAAACATCATCTTCATAACGGTAAAATAATGGAACTACGTTTGATTCTATGAACGTGGGGGAGTGAAAATTGCACTTGGAAATATCTCCTTTATCTGTCTTTTTCGACGTGATTTCACAAATATTCACTCCACGCTATCACATTAGCCTCATATCCAGCGGGAGCTCTACAAAAATGTACGTCTTTAATTGATAATTTACTTCCTGAAAATAGCATTTTTACATGAATGCGGTGGGCAATCAAATATAAACACAACGACTGACGTCACTATTTGCGAAATAATCATGGCAGCGCATGCTATGTCGCTCGAAACTCGACCATCTTCATTACCTTTTTTCCAGGACATTGGGTTTGATGTAAATCGAAATGGGATAGTGGAGGAAAATTAGTTCCCTATGGCTATCGTTCGATAGTGAATGTTAAATTCAACAAATGCTGTTGGCTGATCGCTATCTAGAGTAAAACTAAAAGAGAAACTTCTTCTTTTCTTTCATTACGGAGATTTTAAAACTTTTGATTATTTCGTATTCGATGAAAAAACAAACCACAGTGCAAAATAATTTATGCCTGACTTGGAATCGACCCTCAAATCAGCAAAACGAAGCATCAAACACATTATCCATAGCACAGTATCTTATTCAATTCAACGAACACATTCCATGGCACAGAATACTTTCACTGAGCGACGCGAATGATAGACAAAGCAGTAATATTTCCAAATTAGCTCTCAACGTTAACAGATGGTGAAGGCTAATCGCTGCCTAGAGTGAAAACATAAGGAGAAATCACAGAGTAAAATAACGAACCTTTATCGCGTACACACTTCACGATGACAACGATGAGGTGTCGACATCTGGATACGAAATTAGTTTTTATCAAGGCATACTACATCAGATTAACCGGCCCGAAGACAGTTTTAAACTGTCTAAATTTGACCGAAATTTTTTACTTGGCGTAATAATTTTTTTTTTTAAATAAGAAAACTATACTTTTCAAACTTTTAAAACTTTAAAATTTTAATGTTATGTAATAAGTATGTAGAAATTTCACCAATCGATTGATCTCTGCTATCATAACAAAGGGCCTGGCCGGGTAATAGAGTAAAAAGTGCCCCAAAAACCAAATCACCAGACGTATGGCAAATGTTGTATAGGATATTAAATAAGAATCTTTAGCGGTTTTTTTGAACATAGGATCTATAGTGAAAAACGTACTTTTTCGATTATTTCATGCCATCCTCAAAAGCTTCGAGATAAAAATTTTAAAATAATACTGAATGTGCATCTCAGGACGATGTATCAAGAAAAATTATCAAAAAAAAAATCATCAAAAATTGAAGCACTAGAAAAATATTGAAATTTTGATTTTTTTTTTTTTTTTTTTTTAGAGGTTCAGTACTACTCTAATTCATATTTAAATGTATTCCTACGGCTTATATTGTAAAGGGTACTAAATATGAAATTTTGACAGTAATACCATATATTTGAGTTCTTATATGGCACAACATAGGATCTATGGTGAGAAATGCACCTTTTGGTTTTTTCCACGCCATTCTCAATAGCTTTGAGCCAAAAATATGAAAAAAATACTGAAAGTACATCTTACTAAGGTGTATCGATCAATATTTTCAAACAATTTTTTCATCCAAAAATCAAATACTAAAAAAATATTTAAATTATTTTTTATTTTTATTTTAAATTAATTTTTTTTTTTTGAGCTCCAGTACTACTCTATTTTGTATTCAAATTTCTTCCTACGTCTATTTTAGGTGTATGTGATTTTTTTTACAGATACACAGTGTACTTTACAGAAGTGTTTTTCGTGGTACAAAAAAAAATTATATATGTTTTCAGGCATTTCGAAATTTTGAAAAACAAAATTACTTTGAGACTCACTTTTGCTCAAATTTTTATTTAGATGCGTTCGTATGTGTTGTTTTTCCACATGTAGCGTATTTTTTTCTTGAATTTTTAAGAGGATTGCGCGAAAAAAAAAATATTTTTTTGTACTTTGGGCATTTTTTATTTATTTTGAATGTAGAGACCCAGTACTGCTCTAATATTTATTTAAATTTTTGTTTTTGATATGTCTAAATTTTGTCGATATATTTAGAGCATTGTGCTGTACAAAGATTTTTTTTCTCGTATCTTAAAATATATGAGATTATCTTTACGTTGGATTTAGATGATTTACCAAATTCATAGGAGTCAGCAGTACGATAGAGCTCTGTGAGAAAAAAAAAGTCCTTGTGGAAAGATCTTTCGGATTAATGGGAAGAACACTTAAAATTATCCAAATTATTATTTTTTTAAATTTTAATCTTACAATTGAAAACTACGAATACAATAAAAAAAATCGATTTCAAGAAAGATTTAAAAAAAGATACAGCAAAAATAAGTGGGTCATAAAGTTATATTTTTTTCAAAATTTCCAAATGTCAAAAAATATATTAAAAATGTTTGTACCGCGTATTTATTTTATTATTAGATTTTTTGATGAAAAAATTGTTTGAAGATATTTTTCGATACACCTTAGCAGCGGCGTAGTGATGGTAGACAGTGTCCCCGGCAAACTATGAAAATGGCGCCCCAAAAAGTACCACTTATTTCGATTTTGGTAATTGATAAAATTTGGTATATTATCATCAATTGATAAAAATTGGAATATTATCATCAATTTTGCAATCTATCTATATATATAAAAATGGAGTGATGTCTGTCTGTCTGTCTGATTCTTATAGACTCGGAAACTACTGAACCGATCGACATGAAAATTGGTATGTAGGGGTTTTTGGGGCCGGGGGAGGTTTTCGTGATATTTTGAGACCCCTCCCCCCTCTCTAAGGGGGGGCTGCCATACAAATGAAACACAATTTTTTGCATTACTCGGAAATTAATCAATCAAACGAAACCAAAGTTGGCGTGTGAAAGTTTTAGGCTGCAATAAATGTTTCTATGATGGTTAGACAGTCCTTCCCCCACTCAAAGGGGGGGCTGCCATACAAATGAAACACAAATTTCTGCATTACTCGAGAATTAATCAAGCAAATGAAACCAAATTTGGCATGTGGAGGTTTTAGGATGCAATAAATGTTTCTATGGTGTTAAGATACTCCTTCCCCCTCTCTTAGAGGGGGCTGCCGTACAAATGAAACACAAATTTTTGCATTACCCGAGAATTAATCAAGCAAATTAAACCAAATTAGGCATATGGAAACTTTAGGGTGCAATGAATGTTTCTATGGTGGTTAGATACCCCTCCCCCCTCTCTTAGGGGTGGCTGCCATACAAATAAAACACAAATTTCTGCATTACTCGAGAATTAATCAAGTAAATGGGCGGGACGAAGTTTGCCGGGTTAGCTAGTGATTCATAAATCCATTATGATTTCCAACCGTGCAAGGAGCTCCATCAGTCGTAATCGATACCAATATTTTTTTTATTGGAAATCATATTTTAGGGATGAAGGACTTGAACGAGTCGTATATATATTTCGTTTGTCCCTTCATTTATAAAAAAAATTGTTAAAAATACTTCTCTATTAGACATATCCTGCAAACACATCCTCATTGATACTCATAATCGTGAACATTCGTCGAGTTGTACTTTTAGCTTCTGTTCTACTTATAATTGTATTTCTTGACAGCAATTTTTTTTTAATCAAAGCAATTATTTCAGATGATTCTCCTGATGCAACAAAACTCCTTTCACCGTATTCAAAAGGCTTCTTATGCTTCAATAAAGTTTCATTAACTTCAAATGGTGTAATTTGTTTCCGATTTCGAATTCGAAATTATGCTTCGAAATTCTGCAAAACATTCATTTGGAGCCAACGATACTTTCTTTTTATTTTAATATTTTTTGGGAACGACTCCTTTTGTACATGACGGATTTTAGTAACGTGTAAATATCACACAGGTAGTTGATTAGGAAAAGCTACGCGGCCGACCAGTCGCCCCCTTGGGCCATTCCGGGCTATAGCTTCTCCTCGCTGTTCCAACTGTTTGCACAGTATGCTTTCTTATAATGCAGCATCAGGGGAGAGCCCGGTCTGGGAGGTCGGAAGAATCGTTTTTGCATTTTTTTTAAGCTTATGCTCTCAGAAATGTTGTCCTGAGAGGATTTTTCGATATTTGATTTCGTTGACAAGTCACAGCCAACAGTATGAGGTCACCTCAAGGGATATAGTATTGCTGTATGGATTTTTAAACTTGAAACCATGTTTTTGCAGCTGGTGGTATCAATATTTCAAGATCTACTCGACCGATTTGGCCGATTTTTTTTCAGCATGTAAAAACGGATAATCCAAATCGTTACAAAGCCGTTTTTTGATACCTCATTTTTTAGATCTACTGCCTTTTTACTCCTTTACTCAGCCAGGCGCTTTAAAAACACCTCAAAAAGTATTTTTTGTACCGCGCAACACTGAAAAAAATCACACATATCTAGAAAAGCTATAGGAACACATTTAAATATGAGTTAGAGCGGTACTGAACCTCTAAATAAAAAAAAATAAAAATTTCAATATTTTTTTAGTACTTTTTCTTGATATTTTTTCTTGAGACACCGTGCATCTTACTACATTCAGCATTTTTTTCAAATTTTTATCTCGAAGTTCTTGAGGATGGCATAAAATAAACGAAAAAGTACGTTTTTCACCATAGACCCTATGTTAAACCAAATAGGGGTTAAAAAAAAACCGACAAAATTTTTTATTTAATATCCTATATAATATTGATTGATTTTGTTTGGGGGCACTATCGAGAAATTGTAGAGTTATTAACGTTTATGTTTCATAGCATGTTCGCTTTTTAGGTTTTCATTTGACATCCTATACCTTCCTGTTAATCGTAGTTTCACGTTGAAAATACAAATTTTTGGGTGAAACGGAATAATATTTGGAATAATTCCAGTTGAAAGTATGAATTTAGAAGCCATAAGCATTTGTTTCATATAATTCAAATTTGAATAGAAAATATATGCGAACATTAGCTTTCAAATATCGATGATATGTATTTAATTACAAAAACCTTCTGGAACGCCATCTCAACATTTTATTTATGTCACTCCTGTTTCAACATCTCGATGAGATGATACTGACAGACTTTGTTTTATTTTTTCATTGGAACGATCCACCCATGTTCTGACCATTGCTAATGATGTTCCGGTGGACAACCATGTTTCTCACTAATGATATCAAGAGTTTCGTTTTTATTATGTAGCTTCACTTCATCAGTACTGACTGGTTTGCCTTGGAACGAAGTAATATTGTTTTCCCCTTTATGATACAATTCTAGAAATTGAAACAGTGAGTAAAAAACATTGCACGTGCCGTAATGCTTCTGAATGCGGACGGTTATTTAATCCGGATTTAAATCGATTAGTTGCATGTTGTTGGAAAAAGTCGCTATTTTCCTGTTTGATAACGTGTATTGTCAGTCGTTAAAAAATCTCTAAAACAACAATAGACTGGTTACATAAATTTACACCATCGATTACAAGATACATTTTCGACATTACACATTGTATACAATCATTACGTTATTATTTCACATACAGAAGGAAAGTATTCTAAATCTTCCATGTTCTATTGCACACTTATAATGGTAAGTATTGATTTCACTGATATGAAATCTCTCTTTCTTTTCAGGTATATTTAGTTAGTTATCTCTTCTTTTTTAGGGTAATTGCAACGAAAATACTCACGTTTAGTCCTCTGCTTCAATTTCCAACCCATGCAGTCTAGTACTATTGATGATTTCAACTATAAATGATACGCATATGCAATATAATATTTAAAGGGAAAATTTCAAGACCTTCGTAATTCGTTTTAAAAGCAATCAGTTTATTCAATGCATTTATCTTTTCTCCGACTCCGACTCACAAAATGTTTTTATTCACTTTTGTTTGTATCTATTCGCGATGACAGTTGTACGGTATCAACGACTGGTGACGACTTCCAATTAGGAGCCATAATTTAGGTTCCAAACTCGTTAGATTTATCTCTATCAGACAAGAAGACACGACGCCGATTTTGAAATGGGAAAATTTGAATGAAAATGTTCACATCATGTTATTTATTTATTTGAAACACGTATTTCTGACTTCTATTCAACGCTGTCTTGATGAACAAGTTTCGTATGAGATTTTTTCACCACCTGTAAAAAAGTGTTTTTTTATTCAAATAGAATGCTTATTTGATACGGAAAAGTTAATTGTCATTCATAATTTAAATTTTGCAAACGTGTTCATTCCGCCTGAAAATCAGTTATTCTTTGACGCTTCCCTAATCTAAGAAACGAAGCTCAATGCCGGCAACGCGGATATACCTTTGCCCATGACAGTTCGCGAAGCCAAGGTGTTAGAGTGAGGTTCGACACAACCCGCAGAGACGTGACACATGTTGAAATAATGATGACTATTGTATCAGTTTAGTATTGACGAATTTACGCAAAGCTCATGCGACACCTACATTAGAGCTCAGAACCACAAAAAAGATGATGTTTGTTTATTCTACGTACTGAAAATCAAGATTCTGTCGTGTTTATTCATTATCTCTATTTAGATTCATTCCAACCATTAAATGTCTTCAGTATACGGTAAGAAAGTTAGGGCTTTGTATATTTACAATGGTTTCAACACGCGTTCGGACCAAAGTCATTGATAATCTTCGAACATTTTAAGCCTGATAATGCATACAGGTTATGCATATTGTGTCATTGATAATGTAAGGACCGACACGAGAAGGATTTGTAGTATTTTTAGTGCAATACAGGCTACTCATCATTTACTTAGTTGAAAAAGATTAAACTCATAACGCTTATACCAAGCCATTCTTCATAATATACATAACACATTGTAAAATGGCGATTTTCTGACCTTCTCAAAAATAGGGTGACCAAAATCGTCGATAAAATAAAAAATCTAACTTTCTTACCTTTATGGATAGAGGTAAACATAGCTCGACAATGTTGTGTCCCAAATTAACTTTTTTCATAACTTGTATTCAATAATCTAAAACATACATCACCGGAAAGTGATGAAATAGAAAAAAGGTATCTAAACCAGTGTTGCCAAACGTACAGATTTATCTGAAATGGTACAGATTTTTCGTTATTTTTGGTACAGATTCTGTACGGTTCAGAGTATAGATTTTCGTCAAAAAGTACAGATTGATACATATTTTTTTCATTTGTGAAATTTCTGACATTTGAACAAAGCTAAATTAAGGTACATGACGACGCCGCAGTGTCGATTGGTGCTGCTGATCTTTAATGCATTTACAATGCAATGATTGATCAACTTCATAAGGACGAAATTCCTCACAATGATCGTCTGAAAGGATTCGTGTCGAACAGTGCGACATATGTTTTGTCCCAGATCAACAGATTGAATCGTTCGTTCCAGGCTGAAAACCCCGAGCTCACGATGCTACATGAAGTGCTGAAAGATTTATATTTGATCATTCTTACTAATATCTGCGAGGAATCTTACGTTGTTTCAATGTCCAATGCTATTAAATATGAAGATCATTTGAAAAGCGACAAGAATATCAGGTTTGAATAGCAGCAGAAGAAATTATCAGAACAATGGACAGCAAAAGGCAGATCATTTCAAAGGATATTTGTTGCAGTTCGTGGAGCTGATCAAACAAATGAGAAAAAGATTCGAGTATGATGATTCGACGCCCAAGTCAACGGCATTGTTAAATCCTAGAAACTTTTCGAATTTGAGTAGCATTAACGTTGTAATAGAAGCGTTTCCAGGATTCTACAATGGGAATGTACAAGACGTGGCGAATTAATTCCGTAGCCTAGAGATAAAATTACTTCGTAAGGAAATCACAATTTCTGAAAACGAGCATGTGCTGGGTTGGTGGACAAAAATTGGATGCCTAAAAAGAATTGACGGTTCGCTCGCATTTTCGGCGATTCGATGCCTTGTTTGTAACGTTTCCACTATGCCTCACTCCTCGACAAATGTCGAGCGATTTTTTATGAATATAATCAGAACAAAAAAAAAACCTTGAAATCGGCTCAGCAACGATACGATTAATGCTATTTTGTGATCAAAGGATTTGGTCAAACATCGTGGTGGCAGCTCGAAAATTTTAAAAAATGATAGTATGAAATCTAGATTCAAAACAAACTATGTATAAGCATCATCAAACACACGAATGACTTGTAAATGTAAATGTAGTATTTGTGAGAAATAAATGAGTATTTTTTTAATGCCAATAAATTATTTTCTTCTCTACTACGAATATTTTAGATGGTACAGATTTTTGGAAAAAAAAGTACATATGAGTAAGATTTTTTACCCCTCTGGTATAGATTTAAACGTGGCTACACTGATCTAAACTTCAACTTAAAGCTCTCTAACCTAGGATAGAACTTTTTAGATAATTATAACTACGACGATGACTACGGACTACTACCAGGACATTCAACTAGCTTCATGTTCGGAAACATAATAAACCATAAATAGGTAGAGTAAACGTAATTTTTGAACCCTTAATTTATTTTTAAATCTAGGAACAAAAACATTGGAAGTGGAAGTGGGTTATATCTATGGTATAACCGCAAGGATGACGTAGGACTATCGTTGATTTAGAGATCATTTGTTTGAAGTTGAATCTAAATCCATTCTGAATGAATGAATAAATGAATATTTGGGGGACTTCGAAAACGAGAGCGTTACGTTGGAGGCACAAGGTTTTATGCATCCAATATAGGATACGAAAAACCTTGTTCTGAAGAATAATCTTCAGAAGCTAACCTGCTAACTGTACTTGATTGACAAATCACAAACCCAAATGTATTATATGGATATTTTATGGATAGAAAACATTAAAATACACTCTTTCGCTTGAATGTAATTTTCAATTCCAAGGGGAACTGGCAGATTATTTTCCAGCAACGATTAGATATTTCCACATTTTCCTCGATACTGGAAGCCCACCAGTGGTTAATACTAACTCGATAACCATCTGTTAATAGCACTTGATTGAAACATATTTGGTCACAGTGTTACATGGATAGAAAACATTCAAATAAACTCTTTCACATGAATGTATTTTTAAATTCCCAGAGGAACTGGCAGATTATTTTCCAGCAATGATTAGATCTTTCGGGAACTTTCTCGATGCTGAATGGCATCCAAACGGTAAGAATTCTGCGCCTGTATGTGTCGATCCTTCGCCGTCCACCTCCTCCAGCACGTTAGGCAACGATGTTGTCTTGTCGATGTCCTCACGAAAAATGAATGTGCCTCACCACCAGAATATCGCTTAAGTATGCTTTTTGTGTGTGATTGAATCGAGAGAAGGTGTGGTTTACGATGGCAATTTGGAAGGCAAACTAGAGGGGAATGAACTCTCTGAGCTCGGAACTTTCGGCGACTGAGCAATAATCGATTGCGGGCGCATACAATATTGGATACGGAAATATCCTACTGATGGGGAAGAATAATCTTCTGAAGCTATCCTGTTAAATGCGATTGATTGAAAAACCACAAAAACAAATGTATTTGGTCACAGTGTTACATGGATAGAAAACATTGAAATAAACTCTTTCACATGAATGTTTATTTTTAATTCCCAGAGGAACTGGCAGATTATTTTCAGTAACGATTAGATATTTCCACATTTTCCTCGATACTGGAAGCCCACCAGTGGTTAATGCTAATTCGATAACCATCTGTTAATAGCACTTGCTTGAAACATATTTGGTCACAGTGTTACATGGATAGAAAACATTCAAATAAACTCTTTCACATGAATGTATTTCTAAATTCCCAGAGGAACTGGCAGATTATTTTCCGGATCTTTCTCGATGCTGAATGGCATCCAAACGGAAAGAATTCCGCGCGTGTATGTGCGTGTGTGTGTAGAGGCTGCTTCGAGATCTTCCCGGGGAACCGTTTGTGGCATCACTCTCCTCCTGATGGATTCCCTTCTGGCCTAAGCTGCACAAATAGGCTCTTGGTGACACCGTTCATCCGCGCTTTCATGATAAACGAAGAGCTTCACCACAACAGCGACAACATGCTCCAATCGCTGTTCAATTAGAACTGAGTGGATTTCCGAGCGGCGCTCGCTTATATACCGATTGGTGATTTCAATAGCCTGTTTTGAAAGCAATTTTAAGACTATTGAAACAAGTTTTTGGATCAAAAAGTAACAAGTATAGAACGCGTAGACATTTTATCTTTCGAATGAAGTGTTTATCATACCATTTCGTTCAGTTGTTCAGGAGCTATTAACGCTCAAAATCTCGGTCTCCGGCGTAACGCTTTCGTTTTCGAAACTTTGATTTTACACCCCGGTATAGAAATGAAAGACGTAGTCCTACGTCAAAGTTGTTATTGTAGACAGCGAAGTTTTTCGGGGAGCGTGTAATTGTTATTTACAACCGGCAACCCTGGCCCCGTTCATCACATTGATTTCCACACGTCACATTCGGCAGCGATGCACTTTTTTCGGTGGTGTGGGAAATGGAAAAACAAAATCCACCTCATGCTAAACCCAATGTCACTTCCAGCAATTCGTTCCATCGGTGTCTTTTTCCCACGGTACACATTGTGTCATCAACAATAATCAAGAGAATATGCGGTTTCCCGACGTGGGTTGGATTGGGTCGGTCGGTCGGTTGGTCGGTGTCGGTTTGTTGTTGTTCCGGTGTGCGCCCAGGCATGCCTTGGCTCTCGACTTTTGTGGCAACAACTTCCCCATTCCGGCCAGCCTCACCCAAATCAGCATCATCAGATGTGATGCAAAGTTGTTTTGTTCGCTCCCAAGTTGATGCATCTGCAGCTTGATGTTATGGTGAACCTGTTCCCCGGACGAATGCAATCTTTTTTTTTTCGAAAACTCTGTATACGACATGACCCGGTTGCAAACATTTGAATATAGCTGCTCAAGTTAGAAATCCTCTCTGTGCGCTGACAAGAGGATGGAAAACAAATAGTAACCAGATGTAGCCATTGCAAATATTAACTGTAGAGCCATCAAAAGCTACAACACGGTAACAAATTTGAAATTGCAAAATAGTTTGTACTCACAATTAAAGTCACTGCAGCACAATGTTGTAGAGTATGAGATTTCGTCATGGACGCGTTTCCCGAAAAGTCTTATTAAGTTATCACGAGTATCAACGACATGAACACGATTTCCCCATGATATGATTTACGGAATTAGAGCGAACATTCGTTCGCTGGTGCTGCTATCGACTAGGAAACCACATTCTAAGCGCGGTCTTTCCGAATGGCGCCGCTTCAGAAGGAATAAATTTTAATAGAAAATGTTATTAGGATTAAATTTTGTAATTAAATTCAACATAATCAGGGATGTGTACAGCGGTACAAGACTCGCTACGGTCTCTACCACCACCAACGCCACCACCAACTATCGAAACAAGGTTCGAAACATTCGGATGAGAAAGCCAGAGAGCGAACTGAATTTACAACCAACGCTTCGAATGCGGTACACAAGGATCGGCGGTCGGGACTGAGTTGGACGCGAGAAGAGTCACTCCACAGTACCCGGAGTGTGTTTGAACAAGCTCTATATCATCACATGGGGCCGCGGCGGCCGGTAGGTGATAGTAAGAGATTCACTTAAAATCTGCTGGCGGAGAATTCATCTCCATTGAGATACGTTCGCCGCCCTTAGCTTCCAGCAGTGAACATATGTTTCGTCAGATACTCGACTTTCATTACAATAATCAGTGCTGCTGCTGTTGCTACGGCTGCCTGCGCCTGGGGTTCAAGCGTTCGAAGGTCGGAGAGCGCTATATTCTAACGCCCAACGAGGAAAGCACTTGGGCAACATTGTGGGCCGTAAGCACGGAAGAAGCACTCGATTCATATACTGTTACAGCATTTGCTACTTACAGTGCTTCTTCAGTTCAGCTGGCAAGTACCAGCTAGAGACGATGTGCAAATGGGATTGTGGCAATAACACGAGGGTGCATTATCAATTTTTACCACATCCCATGATAACGTCAATTGCTAACGAGATTGATGCTTCAAATGATGAGAATACGGTCAATATGCGAGATATCCTTGAGGTGTAGCAAGAAAAAACATCAAAACTGTACTCAGAGTGTATGCGTAATTTTTGGGGAAAAAACGGGAAACGTTAAATAAACTCAATAAACTTGCTGAAAGATGTTAGTTAGATTTTTGAAAAAGTATCCTTCGGTTTAATCAATAGCAATCATCTCCTAGCTCTAGCAATCAGTGTTTTGTTGCTATTCAATTCCATTATTATAATTAATCATATACTTAATTATAACTGTTACAAATGGTAATAACGAAAGGGGGTTTCTTCCGTAATTATAATTGCAGAACTCGATGTTTTTGAAGTTCGTAGAGTAATTATAATTTTCCTGTAATTCAAATGTGTACATATAAGTTTTCTGCGTTTTAATTCGTATACAATACTAGCTAACCCGGCAAACTTCGTCCCGCCCATTTACTTGATTAATTCTCGAGTAATGCAGAAATTTGTGTTTTATTTGTATGGCAGCCACCCCTAAGAGAGGGGGGAGGGGTATCTAACCACAATAGAAACATTCATTGCACCCTAAAGTTTCCATATGCCTAATTTGGTTTAATTTGCTTGATTAATTCTCGGGTAATGTAAAAATTTGTGTTTCATTTGTACGGCAGCCCCCTCTAAGAGAGGGGGAAGGAGTATCTTAACACCATACAAACATTTATTGCATCCTAAAACCTCCACATGCCAAATTTGGTTTCATTTGCTTGATTAATTCTCGAGTAATGCAGAAATTTGTGTTTCATTTGTATGGCAGCCCCCCTTTGAGTGGGGGAAGGACTGTCTAACCATCATAGAAACATTTATTGCACCCTAAAAGTTTCACATGCCAACTTTGGTTTCGTTTGATTGATTAATTTCCGAGTAATGCAAAAAATTGTGTTTCATTTGTATGGCAGCCCCCTCTAAGAGAGGGGGAAGGAGTATCTTATCACCATAGAAACATTTATTGCATCCTAAAACCTCCACATGCCAAATTTGGTTTCATTTGCTTGATTAATTCTCGAGTAATGCAGAAATTTGTGTTTCTTTCACATGCCAACTTTGGTTTCGTTTGCTTGGTTAATTTCCGAGTAATGCAGAAATTTGTGTTTCATTTGTATGGCAGCCCCCCCTCAGAGAGAAGGGAGGGGTCTCAAAATATCACGAAAACCTTCCCCGACCCCAAAAACCCTGTTCCTGTTCCCCCTAGAACAACCGAGGGGCTTATTGGATGGTGAGATGCGCAGCCAACTAGGGATGGCTAACAATAACAAATTTCGTTTAGTTAAAGTACTGACTGTTCTGTAACCGTTATCGAAACCAGTGCGAATTATACTTTCATGAAATATACGTTTATCTAAATAAATGCAGTGTATATCTATATTCCAAAATTCTGGATACTATTCCATATCCGCACCAGCACAACAAAAATCTCGTATGCTGCTCTACTTTGTCGTAGCAGACCTCGATACAGAAGGCTTCCTCTCCTTGTATCGAGCTATGTGTGTATGTGTGTGAAATCAGCATTCGGCATGAATGATATCCGCTCGTTGTGTTATGCTAGCTCACTCGGATCTGTGTTTTCATTCTATTCTATTTTTGGTTTCCTCCTCTAACCCTGAGAAGGGCCCTTGTAGAGAAAATTCCATACTCCTCCTTCACCCGACAAGAAAACAATCCTCTCCCGCTCGACGCTCTGCGGAAACCATGTTGCTTCGATGACCACCAAACGAGAAGTGGTGTGGTTTCAGGTTCGGTACGGTTTTTGATTATAGAGACTTTCAACGTTTTCAGTTCATTCGTCTCTAGCCTTGAGAAAGGCCCTTGGAATACTCTACTATACTCCTGCACTACACCTCCACCCTCATTGCCTTGAGAAAAGAACTCGATCTCTCGTCGTTCAACTCGTCCAGCAACGATGTTATCAAGTCGGTGTCCACATAAAGAATGAATGGTTTCAAATCGCGGATGGCTTTTTTATACCAAATATGTTGAAAACGGGTAGAAACAAATGTATCAGTTGCTCGTTATTGAGCTCTGTTCGGGAATGCACACAAATGGGCAGAACAAATGTATGGGAAAATGAGAATGCTTCCAGTTTTCATTAATTTAAACTGTTTAGGCATTAGTGGATTGTACTGTATAGCATATCAAACGAATCTTAGAGAATTTCCGAATCCATTGGTGTGCAAAGTATTAGAATTTGTTCGCTGTGAAAATAGTTATTAACGTTAACTTTATTTCACAAAAACGTGATCTGTTTTCTGATTTGGCACCCTTCCTGAAAGACGTAGTTCTACGTCAAAAAACACGGATATGGTTTATTCACGATGCTATTTCTACAAGAGTTGGAATTGGAATGAAATATGGATCGATGTGTACGTTCTTACATATTTGTCCGTACGTGTTCGGCTCCTGTTCAGCATTCGGATATGCTGATGTCGTAGTATCCTACACCACACATTGGAGGGAGTGATTTGGATAGGAAAAAGGATAGGGATGGACATTGAAAATTGGGAATTTAGAACACTTGCTTCGAGCTTTGGCCGCGAACATAAGCACTAAAAAAATCTTGAAATAGTCTTAAATTTCATTTTTTTGAGTGATTTAAAGATTCTCTACTTCTCTAGTTCATATTTAAATGTATTCCTATGCTTTTTCTAGATATGCATGATTTTTATTTTCAGAATTGCGAGGTGTTGCGAGGTACAAAAAATAAATATTTTATTTATCATATTTCGATTTTTTTTTTATAATTTTGAGACCCACTATTGTTTTAATATATATTCAAATATGTTTTTCTAATTTTTTTTAAATTATCCTTTTTTAAATCTATTATTGTATTGTATTCGTGTATAAGTAAAAAAAACAAGTTTCAAACATTATCACAAGCGCAATGGAAAGCATTGTATAGAGAACCAAATTTGAAAATTGGGTAATTTTTCTGACCCCTATAGCATTCACTATAAGAGCTATGACAGTTTTCTCAATAGCTTGGAAACCAAACATGGAAAATATACCCTAAGTGCATCATACAATAATGTACCACGACATATCGTTAAATAAAATTACCATCGAGAACTCATTTTTTGGCATTTCACATTTTTTTTATATGCGCAATTGAATTATTCTATAAATAGATACAATACCATACAATACAATGCAATAGATATGTTCATCGATTACATAAAAATAAAAAAACAGACGGTTAAAATATGGAAAATGTTCCTTGAAACATTATAAAAAACCTTAAATATAAAATAAAACACATACGAAGATATCGAAGCAGTACTGTGTCTCATAACTCAATTTAAAAACTCCAAAACTTCGAATCACCAGAAAATTGTACCGCACAACACTCAGTAATTTTTTTGTATTTTGAAATTTTGGATTTAGTTTTTATTTTCAGATCCATTAAAAGATAATTTCACATTTACGTGTTTTTGATATGTATTTTTTTTTAGAATTTCAATCATCTTCAAACGGCGCAATACTTTTAAAATTCTGAGAAAAATAATACATATCTATAAAAGGCGTTCAAACACATCTAAATGCGGACTAGAGTACTGAGTACTGAATCTATAAATCCTCAAAAAAAAAGTTTCAATATTTCAAGTTTTTTTAGCTAACAATACTTTTGATGAAAATTCATCAAAATTGTATTTTTGACAATATTTCTCAATACACTATAGTATGTACTTCAAATTTTTAAAAATTGAAAAGTACGTTTTTCACCATAAGGCCAAAATAACCAAACAATAGCAAAATTTGACCCGACCCCTCTCTATTATTTTTTAAAACTTGGTTCTTATGATGCAAACTACCCAAAATCAAAATTTTCATTGTCATATGACTAATTTTAATTACGATTGATTTTTCAAAATCATTGATCTTTATTTTTAAAAATCGTAACTCAAAATCCAGATATCTGATTGAACTGATTGATATGATGTTTGAAAAAGTTGTTGGAAAAACGATGAACTATTTAGGAGAAATAACATTTAAAATACACATATGTTAGACCTAGAATAAAACGTTATGTATAGTTATTCATGTTTAATCGCATATAAATTATTTTTTTTATGTTACTTTCCTTAAATGGTTTCGATTTGTGAAAAATGAAAAATGAAAGGGCTTGACTAGTAGAACACAGTTATTTATGAAAAATGAAAATCCAAAATGGTCGCCATCACAAAATGGCGCCATTATTTTTTTAAAGCTCCATAAATATGGGTATCAAATAAAAAAATCAATACTCCGGATAATCGAGTCCGACCTGTATTAAAAAATGTCGAAGGGAAAGTGTTCAGGGATATAAAAGTTTATAACATTAAATTCAATTGTTGATTAGAAATTTTCTAACAGTGTATTTTAAATGTTTATTTTCCTAAATATCATTGACTTTCCAACAACTTTGTCAAACATCATATTTGAACCAGCTATCGGCTTACGATTTTTTGAAACAAAGATCAATGATTTTGAATACGCACTTTTAAAAAATCAGTCGTAATGAAAATTAGTCATATGACAATGAAAATTGTCATTTTAGGTAGCTCCCATCATAAGTACCAAGTTTCGAAAAAATCGAAGTAGGTCGGGTTATGGGCCAGCCGATTCGGTATGGAATTGCTCCTAGGATCTTATGGTGAACCTCATAGCAAAACAGACAAAATTTCTTATTTGGTTCCCTATACAATATTTTCCATAGCGCTGGTGATTTGGTTTGGGAGCACTTTTCACTCCCTTACTCCTTGCTTACTTCCTTACCGTCACTCCTAACATGCCGGGGGTTCGGGTTCGATTCCCGTTCTGGTCAGGGAAATTTTTCGTCAAAGAAATTTTGTCCGACTTGCACTGTGCTCACGCGTATTGTAGAGCTTGCCACTCAGAATTCAAGGCGTGTTATTTGGGATAGAAATTTAAACTGAGGAAATATTAAATATGACGCAGGAAATACTACGTTGGGACGGCGAAGTTCCTTTAGCAACGTTGATATCATTTAAGAAGGATACCGATAACCGTATATTTAGCCCTTTGTAGAAAAAAAATTGTTTTTTTTTGATATTTTTTCCCTGTTTTGTTTTTCAAATTTTGCTTTAAAACATACATACAATCACAAATGTTTACTCTTTTTTTGAGATATTAATGCCAAGCAACACGACTTGAATGTATTCTAAGTGACAAGTGAAAATCAGAAAAAAACAGGAAGTGGGTTATATCTATGGTATAACCGCAAGGGTGACGTAGGACTATCGTTGATTTAGAGATCATTTGTTTGAAGTTGAATCTAAATCCATCCTGAATGAATGAATAAATAAATATTTGGGTGACTTCAAAAACGAGAGTGTTACTTTGAAGACTCAAGGTTTTATGCATCCAATATTGGATACAAAAAACCTTGTTCTGAAGAATAATCTTCAGAAGCTTTCCTGTTAACTGCACTTGATTGACAAATCACAAAACCAAATGTATGTGGTCGCAGTATTATATGGATAGAAAACATTAAAATAAACTCGCTTGATTGTAATTTTCAATTCCAAGGGGAACTGGCAGATTATTTTTCAGCAACGATCATTTCTTTCCAGGTTTCCTCTCGATAACCAGCAAACGAAAAGAGTTGCGCGCGTGTATGTGTGTGTGTGTGGCGGCTGCTTCTATGTCTTCCCGAGGAACCGTATTTCGATGCTGATACTCTCTTGGTCACCTTCTCTTCTCCTTCTGATCGATCGGCTTTTCTGCGCTCCCTCACAGTTAAAACAAACTGATTGCATTTCAGGTCAGGTCAAGCCAGGTAATGAATACCTCGATCCCTCGCCGTTTAGCTCGTTCAGTAACGATGTTGTCTTGTCGATGTCCTCAGGCGTCGTGCACAAATTACGTAACGCAAAAATCCGGATTTTGAACCTCCCCCCCCCCTTTCGTAACGCAATTTCCTATCTCTAATAAACAGAAAGTAACGCAACATCTAACCCCTCCCCCCTTATCGCGTTACGTAATTTGTGCACGACGCCTCACGAAAAATGAATGGGTTTCACCACCAGAATATCATTTCAGTATGCTTTTCGTGCGTGATTGAATCGAGAGAAGGTGTGGTTTACGATGGCAATTTGGAAGGCAAACTAGAGGAGAATGAACTCTCTGAGTATGAAAATTTCGGCGACTGAGCAATAATCGATTGAAAATTATATAATTTTGGCGATACGAAACATTTTCCGTTTTTCATGTTATGCATCCATTATTGGATACGAAAATATCCTACTGATGGGAAAGAATAATCTTCAGAAGCTTTCCAGCTAATTACACTTGATTGAAAAATTACGAAATCAAATGTATTTGGTCGCTGTGTTAGCCATATAATTAGAAAACATTAAAATAAACTCTTTCGCATGGATGTATTCTTCAATTCCCAGGGAACTGGCAGATTATTTTTCAGCAACGATTAGATCTTTCCGGAATTTTCTCGATGCTGTATGGCATCCAAACGAAAATTCTCATTTCAGTTTGGCCTGCAAAAAACTTTTCTGAACTCTAATCCATCAAATTTGGAGCCCTGAAAAGGGCCGTTGATTATATGCTAAGCTAATATAGCACCCTCTCCTTGGATTCGACGGGCCAGCTGAATGTCCTTGGGCATGATGTGACGCGTTTTACGTGGATAGCACACAAATTTGTATCTTCGAATAAGCCTCCTGCAGCGTCATAACCGCGGAACTTTGGAAGCGCAAGTCGGTTTTGAAGTCCTGAGCAATTCCACGAACCAAAAGCTGCAAAGGTAGCTTGCGGATCAGCAATTCGGCCGACTTCCGATAGCGATGAATTTCACGCAAAGTTCCCGGTCGATAGCGATGTGGCTTCTTCACCTATCCTGCGGCTGGTGCGCTTATCCGAGCTGCTTTCGTGTGCCTTACCACTGAAAGACTAACCTGCTATCTGCTTGGTCCCAAACAAACGAGTCGTCACGGTGCGAGAGTAGAGTAAGAAATGAACGAAAGCAAAGGAAGCGTCATTTTATAACCTGTTTTCGAAGCTATCATTAAGCTATTGAAACAATTTTCCGACTCAATAAATAGCAATCATATAACTCTTGGACATTTTATCTTTTGTATGAAATGATTATCACTGTTCCGTTGATCCGAAGCAGAATGAATCACGCTTAAAGAAGGAATGGATTTTTTCTTGGAATCTACTCAGCAAAAATAATGCCCTTTCCCAACACTTAAAAACGACAAACGGTAAACAGTTTCATCAAAGTGATTTCTTCGATATGGGGATATATTCACTACATCATGTCATGTATTTCATATTCTTCATTATGAAATCCATATCCATGGCACCTATCGGTATCGAATTATCATCGACACCGCGATTTTCGCTAAATGCTCCTTTCAGTTCGGCCTGTAAAAAACTTTTCTGAACTCTAATCCATCAAATTTGGAGCCCTGAAAAGGGCTGTTGATTATATGCTAAGCTAATATAGCACGCTCTCCTCGGATACAATGGGCCAGCTGGATGTCCTTGGGCATGATGTGACGCGTTTTGCATGGATAGCACACAAATTGGTATCTTCGAATAAGCCTCCTGCAGCGTCATAACCGTGGAACTTTGGAAGCGCAAGTCGGTTTTGAAGTCCTGAGCAATTCCACGAACCAAATGCTGCAAAGGTAGCTTGCGGATCAGCAATTCGGTCGACTTCTGATAGCGACGAATTTCATGCGAAGTTCCCGGTCGATAGCGATGTGGCTTCTCCACCTATCCTGCTACTGGTGCGCTTATCCGAGCTGCTTTCGTGGTGCCTTACCACCGAAGGACTAACGAGCTGTCTGCTTAGTCCCGATGAAACGAGTCCTCACGGTGCGAGAGTAGAGTAAGAAATGAACGAAAGCAAGGGAAGTGTCATTTTATAAAACATAAAAGAATCGAATGTAAACCCCACCCTCTTTATTGTATAAGCTTACTGTATACTCACGAATATAATAAGGGTGGGATTTAGATTCTATACTTTTATGGTTTATAAAATGACGCTTCCTTTGCTTTCGTTCATTTCTTGGCCCATCGTATCCGAGGAGAGCGTGCTATATTAGCTTAGCATATAATCAACGGCCCTTTTGAGGGCTCCAAATTTAATGGATTAGAGTACAGAAAAGTTTTTTACAGGCCGAACTGAAGGGAGCATTTAGCGAAAATCGTGGTTTCGATAATAATTCGTTACCGATAGGTGCCATGGATATGGATTTCTTAATGAAGAATATGAAATACATGACATGATGTAGTGAATATATCCGAAGAAATCACTTTGGTGAAACTGCATTATAAAATTATTTGTGTACGAATGCCGCAATCGATAGTCGACTCTAATTTGCGCTGGGTAATTTCCTCGGAGGACTCGATTCCTCCTTTGAACATTATTAATTTCTTTCTGGCAAAACGATGTGGTATGAATCACATTTGAATGATAGAATGAAGAAGTTTTCTGCCAATTTCCTTCAACCTCCAAACGTATCTTTCTCCCGTTTGTCGTTTTCGCGTTCGCTGATCCTTTCTCACAACACCCATTTCTCGTTTGAGAAATTGTTGAGTAAACATTGTTTGCCAGTGCGCGTAGAGCGGGAATTCCTAAAGATTCATTGCACCTCTAATAAATTGCCGAAAGACATTCGCATTCTTACGTTCATTACATTCTTACATTCTTACGTTGATCGCATTTGATTGAAAAAATCCAAAACGAAATGTATTTGGTCGCAGCATTATATGAGTAGAAAGCAAATAATCGCTCGAAAATGACTTGATTTTCGCGATGTGAAACATTTTCCGTTTTTCATGTTATGCATCCAATATTGGATACGAAAATTTCCACTGATGGGGAAAAAAAATATTCAGAAGCTTTCCTGTTAATTGCGATTGATTGAAAAATAACAAAACCAAATGTATTTGGTTGCAGTGTTATATGGATAGAAAACATTAAAATAAACTCTTTCGCATGAATGTATTTTTCAATTCCTAGGGGAACTGGCAGATTATTTTTCAGCAACGATGATAGCAACGAGAATTCCGCGCGTGTATGTGTGTATGTGTGTGTGTGTGTGGCGGCTGCTCCGATGTTTCAAGCGGAACTGTGGCATCACTCTCCTCCTGATGGATTCCCTTTTGGCCTTAGGTGCACAAACAGGCTCTTGGTGACACCGTTCATCAGCGTTTTCATGATAAACGAAATTAGCTTCACAACAACAGCGACAACATGCTCCAATCGCTGTTCAATCATAACTGAGTGGGTTTACGAGCGGCGCTCGCTTATATACCGATTGGTGATTTCAATAACCTGTTTTGAAAACAATTTTAAGACTATTGAAACAAGTTTTTGGATCAAAAAGTAACAAGTATATGACGCGTAGACATTTTATCTTTCAAATGAAGTGTTTATCATACCATTTCGTTCAGTTGTTTAAGAGCTATTAACGCTCAAAATCTCGGTCTCCAGCGTAACGCTTTCGTTCTCGAAACTTTGGTTTTACACCCCGGTATAGAAATGAAAGACGTAGTCCTACGTCAAAATTACGAAAAATCCCGCATCCATTTCAAAAGGACAAGACTGATATTGCATAAACATTTGATTATCATATCCTGCCACAGGTACTTCATTCACTATAAAATCATTACTCATTTTGCTTCAATATTTATGAACATGTGGTTAAAGGAGATTGTACAAGCAAGAGAATGTCCTCGGTGGGTTTCTATGTGCATCATATGATGATTCAACGCAGTCGTTCTACAACGTCGAGAGCTGTGCCAACAACTCATGGTCGAAATGTGCCTGGAGGTAGAGAGCGAACGACTGCGATTCCTACAACAAGCACAATCATCAGAAGCGGCGTAAGAAGGAATACATTGCACTTGCGAGACGTTGACGTGTGCAACACCGACACAGCCTTTGCTACTGCCAGTCCAAAACACCATGCATTGTCATGATATCACAACATATATTCGGGAAAATGATATAAAAAATTCAGGTGGAGTGAACACGTTATTAAAACAAAAATCATATAATTAAAATTAGCTCTAATGCATCAAATATATGTTCTGTGTAAAATGTTTACACTTTTACATTCTGTACAGTTGGGGTAAAATCTTAAACGACAATTGTGTCTGATAATGATTTTATATCTATATAAATAAAAATGGATCGCCAAATGTGTTGCTGAGCATAAAACTCGAGGAAGGAGTCGTCCGATTTGTACCGTCTTTATTTTATTGTATTCCTCTCTGCCCATGAATGAATGAAGGATAATTGATAAATTCGAAAAATTGAATTTTTCTACAATTACATCGTGATAAGCGTTGCAGGTTCATTTGATATTTGCGTTAATGAAATTCATCTCGGTTCGAAAGCGGTAATGGATTTTCGGGTCCTATATTTTCTATCTTCTGGTCAAAGCGTCGACTGCGGGTGAATTGACGCCCAGGTAGTTATTGCAGCGACCCGCCTGTCTGATATGTACTTTCCTTTTCTTGAACTCTACGTGTACAACGAGAGCAGCCGTTCAGATGGCATAATATACGTGAAGGATAACAAATGGTCGGACTTATCCGAAGAAATTCAATGTTCAAATTGTAACAAAATTGAAAACGAACGAAGAATAGACATAGAGACGAAACATTTCGCATGGAGCACAAACTGTCCTATATTCCTCCGAAACTACGGAGAGGAAGAAGGAACAGGTGGACTTCTCTATTTAGCCACCCAAGAAAGGAGAACTGAAAAAATATGAAGCACTTTATCTAAA
Source organism: Toxorhynchites rutilus septentrionalis (assembly GCF_029784135.1). NCBI lineage: Eukaryota > Metazoa > Arthropoda > Insecta > Diptera > Culicidae > Toxorhynchites > Toxorhynchites rutilus. The sequence goes on from NC_073745.1 coordinate 339,181,410, forward strand.
TGTGGCTGGATTACGGACACACTTCGACGAAATAGAAATATTGTTGTCCAACGAAAAACCGAATTTATTGATTATGGTTGAAACACATTTAACGGAATTAACTGATCTGCCTTGGTAATTAACTGGATTCAGTGTAGTTGTATACACAATGATTAATTGTTTGTCGAGATCTACCCATACTGGAGGCGTATCTATGTATATTTCGAACCTTTTATATTTTAAAGGAATTTTCAATGGAACATATGGGGACAATTGGTTTCTAGCCGTTGAAGTCAGAGGATGCAAAATTTCAGGAATATACGCTGGAATATACCATTCGCCTAGTGCTAGTGATGAGGATTTCCTACAATTTTTGGAAGATTCATGGCTACAGCACATACAAGTATATGAACAAAAAAGGATTGTCATAACTGGTGATTTTAACATTGATTGGGAATCTATAGGAATAGCATAGGGAATCTTTTGAATTAAAACCAATCACCCAAGCCGCTGGATTCAGACAAAGAATAAATGATCACACTAGAATAACCAGAACATCTTCGACGACCATTGACTTAGTTTTTACGAATATCGACGATGGTGTGATTGAAACTTTATATAAAAGCAAAATCTCGTATCATGAAACAATTGGTATGGTCCACCATTTTTCTGATGTTGACTTTTCTGAAATAAAAAAGGAAAAATCATATAAGTGTTGGAACAATTATTCAAAACGAATATTGCAATCTTTTTTACAGAACAAAATAACTCTGATTCGAGAACGAATCTCTCTTCATGATGTTGCAAAAAATCTGGAAGAAGCGCTTTGTTCTTCAATAAACCAGATAATTGCCGGTAGTCAGACTGCCGTTCCAGTACTCAGAAATATTAGTAACAAAGCCTGGTATAACTCTACGTTGGCTTACCTAAAGAGACGAAGAGATTATTACTTAATAATAGCCAAACGCACAAAAATTATTGGAAATTGGAGCACGTACAGAATATGGAGAAATATTTATGTACGTGAACTTAAGCATTCCAAGAATAAATTCATCCAAAATGAGATAAATGCAATTCAGCATGATCCGAAGAAGGTATGGATAAAATAAAGCATTATGTAATCCAGGCGGCAGCAAGGATATCGACATTGAGTTTGACTTCAAAAAGGAAAATAACAATATAACAGCAGAGAAACTCCACCATTTTTTCCACTTCAAGTGTGGAAGAAATCCACAATGGTATTGTAGCTCCATGAAATCGACTGAATTTTGTTTTTCATGGCCTGTCTTCACAATTGCGATGCTTTAAAACTATCAACATGGAAACTCTTAGGAAGGTAGTAATGGATTTGAAAAACTGTGCAGGCGTTGAGAATATCAATAAAACCGTATTAGTAGATGCATTTGATATAATCAAAGAAAATCTACTATATTATAAATGAATCGATGCTTCGTGGCGAATGCCATCATAGTTGGAAGAAATCTGTTGTCATACCGACTCCAAAAAATCCGAAATCGTCCAAGCCGGAAGACCGGAGACCAGTTAATATGTTGCCATTATACGAAAAGATCCTCGAAATCGTTATCAAAGACCAACTGTTGGAACATTTAACGGAAAATGGAATTCTGGTGGAGGAACAGTCAGGGTTCAGGAAAAACCACTCTTGTGAAACGGCTCTCAATTTATTACTCCTGAAATGGAACCAGGCTATAGAAACGAAGAAAATAGTATTGGCTGTATTTATTGACTTGAAGAGGGCTTTTGAAACAATAGATCGAATGAAATTACTTAATTTGCTTTCCAATTATAATGTAAGTGGACTTGTATTGAACTGGTTTGAAAGTTACCTCAACGGGCGAACACAAATCACTATTTACAGGGACAGTGAATCATCGGCAGGACCAGTGAATCTTGGTGTACCTCAAGGAAGTGTTCTGGGACCGCTGCTTTTCTTGCTTTATATCAATGACATTAAACAGGTGTTAAATAGCAGTGACGTAAACTTATTTGCTGACGACACTGTTATATTGGTTGTAACTGACACATTGCAATATTGCTACATAAAGATGAACTGCAAGACGAATGGTTGAGATGTAAAAAAAACTTAAGCTATTTAAACATTAGCAAAACAAAGTATATGGTAGTATCGACACGCAATATTGACTAAGACTATCAGTATAACTATCGATGGGCAAACTGTGAAAGAACCCCATCAATCAAATATCTTGGCGTTATTCTTGACGAAACGCTGCGCATATAAACTATACTATAAAGAAGGCAGCTCAAAAATATGAAGTGCTTTGTAGAATTAATCGATTCATGACCTTTGAAAGTAAAATCAGCATCTACAAAGCATTGATCGCTCCACATTTTAATTATTGTGCATCCGTGCTATTTCTCGCAAATAAGAGGCAATTGAAAAGAATGCAAATTGTTCAAAACAAGGCCATGCGCTTGATATTGAGATGCGATCGACTTACTCCACGAAGATTTATGCTTGAATGCCTACAATGAATGTCATTGGGACAGCATATCAAATACTGCACTCTTACGTTCATATGTAAGATGATTAGTAGTATGACACCGAACTATTTACAAAACACGATAACGTATGGAAGAGATATGCATCGATATAACACAAGACAAGCAAGTGACCTCAGAACCATGAACCTTCGAATGTCATGTACTCAAAACTCTCTTTTTTTTATAAAGGATATCGCCTGTATAACACATTACCAAATGAAGCAAAGACAGCAACAAGCCTTCGAATATTCCGTAGTATTTGTAAAGAGTTTTTGAAGCATGATTTAGCTTTTTGACCCTGCATATAATTAATGTTTGTATGTAAGATGACGAAGTTTTAACGGATATTTGTATTTTCTTATGTTCAGACTATAATGATGATGGTTATTTTTTTCCCTTTACCTGTCATCAACTCAAACAATACTTGTGAAATCTTCAATAGCTTGAGCCGGCGCGCAAGCAAACATAAACAATTTGAGATAGAACATATGAAAAACAATTATTTTTTAATGAAAGTATTCAAATGGGTTTTATGTGGAAACCTGAGGTAAGCTAGGGATAGCTCAATCGGAATACTTGTAAATATATCTTCTCAACAGATAATTATATCAAGACTTTTCTGTGTTGTGGCGGATCTCATTGCAGATTCAGGTTGACACGTTTAAACCCCAGGTGGAATGTAGGGCCTGAAGTATCGGCTGGTATTAGACTTAGGTTTGCTCTGCTGTTTGGTCCCGAAAACGATTAACAGACCGTTGTCGGGTATCCAGTGAAGCGGGAATTCCTTTGTAAATTCAAGGCCAATGATGACAAATGTATTGGGTACAATTCCTGATCGGTCAAGGATTTTGTCGGGTTGGAAATTTTCTTGACATGCCTTGGGATATGTAAAGTAATGGGCCTGAAGTATCGGCTAGAATAAGGCTTGGGTCTGCTCAGCTACTAGAACTTGGAAACGATCTCAATTCCATGCTGTGGTCGGGGATCTGATAAAGCGGGATTTCCCTTGTAAATTCATGGCTAATGCTGACATAGGCATTGGGTTCAATTCCCGATCGGTCTAGAGTCTTCCCGGGTTGAAAAAATCTTTTCTCGACATGCCATGGATTGAATACTTTAGATAAAGGCTTGAATTGTTCTTTCGATTAGTAATCTATATCTGCGGGATAACCAGCCCGTTTTCTTTTCAATTTAATGTGCTCACTGGTTAGTATGATGTAATAAAGAAATACAGTAACTCAATTATTATCAATAAGATAACTCGTCCTGCTCAAACCTTTGTAGAGGAATGAGGTGGGACCATCATCTATATATATATAAAAATGGAGTGATGTCTGTCTGTCTGTCTGATTTTTATAGACTCGGAAACTACTGAACCGATCGACATGAAAATTGGTATGTAGGGGTTTTTGGGGTCGGGGAAGGTTTTCGTGATATTTTGAGACCCCTCCCCCCTCTCTAAGGGGGGGCTGCCATACAAATGAAACACAAATTTCTTCATTACTCGAGAATTAATCAAGCAAATGAAACCAAATTTGGCATGTGTAGGTTTTAGGATGCAATAAATGTTTCTATGGTGTTAAGATACTCCTTCCCCCTCTCTTAGAGGGGGCTGCCGTACAAATGAAACACAAATTTTTGCATTACCCGAGAATTAATCAAGCAAATTAAACCAAATTAGGCATATGGAAACTTTAGGGTGCAATGAATGTTTCTATGGTTGTTAGATACCCCTCCCCCCTCTCTTAGGGGTGGCTGCCATACAAATAAAACACAAATTTCTGCATTACTCGAGAATTAATCAAGTAAATGGGCGGGACGAAGTTTGCCGGGTTAGCTAGTCATTTATAAAAAAAACTTATTCATTACATTTATTTCCAACTACTTGTAAATGATAATTTCATACTTATATTTTTTTTTCTACTCGCACACATACTTTTTCCAATCTTCTGGAATATCCGTTCATTGAGAATTTATTCAGACGAAGTTTCAAACAAATGATTACTAAACTATCAGTAGTACTACGTCACCTTTGCGGATATATAATATCACAGCTATAACCTTCCCATATTTTTTTTTGTATTGCTATGTAGCTCTACCAAACATAAATATCAACTTCTTCTACTTTGATTGGCCCAATAATTTGGAAGCTCCTCAAAACTGACATTGAAAAAATCATCTAGTGAAAATTTCGGTTTTCTCTTAGACATCGAGAAGGCGAATAGTTTTAACTAAGATCTCTACTTCTCTACACGATCATTCATAAGCCCACAAAGACAGATTATGCGATAATTGCTCCTCATAAAAATAACTTTTTATGATTGGATTTTACACTAAGTAATTTCCTTTTCGCGATAGCCCGATGAGATTACGTGTTCACCATCCTACTGCAATTAATGTTAACATATAAGAATCAAAGCTCATATTGCGATGTGAAAACATAATAAAGTAAACCTTATCCAAATACACGTGTTTAACATGCATGTGTTTAACTTAGAACATATCTGGAATGTTCACATACATCAAATCGCGAGTTTGAAAAAATGTTAACATCCTAAAGCACTTCGATTAATGCCAGCAAACCGCACCCCTGTGCATGTTCCGCCCCCTCCCACCACCAATTCCTATCAGCTGCTGTTGTTTCAAATAAATCATCCCTCGACTCGTATCATCCCCGCCAATCACGGAGCCATAAAACGCAAAAGCCACCTTCACTCCACCGCGCCCTCTCCCCCTCTCAGTTATTATAATTAGTTTGCCTCTGTTTCCCACCGATTCCGCCACCATTGTGTGTGTGTGTCCATACTGTCGTCGGTTGCCCCCTTCGGGAGCGATGCTGAATCGACCAGGAAAACTCATGAGCAAACCGCGGCTGTTTAAACAGTCCACCGTCGGAGGGAGGGCATTCCATCATTCCAAGCCTCCTCCCACCCAACACGACATTCGTCTACCCTTTTCTCCGTCTCTCGTATGGGGCGAAACTTTGTCAAAAGGGTGGCGAAAATGATTGACGAGCAAAAGCTCAAAAATAGACCTAATGAAAGAAGCGTATATAGTATTCCTTGATTATGCGGTGTTTGGTATTAATTACCCAAATAAATAAATGTGAGCTTTGTTTGTTTCGTGCGAATAGTGAAAGGAAATCGTGGAAACAGATTAGTGCAGCAAAACGCGCTAATCGTGATAATAGATGAAAAATTATGATATGCTAAATAGGACCAGATTTATCGCATGTTAAATTGAATTAATACGGATAACGTTGTAGTTTTTGTTCCTCTGGGGTTTCTTTCCCCCGCTACCAAACTGCCACATTCAGCATAGTAATGCGCATTATTTCTGCCCAAACAAAGTCCCCCTCGTGTTGAGCGGATGGTTCGTTGGGAAAACTTTCGGTTTCCCCCCGGTACGATTACGAAAATTCACGTGTAAATTACAACACCGCTGATAAAGTCCTCTTTTTACCATCATTTCGCAGCCCAACAGAAAGGTTTTTCCCCGCTAGAAGGCGGATCCGGAATCCAGGAATCGCTAATTGGCACACGGTTGTGAATGGGGGAAGAAGCGTGAACACCACTCAGATATAGAAAAAAAATCCGTCCTAACTTTTGAAAGGGAAAACTTTTTCAGACGGGCTCTGGTTTCGCATGCTGTCTCAGTGTGAATATGCGCTTCGGGGCTCGGAGGTATTACGGAGTCCCACCCGCTTCCCGCAGCTCCTGCAAAGAGTGTGTTACCTGATGAGTGTGGTAAACCAAAATCACCAATGATGGTTAATCCGACCGGCAGGCAGGCGACCATTGCGCTTTTTACTCCTGCGAAGTTTTCAAACAGCTTTCCTCTCAACTTTCCGTTCGAATGATGCATATTTTTTGATGGAGGGAAAATTTACCAACGCGTCCACACAGTGCAACTGGAGGAAACTCTGGTGGGCGAAGGAAAAGTTGCTAAAATTATAAGCTTCAAAGGAAACTGAAACTGTCGGTGAGAATTCGGCAATTAGTAGTTGTTTTTGATAGAAGCATTCGTGTGTGATCGCTAGTTTTAGAGTTTATGTTGGGATTTAAGTTGTGGGGATGATTCGCACGTGGGATAACTGAAAAACTTCAAATCGAAGTATCCTTGAACGTATTTTGAGCTTCAAAAAAAAAAATCTCATCCCAGATTAGGGCTCACGACCAGTATTGCCACACGTACAGATTTTTTCGTTATTTTTGGTACAGATTCTGTACGATACAGAGTACAGATTTTCGTCAAAAAGTTCAGATTGGTACAGATTTTTTTCCATTTGTGAAATTTCTTACATTTGAAAAAAGCAACATTGAGGTACATGACTTTTACGCCGCAGTATGGAGTTTCAATCGAGCAGTCATCGGGTGTGGACATACAGGGAAACTTCGATATAACGTGCCCTCGTTATATCGTACCCTCGATATAACGTACACATTTCCAAAGTGTAAAAGAAAATTTTTTTCAATATTTTTTTTTCTGATAGAACAATGAATTATCTTTATTGTGATGCTAAAACAAGTTTTGTATCTTCAATCAATTCCGAAATACAGCTGGTTTTGTGATTCCGGATTCTAAATGAATCAAGCTTTAATCAACAGTACGAAGGGAAACATCATGAGAAAGGCCGGCTTCGTCTTCTGATTGAAGTTATTTATTATCTTTACTAAAACAGCAACACAATAATATAATATAGACTACGTTTGTGAGTACTTTATTATGCTTCGATATAACGTACAATTCAATACAATGTACAATTTTGAAAGTGAAATGTACGTTATATCGAAGTTTACCTGTATTGTCTGCCGCTCCGCATTTAGTTTCGTTTATTTTTTCTTGTTTCTCGAACAAACATGTTTCGTTCCATTCTCGTTTGTCACTGTTGTGTACAATTTATCAATCGCGAATAGTTCGTGGAAGAGTAAAAACGAAAAATTGGTTTTGATTTTAGCCACAGAGTTGGACAGCTTGCCGTGGGCTTCTGGAATTATTTCGGTTGCTGTGAATCGTTATTGTATCAGTGAATTGTCCATTTGATATCCGACGCTGCTGTGCCTTCGCATCTGCCCGTTTTCGTATCTATCTTTGGAGGCTCAACGGATAAGAAATAGAAGTGATCGTGAGAAAGGGGAATTACCAAGTGAAACAGTGATATTTGTTCGAGAAAAACAATCTTCTTTCACCGAATAGACGTCACGAGGCGCGCGTTTGTGTGTGTTGGTATTCGGAAACAGAAGAGTGGTAAAAAGTGAGGAACTGAAACAAGGGATTTCATGCCAGTGAAACTATTCGCACTCTGTGATTGTGTGCGTATGCACTGTGTGGAAAAATGGGCTATTCTAATATGAATTCAAAGTTGACGGTTATGGCGCTGATGACGGTTATAAAAAAGCGACTTGAACACTACATTCGCGCAATGTTGGAAGCTAACGATCGTTCTTTACATAGTGTACAGGGGTCAAATGTTTTTCTTTCTTTTTTGACGTAGGACTACGTCTAACCGGAAGATATAGGGGGTGAAATGGAAATCTAGGCACTGAACAAGTAGGAAAAAATGCAAGATTTGGAACGCTTGTAACTCGAGCATTTCTCAATAGATCGCAAAGGTTTTTGCATCAATTGATAGGAAATATATCTACGCATCTATCATAACGAATAACATTTCATTTTCCTTGAGATAAATAATTGAATAATTGTGAAATATCAAGCATTGTCAAAATGCACTATGTGCTCATTTTTGATTGGTCCATTTTGTGCTCCTCAAATCGTACCGACTAAAACGGGCAACCAGAGCAGCAGCGAAATAGAATGAAGCACGATTGGAAAGGAAAAAGAAAAAAATTAACGAAACATTGGTCGCGGTCTCACACATGCGTAATTCTCGAGCCAGCCAGTCAGCTTAAAAATCCCCGCTCCGCTGCCGTAACGATCATTCTCATTCAAACCGTACACCACATCGGTTCGCATCACAACACATCAACAAACCAACCCAAGCAGCCATGTCTGGACATGGTAAAGGAGGAAAAGTGAAGGGAAAGGCAAAATCCCGCTCGAACCGTGTTGATCTGGAGTTCCCCGCAAGGGTAGCTAGGCCGAGCGCGTTAGTACCAGTGCACCAGTCCACCAAGCCGGCGTTATATAGTTTCGGCCGCCGAAGTGATCGAGTTAGCTGGCAAAGCTGCTCGCGACGATAAGAAAACCCGCATTCGGAACAGAACACATTCGGTTCGGTGGACATCAAGACAACAGGCAGTTGCAGCGAGTGGCGAGTGGCAAACGCAATCGCAAAACGGCATCGGGTAGCAGAAGAAAAAAGTTTGTTCTTTATACAAACTGCTTTGGTGGCAAATCCAGAACAAGACGGCATCGAGGGCGTTCGAAATGGTTTTTTTCAAAACCACGAGTACTAAGTTTTCTAAAATGGAACCATTCCATAAAACAAGGCGCTTTTCAGGGCCATTAAACCTTCCAAAAAAGAGTTTACGAAATACAGTTCAATGCTTTCTAAAACATTATCCAAAATAATAATAAAACACAAATTGATTTTTTCATAATTTGTCTGATGAGTATGTGACTGCCAGGATGTGATGAGTATGTGAATTGGCAGTTGTTCTGAGCTTATTGATAGTTGGGGACTTTCCTGATTATTCAATTTTCACCAATTCTTAAATTGTTTCCAGATTGAAAGTACAGTAATTTACAATTAGTTCGACATTTAGCTAATTGGACAGACATGTAATGCGACATATTTAAATGAACATTTTTGTAAACATAGAGTTCGGGGTCCAAATTATGACCCCACATTGAAAGTCGACACTGTATCACTGTCATCGCAAATGTTCAATTACAGGTTAAAATCGCCTCCAATGCGACACTGAGTGGTGCTTCGGCACGTCGCATTGAATGTAATTTACTGTACAACATGTCACAAAGCTGGATGGGAAGAAATTTTCCAACTGTGAAAGCTGTGGCGAATGGCAACAAATCGCTAAACAGGAAGGTTTAGCCGAACAAGATGGGGATATCGAGTGACAACAAAACAATAAACTCTTTAGATTGAAGATAATTTTGTGATCCTGAAAAGGACCCTTTTTAGCCTGCATCTGAATCCAACGAGCGAACAACTCGTAATGAATGTATTTTTTTTTTGCCATCGCTCCCTTTTAACGTTCGTCTCGTTGAACTCGTCCCTCTGGCTAAGTCTACCGATTTGTCTCTATCCTGTGAGTGTGTACCGCTAGAGTATAAAACACGCGGACCCCAAAAAATAACTTATTTTCTTTCAAACCGTAAACCCGTGTGGTTGTACGGCATCGGCATCGTGGACGTAACAAAGGAGGACAAGTTAAGGGAAAGGCAAAGTCTCACTCGAACCGTGCAGGTCTCCAGTTCCCTGTTGGTCGCATTCACTGATTGCTCCGCAAGGGTAACTAGGCCGAACGGATTGGTGCCGGAGCCCCAGTATACCTAACAGCGATTATAGAGTTTCGGCCGTCGGAGTGCTCGAGTTGGCTTGCAAAGCTGCTCACGACAATCAGAAAACTCGCATCAAGAACAGAGCAGCTTCGGTTCGGCGCTCATCAAGGCAACAATTAGTTTCAGTGAGTGGCAAAGTGTTTCTCTGGTACGTCGCATTAAATGTAATTTACTGAACAACATGTCACAAGCTGGATGGGAAGAAATTTTCCAACTGTGATAGCTGTGGCGAGTGGCAAACGCAATAGCTAAACAGGAAGGTTTAACCAAACAAGATGAGAATATCGAGTGATAACAAAAACACAACACCAAAGGTTCTTTTCAGAACCATCAACATATTCATAAAGAGTAAACAGTAAACTAATCCATTTTTCAGGTAGATAGGTAGGTATTCACGTAGGAGAAGAAAATAAAACAATATATTTAAAATATATATTTAACAAAAGCTGTCCCCTTTGTATAGTCCTACGTCACTCCGGTTATGTCCCCGACATTACCCACCCGTCTTTTTTCAGCAACAGTTTATTATTTCATACGTGTTAGTTTGGGTATAGTTCTCAGTTATGTGTATGTTTGTCCAAAGACTTTTGCAAAGAAATGAATGGAGTCAACGGTTTGTTCTATGAAGATTAAACTCTCAAATTTGTGTCGTAAAGCCACTGAATGCAGCGAATCGAATCCTACTATTCCCATCTAAACCTTCCATAAGCTCTGTTGTAAATATGTTTATTTGTTTTGTTTACGTTGTATTGTGCAGTCTTGATCTTTTTTATTTCTTCAATGGGACTAGCATTTCCTGAGGAGCTTCGCCGTCTTAACGTGGCATTAGGGCGATTACACATTATCCGGTTTCAGCCGGACCGGTTTCAAAAAGCGCCGCTGGGTTTGGACGGATAACCGGATAACAATGTGAAAGAGACCTCGCGCTACACAAAACCGTACATCTTTCACATACACATACATGCATTCATTTATATAGCGGAATGACAGATAAACATTGCTGCAAATATCCACGATGACGGCGAAATAGGGCGCTTGCAGCGTGCATATGTATTAGTGAGCTGTTGGGCAGGCAAAAGTGATCGCTCCATAGGAATTATATGGAGCGACAAGATTGAGCTTTGTTTAAATAATTATTTTAGCGAAATAGTTATAAAGATTACGCGCTAATCTATATGAATAACATGCGAATATATGTTTCTTCACATAAAAATATTTACTTTTAGCGTCAAAGCCATACACACGGGGAAAAATAGAAATTTCTGTTTTGGCCATGATTCATATCAATGGAAGCAGATTGATTATTCAAAAATTTTCACAGAAATAGTGCAAACTGCACATTGCGATTGTATAGCCGGATTAGGTGAAGTGTGCTCCCATTTAGGTTTTAAGCTTTTTGCTGGTCTCGTGAAAGAATAAACTATAATGAATATTCGTGTGCAGATATCCTTAATCGGCGGCTAGTTCCGCCAAAAAAGCAGTTGATTATGTTGAAATTAAGGACATTTTCAGCCTGAAATATCAACCAACTCTCAGATATGATTTCCGAGTACCCGAATGCTCTGCGGAGAAGCTAAATACGTTTATAAGAAAATTTATCGGAAACGGAAAAAATCCATCGATTGACCAATTCATGGAAATACAAGGAAGCATTCAAACGTGAGCTCGAGACTCTGTGACTTTGATCTAGGTGCGAAAATGTTGATAATCCTTTTTCTGCCAATTTTTCGATTCCAATCTAATGGGAGAGTCGCTCAATGAACATCGCGAAATAGGTGCTAGTAAACTAAATAATATGCGTTACACAAAAACTCTTGTTCATAAAATAGCTTGCCTAACTGTTTCACAAAGTTCATGTTAGCTCTATGCACTATTAGAATGACCGTAACTCTATTTAAATCATCTACAAGAACGCCGATTGATAAAAATCCGCTTCTGCTGCATAGACACTACGAATGTAAACAAGCGAATGTGTGCCCAACACATGCTCTGCATGTATGTGTAGCAAGAGCCCTATGGTGAATGGTCTGGATACGACATTCGTTTGTATCTAAGACGTTTGTATGAGGCAAACTATCATCCGCTCGTGGATAATCGGGATTCCACTGTATATGAAAAATATTGAAACCACAGCTGCTGCGGCAACTACGAGCCTTCTCGTATTTGCGTCCCTTGGAGAAGACGGCCGAATGTTGGAGTGTGGCACGCCAGGACATTACGCGCACCCTGCATCAGGACGGTGTTCTTACGCCCACTTCAGAATACATTTACGAGCATTTTCCGTAATTCGCACAGCACACACACACGTTTACCTTGGCCACATATGGTTCTACAACAGTTCCCACAACAGCGGCAATGTAAATTTGTAATGATAAAAATGAAAAACTTACTGGACAAAACACATAGGTGTCATCAACGGTATTACAAAAACTAACTTTGGTCCAGTTGCGTCCATTCCAGTTGTACTTATTCGTACTTATGTACTTATTCGTACGCTAAATTATTTTATTTTCAAACATACACAAATAGCATAATTTATTTCACACGCGATTGAGCCTTACAAATAAATTAATTAAAAAAACATAATTTCCCTTCAAACACTATCTCATTGTTGCTTCCGCAGATCTTCGTCCAGAAACACGCTGAGCATGTGTCGCAATTCCTGGAACACGTTCCCCTGGGGCAGGGACAGCTTCTGGAGCACATTTCGCCTCAACGCACATCAGATCGTGGACGAAGAATGGCTAAATCATATATGCCAACAGCTGGGAGATTTCGTTCTAACAGAACCGATACTTCAGCGCCGGGCAGGGGAACAGCTTGATCACCGAGCACAGATCGGACAGTTTGGGTTGGAGTTCTTCGAGCCGAGTTGCGGCCACCTCATCGTCGATCGTGTTCCGGGTCAGGTCGAACTGTCTGGAATACCGAATAAGAATATTAGAAGAGGGAACTATTTTGGTCTGTTCAAATCAACTAAAACTTACCTTCACAATCAGCTTGATGAAGTTATTTATATGTATTGTGTGCCCATATTTTTGTGTTTTTTCTTTATTTCACCATTGCACTGACAATCTTTATGATTAAAATAACGTCATAATTTTCCTTCGAACTCTATCTCATTGCTGTTTACGCAGGTCCTCGCCCAGAAACGCGCTCAGCATATACCGCAATTTATCGAGCACGTACTCCTGGGGCAGGAGTAGCTACTCCCAGCGTGAATCAACGCACAGCTATTTATACGCGGATCTTGGGCAAAAAATGTCCGACTCAGATATAAAGGGTGTGTCACATCAAATTGCATCACGGAAAAAACGCTGTAGAAATTCGCCCAGTAGACCGATCCTTTTGAAAATTTTAGACAGTAAAATAAAAACTATTAAACAACTTTTGGCATTTTCTTTTTATTCATACTTCGAGCCCAAGCCCGTATGCTCGCACCTTCCTCTTTACCCCATCCATAAGGTTCTGTACAACGTCAGGTTGTAGTTTTTTTTGAACAGAAATCCATTTTCTCTTGAAGTCCGCCTCCGATTTGACAACTTTTGGGTTCTTCCGGAGGGCCTGCTTCATAATCGTCCAATATTTCTCTATTGGGCGAAGCTCCGGCGCGTTTGGCGGGTTCATTTGCTTTGGCACGAAGGTGACCCCGTTGGCTTCGTACCACTCCAACACGTCCTTTGAATAGTGGCACGAAGCGAGATCCGGCCAGAAGATGGTCGGGCCCTCGTGCTGCTTCAATAGTGGTAGTAAGCGCATCTGTAGGCACTCCTTAAGGTAAACCTGCCCGTTTACCGTGCCGGTCATCACGAAGGGGGCGCTCCGCTTTCCGCAAGAGCAGATCGCTTGCCACACCATGTACTTTTTGGCAAACTTGGATAGTTTCTGCTTGCGAATCTCCTCCGGAACGCTGAATTTGTCCTCTGCGGAGAAGAACAACAGGCCCGGCAGCTGACGAAAGTCCGCTTTGACGTAGGTTTCGTCGTCCATTACCAGGCAATGCGGCTTCGTCAGCTTCCGGTCTCGCGTCTTCCCCACCATGTTTTGCCTTTCGTCGCGGTTAGGAGCCTTCTGAACCTTGTATGTACGCAGGCCCTCCCGCTGCTTGGTCCGCTGGACGAATGAACTTGACAAATTCAGCTTATTGGCGACATCCCGGACCGAACTTCTCGGATCACGTCTAAACTGCTTAACTACGCGCTTGTGATCTTTTTCACTGACGGAGCATCCATTTTTGCCGTTCTTCACCTTCCGGTCGATAGTTAGGTTCTCGAAGTATCGTTTTAGTACTCTGCTGACCGTGGATTGGACGATTCCCAGCATCTTACCGATGTACCGATGTGACAACTCCGGTTTCTCGAAATGAGTGCACAGGATTATGTCACGACGCACTTTTAAGTTCGACGACATGTTTCCAAATTTGTGGAAAATTGACAGTGAAGCATGGCCAACGTGATCTATACACTCTTATCTGATTATAAACGAAAGCTGAAGATATAATTCCTAAAAATTAAATTTCTACAGCGTTTTTTCCGTGATGCAATTTGATGTGACACACCCTTTATTGGGTGATTTCGCTCTGACAGAACCGATGCTTCGGCGTCGGACAGGGAAACATCTCGATCACCGATCACAGATCGGACATTTAGGGCTTGAGATCCTCGAGCCGAGCCTCGTCCACCTCGTAGTCGATCGCGTCTCGAGTCAGGTCAAATTGTCTGAACGAATATGAATATAATATTAGGAGAGAGCTATTTTTGGTGTGCTCAAATTAACTCAAACTAACCTCCTCATAAAGTCTCGATAAGCCAGTTGGAAATTTGTTTGACATCATCGAACTCGTTCAGTAGCGAATCTGTGACAAAACAAAAACGGAAGTTAATTTAAGAACTCGTTCAATTTGTCGAAAGACACCACCCACCGTTGATAACACAGTCCACGGTAATATGTTCCATGATGATCTCGTGCGCCTGTGACCATTGCTTACCTTCGTGCAGCAACTTGTATCACCGAATTCGTTCCGCAGCACAGAACGTTGCCGAAGAAGCGAAATAAAAATTTCGACATCCATATCACTTGTAAATTCTGAATTGATTTCAAAATCAACAAACAAACGTCAATAGTACACACACATACTAATTCAAGGGGATAAAAATTGCCTGAATTGTACTAATACTAACAGACATGACAAACAACTGTCAATTCGCGTTGATGGCAGGGAGTTTCGTGTTCCGCTTTTGGGAAATGATAGTGATAATGGATTTTCAGGTGCAGTAAACACATGTTTTAAAAATAAAAGTAAGAATGAAAATTAACTTCTTCTTATGAAATATGTTCTTTATGTAATAGAGTAACACCTTCTTTTGCAAGTGGGGAAAACGCCCTGAAGAAGAATTGTGTTTGATACTGATTTCATATTACAATGATGAGTTTTAGTGAAAATGTCAAGAAAATTATACAAAAATGGTTAATTAAGAATCAGCACTACGGGTTTTAAGTAATCAAATAACATAAAGTAGAAATTTTCATTAAAAATTTAAACAACTTAAAACTGTCTTAAGATCTGCTAAGCTTATAGAGAATGATTTGCTTTCCCAAACGTCTCCACCAGACGTCGACACAGTGCTACTGTCATCGCGTATCATTCTTGTCCGGTCGCCGGACATTGTAGTCGCAGTAGACGGCTGCATCACGGCGCCGTAAAGAGGTTGGTACGGTCAAAATTTGCCATTTGGGAAATTTTCCGGTCCGGCTGAAACCGGATAATGTGTAATCGGCCATACTGTGTTATTTTTAATATTACTCAATTAGGATTTCAGTGGCATGCCTTAAATGTGTTCTGGACGGCGGATACGGGGTTGAGAGTGAAACGGAAAAGGTTCTTCTGACGAGAGTTCAACCGGTCCGTGCCCTGGCGTGATGTGTGTGACGCTGCACACCCTGCCTCTGAGACTTCTGTGTCTATGCATTTTGTTATATTATATTATATTATATTATATTATATTATACTATATTATATTATATTATATTATATTATATTATATTATATTATATCATATTATATTATATTATATTATATTATATTATATTATATTACATTATATTATATTATATTATATTATATTATATTATATTATATTATATCATATTATATTATATTATATTATGTTATATCATGTTATATCATGCTATATTATTTTTTAATTAAATTTATAATAAATTTATGAGCATTCCCAATTTCATATGTTCCAAGAAGTTGCTAATTTTGTTAGAAGATCATGAGCATGGCTTAAAGTTTTGGAAAGGTTCTAGTTTCTAGATGTACGTCGATTTCTTTTACACAGCTATTGACGTGGCAACTATTGAAAGGTGTCGTTCTGCTAATTAGTTTCGCATAATCTTATTTTGTTGATATTTATATTTTCAATTCAATGTAGTCATTCTGTTGGCTAACCTGGGCAGTGATGTAGGTGTGTTTTGTTCCATTTCTGTTTTGTTGCTTAATGTATGGAAGAATACGTTTTTCCAGGTACTCCTGGTACTCCACTTGGATCACAGCTGCAAATGTTGAAAACTTTCTTTCGAATTTATCAGCAAAAACGAATTCTCCCTTTTATCAAAAAAAAAAATTATTTAAAATTAATCAAAGCAGTTCTTTCTATACAGCTACTAGTGAGGCAGCGATCGGATGGCGGAAGTGCATTTATAAGATGCTACAGTTTTATCATTATTACATAATTTTACTAACCAATTCTTTCAGCAGATACCAATTGTATTAAGTAATAGTGATAGTAATAGTAATAGTACTTCAGTCAACTCTCCCTAACTCGATGTTCTGTATCTCGATATTTTCCCTAACTCGATGGATTTCATGGCACCTTCGATTTTACAAGCATTCTTCTCTCCATAACACGATACCTCCCTAACTCGATGCCTCTCTTACTCGATGTGTTTTGATTGATTTTTCCATGGATTTTCACCTCCCTAACTCGATTGATTTTCGCATACATGTTTTTGTGCGTTATTACCTCAGATTTCAATTGCCCTTGAAAGTGAAGACGGAGTGTTCGTGTCATCAAACAATTTCTTTTCAAGAATGGAAAACCACGAGAAACCTTTCAAGCGAACAATCAAAACGCTAACCATTGCGCAAGGTTTGAGCATCATCGAGCAGGTCGAAAAATATGGACGGAAGAGGTCTGAAGCTGCAAATAATTTCAGTATTGCACAACGTGCGGTATCAACACTACTCAAACTAAAGTAAAAATGGAATCGGAATGGAAAATTGTATCTAGACCAAAAGCATATAAGGTTGGTCAGAATCGAGAAGCTGGAGCGGTCAATGAATTTTTGTCTTGTCAAGCTAGACAGAATAATTTACCCCTCTTCTATTCTTCGGGATATGGCTTGAGAATTTGTCCAGAAACTGGGAATTCCTAACTTCAAAGCACAACCAACATGGACGGGAGTGATATTCCGCTGGCATAATTAATGCGTCGTGAGCTTGCTGATGTCGACGGTACAATACCGTTCGATTGCTCAATGTCTTTTAATAATTAGTGCAAAAAGGACCAAAACGTGATTTGCTGTGATCTGATGCCAGATACCGGTATACTGGAAAGTGTTGAAAAACCTGAGAAAAACGCTGAAGATAGTAGTTCTATTGAGATGTTAATTCGAACGTTTAATCAAACCTGAAGAATATGTCCGGAATATTGAAATCAACTGAAAATGTTCCTGTGAAACTATTCGAACATTTCTTTGTGATTGAACAGTTCCTGCGTGATCGTTACAATTCAGTTTGAGTAACATACTTAATCAATATTTTCTTTGTTAACCTAGTGCCTCGTGCAAGTCGGACTCGATTATATACAAACTCGATTATATATGATTCGATTATGTAAAATTTAGGACTCGATTGTATACAGTTTGAAAAAAAAAAGTTTTTTTTAAAATTCAAATATGAATAATTTCAAGAAAAAAAAATTAACCTTTCAGCATTAAGGTGAAATTTAAGTGGCTATTATAAGTACAGTGGGTTATTTTTGAAGATTTTGCGATTTTTTTAAGTGGCTTTTATAAGTACAGTGGGTTATTTTTGAAGATTTCGCGATTTTTGAAGATTTTGATTGAATCTTCATCAAAAATTGTTTATATCGATATTGCAGCGAAATTAAGAGAGATAGAAGTTGGGCATCAAAGAACAAATTGTAGAGAGGTTAGAGAGCTTTAATTTAATTGATAGTAAGAATCAAGTTTAGTATGAATTTTTAGGATAAAATTAATAATTACAAATAAAAAAAAAACTTTTAAATTTTCCACTTCAAAAACAGGAAGTGGGTTATATCTATGGTTTAACCGCAAGGGTGACGTAGGACTATCGTTGATTTAGAGATCATTTGTTTGAAGTTGAATCTAAATCCATTCTGAATGAATGAATAAATGAATATTTTGGAGACTTCGAAAACGAGAGCGTTACGTTGGAGGCACAAGGTTTTATGCATCCAATATAGGATACGAAAAACCTTGTTCTGAAGAATAATCTTCAGAAGCTAACCTGCTAACTGTACTTGATTGACAAATCACAAACCCAAATGTATTATATGGATATTTTATGGATAGAAAACATTCAATTAAACTCTTTCACATGAATATATTTTGAAAATTCCCAGAGGAACTGGCAGATTATTTTCAGTAACAATTAGTTATTTCCACATTTTCCTCGATACTGGAAGCCCACCAGTGGTTAATACCAACTCGATAACCACCTGTTAATAGCCGCGCGTGTATGTGTGTGTAGCGATGTCTTCCCAGGGAACCGTTTGTGGCATCACTCTCCTCCTGATAGATTCCCTTCTGGCCTAGGGTGCACAAACAGGCTCTTGGTGACACCGTTCATCCGCGCTTTCATGATAAATAAAGAGCTTCACCGCAACAGCGACATTTTATCTTTCGAATGAAGTGTTTATCATACCATTTCGTTCAGTTGTTTTGCAGCAACCAAAAAACCAGACGGGTTTTGTATACCAAAAATTATCAATAGGCTCGAGCCTAAATAAATAGATAGGTCTGGTTGATCTTGAATAAACATAAAACATCTTTATCGCACGATCCTTAGTGAGGATCGTGTGAGTCAGTTTTAAGATAAGGTCGGAACGATCCAGAATAAATAAATAAATCCGTTTCTTTTACGATCATATGATTCATAGTTTTTCAGATAGGGAAACATTTTATAGCACGACCCGTGTGAGGTCTAGTTTACGATAAGCTCGGGTCGATCCCGAACATAAATAAATACATTTCTCCTGCACGATCCTGTTTGAGGATCGTGTGATTTATAGCGTCTAGTTTTAAGATAGGAATTTTTGTTTATGTTTTGGTGTTACGATAGCGGGGAGCTTATCGTAAGATTAGGTTTCGTTAAGAGGAATGAGAAAAATAAAAAGGGAGGGAGTTTTGAGACACGAAAGAGGACGGCCGTTGTGTCTCTTGTTAGAACGGAAAAGAAATCCAGTTGCCTAGACCGCTAGGCAACGCCTCTCAGTTTAGGAGCTATTAACGCTCAAAATCTCGGTCTCCGGCGTAACGCTTTCGTTTTCGAAACTTTGATTTTACACCCCGGTATAGAAATGAAAGACGTAGTCCTACGTCAAAATGTTTAATCCACTAATTTAGATGTTCCACTACTATATCCTGTACTAAATTTTCTCATCTTTCAAATGAAAGCAACAAAATCGGATTACGTAGCATACTTTTCAATGTAGAGTCAGTTTGAGCCAACAGAATCCGAAACAAAGAAAAAGTTCTGTCATCGTTGAAATTGTAACATATGCGTAGAAGGATTTTTTTCGTGAAATATAACCGTCTATCACCTCCTGAAAGATTCTGGAATTTTTTTTTATATGAGAAAGGTGTTTTTTCACTTTAAGGGAATGAATCAAAAATTCAAATTCATATCATAATCGGGACACTTACCCAATTTGAGACATAAAAAATAATTAGGAAAAAATTCGATACCTCCCTAACTCGATGGTCCCTTCGGATATCGAGTTAGGGAGAGTTGACTGTAGTATTAGTAATAGTAATAGTAATAGTAATAGTAATAGTAATAGTAATAGTAATAGTAATAGTAATAGTAATAGTAATAGTAATAGTAATAGTAATAGTAATAGTAATAGTAATAGTAATAGTAATAGTAATAGTAATAGTAATAGTAATAGTAATAGTAATAGTAATAGTAATAGTAATAGTAATAGTAATAGTAATAGTAATAGTAATAGTAATAGTAATAGTAATAGTAATAGTAATAGTAATAGTAATAGTAATAGTAATAGTAATAGTAATAGTAATAGTAATAGTAATAGTAATAGTAATAGTAATAGTAATAGTAATAGTAATAGTAATAGTAATAGTAATAGTAATAGTAATAGTAATAGTAATAGTAATAGTAATAGTAATAGTAATAGTAATAGTAATAGTAATAGTAATAGTAATAGTAATAGTAATAGTAATAGTAATAGTAATAGTAATAGTAATAGTAATAGTAATAGTAATAGTAATAGTAATAGTAATAGTAATAGTAATAGTAATAGTAATAGTAATAGTAATAGTAATAGTAATAGTAATAGTAATAGTAATAGTAATAGTAATAGTAATAGTAATAATAACTTGCGCCAGTAACACAGGCTGAGTGTATCCTATGACTTACCTTTCCTACTAACTCATTCCTAAATTCCCGAGACATTTATGAGAGGTCGTAGAGTTCTCTGCATCTCTCTTAAGTAAATGTCAAATTAACATTCCTTCCCTTTCCCTAGCAGTTGCAAGGACGTGGCCAGGACAATTCTTAACTGTTGGAGAAAACATGTTTTCATCTGAGAGATATTACCAATCATCAGCAACGGATGGAGGATAGTTTTTAACTTGACAGTTTTGAATTCGTACCACCTACGATATTGTGCAACTTGCTCAATGCTAATGCTAATGCTAATGACGACTTTTACGCCGCAGTATCGCTTGGTGATACTGATCATGAAAGCATTTACAATGAAATAATTGATCAGTTTCATAAGGACGAAATTCCTTACAAGGATCGTCTGATCCTTGTTTTGTCCCAGATCAACATATTGAATCGTTTGGTTCAGGCTGAAAAACCTGAATTCACGATGCTACATGAAGAGCTGAAAGATTTTTATTTGATCATTTTCACTAATATCGGCAAAGGAACCTTACGTTGTTTCAATGTCCAATGCTATTAAATATGAAAATCATTTGAAAAGCGACAAGAATTTTAGGTTGGAATAGCAGCAGAAGAAATTATCAGAATAATGGACAACAAACGGCAGATCATTTCAAAGGATATTTGTCGTAGTTTTTTCGTGGATCTGATCAAACATATGAGAAAAACATTCGATTATGATGATTCGACACCCAAGTCTACGACAATGTTAAATCCCAGGAACTTTTCCAATTCAGCTAGCATTAACGTTGTGTTAGAAGCGTTTCCAGGATTCTACAATGGGAATTTACAAGATGTTGGAGAATTAATTCGGTAGCCTAAAGATAAAATTACCTCGTAAGGAATCACCTTTTCGGCGTTTCGATACCTTGTTTGTAACGTTCTTATATGCCTCACTCTTTGGCAACTGTCGAGCGACTTTTTTCTGAATATAATCAGAACAAAAATAAGCTTTGAACTCGACTCAGCAACGATACGATAAACTCTATTTTAAGATCAAAGGATTTGGTCAAACATCGTGGTGGCAGCTCGAAAATTTTAAAAAATGATAGTATACAATCTAGATTCAGAACTATGTACAATCATCATCAAACACACGAATGACTTGCAAATGTAGTATTTGTAGTATATAAATGAGTATTTTTTAATGCTAATAAATTATTATTTTCTCTACAACGAATATTTTCGATGGTACAGATTTTTGGAAAAAAGTACAGATGAGAAAGATTTTTGACCCCTCTGGTACAGATTTAAATGTGGCAATACTGCTAACAACCTTAGACAGCGAAATCCATTACCAAAATGATTTGCTCATATAGTTATCAAATGTCACGAGCTTACCGTGGAATCGAGTGGTGCGGTCTCCCCTGAAACCATGTTCAAGACATATCTGCTACCGCTCATTTGGGTAAACTGAATCGTACGCCGCCTAGAAATCCACAAACGGATTATGATGTAGCAAGTTGTACTCTATTTCAACTCTGGAATCTGTCGCCGAGTCGCACCCTTCGGAGTCGATATCAGTTCCCTAGGCGCTCGACAAGTTATTGTATAAGTTGTGTTTTCCCCCTTGTTAGGTGTGAACCACTGCGTCCATTATTTTGAACTATTGTGGTATGTCCCATTTTTTTCTACTACGCTTCAAGCTTATCTACTACTTATTGATGAAGATGTAGACTGAAAGCTAAAGCGAGCAGTGCCGAAAATATTCACGTCCAAGACACTCAAATACGGCGAATTTCAGCCTGCCTTGTATTCATAACCTGCTGCTCAAGCAAGAGTCGATATATATGAAACAACACTATCAATGGACACAAGAGGAATGAACATCAACATCAGCTTGCTATGGAGTTAATTTTTCATTAGCATCTTCATTTTCGTCATGATATTCGTATCGTAGAAATTGAAGATCATTGCGTGTTAATTAAAATCGAAGCATAAAATTCAACGTCAACCAATTGAGAGTGAAATCGAAATTCAAATTTAAGGTGGGAATTTTTTAACCTCATTTTTTGATTGGTGTTGTGAGATAACGAGTGTTAAAATGGAAGTCAATAAAAATAAAATTCGGTACATTTTACAGATTTTCTTAGATAAAGGTGAAAATGTAGTAACAGACG
Source organism: Toxorhynchites rutilus septentrionalis (assembly GCF_029784135.1). Lineage (NCBI taxonomy): Eukaryota > Metazoa > Arthropoda > Insecta > Diptera > Culicidae > Toxorhynchites > Toxorhynchites rutilus. The sequence goes on from NC_073745.1 coordinate 339,204,252, forward strand.
GAAAAAAAAGTGAGCAGTGTTTATGGTCCCGATATTCTAACAGCTTATTATGTTCAGTTTTGATTTGATCTATTTTGTTCAGGTATTTTAGACGTTATCAGATAGGCTCGTTGTCGTATATATCGAATAAATTACAGAAATAATCGAAGTTGGTCGGCATATTAACACTATTCCAATTGTCAATGAACCAAATTATGTTCAAAAGCTGTTTGAAACCGCTTGAATAAGGTAGGATGTAACTAGAAACCCGATGTATGAGTGCCACACGTGTTTCCTCCTACAAAACGTTACTGAACCGCAACAAAACTATCTGAAGAAAGCAATTTCCAAGAAGGCTCCAGCTTTGGCCACAATTATCAATAGTGAGTCATTAGTAACTTAAGAAAACTATTGCTGAAAATATTTGATTCGATTATCTGATAGAAGAAGATATTCTTGACCATCTCTATTCATTAGACTTGAAAGGAAAATATTAAAAACAGGCGTCGAGGAATCGATTCTGGAATTGTTGCCATGTTCGAAGGGCTCTCCGGAATGAGTGACCAGCTAGATTCGGTTCTGGAATTGGCTCATCTTGATCTGTAATTTAAATAATATTTCCTTAGGGCAACGGAGGCAAAAAAGATGCTGCTTTTTGCCGCAATCCATTTACTTGCTCATTGGAAGTCATCCCGATGAAATACCGTTTTGTCTCAAATTCCGAACATCTAAGCTTTGTTGACCATTAAACAGTATCTCATTACTCCAAATGGTACTTTTTCGCGAAATTAATTTCAGGATACAATAGAGCCTTTCTTTTTCATTTGACTTAAAAAAAATGATTCACAAATATATTTTCATGGTGAAAAACTAAAAATTACATTTATCACATTTGTCTCAAATTCCGAACACCATTTATGTCATTGATTCATATTCCGAACACTTTTGTCTCAAATTCCGAACAGTCAAAAAATTATAGGAGGTTGTGTCCAAGATACGACCGCATTGTTGACGTAGAACAACCCTGTTATTTTATATAAGTCGCTTATTTATACCTTCGGATATTATTCTATAATGCTATGAAATTTTAGAAACAACTGTTGCGTTGTTGTTGAAAGTTGCATTACTTTTTCATTCTCGAGAGAAGCGCAGCTGTCACCATTAGTGGAGGAAGTTTTACTACTGGCAAGCGAAACCTAATCAGATACAAAATTACAGAACGACATTCACTTTCTTGGTGACTATACAAGCGAAATAAACTCTTTTTGTTAATAACCTCGAAAACAGTAGCAAGCTTCATTATGATCAATATTAGCGCAAATGCAATCCTAGTTGAAGGCAGTTTTGCGACTGGTACGCGAACCTAAATAACTTATAACATTCCAATAAGACATTCAAGATGCTTGGTATTCTCTAAATATTTTTTGGCACACAACCTCAACGCCTGCTTCGCCATAACGTCAGTTTAATGCATTGATGCATTCTCAAATGCACCAACGAAGCCCTTATGATGACGGAGAACGAACAATGTTAACTGCTTGGAAAAAGACTGTATTATGCCACACAGCTTGTACTCTGCCCATGGATGCGAATTCGCTGATGAGTTTGTCAAGAGCGGCCGCCTTCACCATCAGCGGGAGGAGCTTGATTTTGGTTGCTGCCTGGGTAACGGTGTTTACATTTTCGACCGACGCGCCGAAATCGCCTACTTCGCTGTTGTGCGATGCGGTGTCACACTCGCGAAGGCTCGGTTCAGTGCGAGCGCTTTTCACTGCACCAACATCGCGTGCATCATTAGATGACGCTTGCCTCGAAATTTTATTGCCCCTGGCAATGCGTTCATTTTTTGCAGGGCTCGAGCCTGCCATCCTCTTCTTCGTGCTCATCACACACTACACGAAGCGTCCAATTTATGACGCGGAAAGAAAAACACAATACGAATAACGCGAAAAACTAACAGAAAAACCAAACGACGATTTCCAAGTTGGATTACCACTGGTGGGGTCCAATCTTAGATCGAAGCGCAGCGAAAGCAAAGTGAACTGGATTGCTCAACAGTCCGATGCCGAATGAAAGTTTTCCTCAGCGAGATCCACTGTTTATACTCTAGGCAAGTATTCCCCTTCATTCTTCTACTTTTCCTTCGTTCACGGAGACTTTCAATCCTACGATTTCCCCTCCGTTAGTCGTCGATAAGTTGCTCGTTATTGACATCTCTGTTCGGGAATGCACACAAATGGTCAGAACAAATGTATGGGAAAATGGAAACGCTTAAAGTGTTCATGAATTTTAACCATTTACAAACCAGGGGATTGCAATGTATAGCATATTAAACAAATCTTACAGAATTTTTGATTAGTTTAGTGTGTAAATCGTCAAAATCCGTTCGCGGCAAAAATAGTTATTAACGTTAACTTTATTTCATAAAAACGTGACCTGTTTTCTGATTTGGCACCCTTAATGAAAGACGTAGTTCTACGTCAAAAGTATTTGTTTAGAAAAATCATTACGTTTGAACTACTGGACCGATTCAGATAATCGTATATCAAATTAAAGCGAATAAGCTATTCTTTTGTGGAAAAATACTTTACTCGCGAGAAAATTGGATTTTGTTTTCGTAATTATCGATTGTGTTCGTTTTTTTTAAACCAGACCAAGGGCGCTATATATTTTCATATTTTTTCTTGAAAGCTGAGGATTTTTTACATAGTATATCCAAGAATCAGAGGTGTGTTTTATCGTTTTTGAATTATTATTTTTCGAATTCAACATGAGTTAGTCTTCGTTCGACATTCCTTTGTGACAAGACGGAATCTATGCGAATATGATTCTATTTTTTACCAAATTCAATATTTAATATTTTTTCAAAGAAGACTAGCTCATTGACTTTAATGTAATATGTCGATTATCCAAATTTGTTAGGTAGTTAAAAAGTTATGAATTTTTGAAAACCGTTTTTGGAATAAAAAGTGAAATATGATTTTTAGAACATCGATTAACTTTGAAAAATTATAATTCAAAAACAAAAATAAACACATTTCTGATTTGTGGATATGTTATGTAAAAAATGCTCAGCTTTCAATATTCAAAAAAATATAGCGCCCTTGGTCCCGAGATCATGAAAACTATAAAAACTAAAAAAATATTATGAAATTAAAATTCAAATTTATCAAATTTGCAGGTGTAGTATTTTCTCAAAAAAGACCAGCTAACTGGTTTAATTTGATATGTCGATCATCCGAATCGGTCCAGTAGCTCAGAAGTTATGGTTTTTTTAAAAAAAAAGGCATTTTAGAAAAAAAAGAGTTTTTGGACCACCCTAAAATGGAAGGTCACCCTAACAAAAAAAAAAAAAAAATACGGGTCTGATATTTTGCAATAAAGAACAAAACTACCACTACTCACGGAAATCGGAGATCCACTAAATCGGGTTGGCATGGAATGGCTGTATAATCGAGTTCGACCTGTTACTTCAGGACCCGGGTTTTGTTATTGTGGTTTAAGTTGAAAATCTGGCTAAGAAAATCAATTTTACTCGCGTTGGTTTGCACCTGCGACCTGCGTTTTGCAAGGAAAGAGCTTGCAAACATTTGTTAACATATGGTCTTTTTATATTTTTGCTCCAGAATTGGATTGTCCTTGTACTCCAATTTGTGAACTATCGCTGTATTTACCAGAAAATAGTGCGTTCAATTTTTTTTTCGGAGTTCGATCCATGCATCGAAACTTGTTTCAAATTACGAACACTACTTTAACGCTAATTTTAATAAAGATTTCTGCATAAAAGATTTTTTTAACAATTTATAGTAGATTCGTAACGAGATTCTTACCGAACGAACATATAAACAGAAAACAAAATAGTTTGAACTACAAAAATTTAAAAATTCACGATGCTTGCTTTCTACGGAATTTGCTAATGCAAACATTTTATTTATCACTGGCTTTCGATAGTCACTTTTTTTTGTAAATATTCAGTATTATAAATTTTAGGCAGTATCGATACCTGTAAATGAATTTTAAAATAAATCCTATAAACCGAAGAATGTTAGGGTTTTCATTATGCAATTATTTATAAGATTGAAGTTTAGTAAATTTACATTTAAAATGAAGTGTCCGGAATTTTAATCATGCATAGAAACTTGATTCGAATTCCGAACACTACTTCAATACTAATTTTAATGAATATTTCTGCACAAAATATCATTTTTTTTTCATCTTTTTATTATAGTCCCTTACCTTTCCTAGTACCTAATATGAAAACAGCAAACAAATCAGTTGAAAAAACTACAAAAACTGAAAAATTAACGATTCTCGTCTTTTACGAAATTTGCTAACGCAAACATTTCATCATTGGTTTTGACTGTCATTTTTTTGCAAATGTTTAATATTTTAAATTATATGCTGTATCAATGCCTGTAAATGATGTTAAAACGTAGCTTATACCTCAAAGAATGACAGGGCTTTAATTATTCAATTATTATTAATGTTATAATTAAAGTGTAGTAAATTTACATTCAAAAATGAAGTGTTCGGAATTTGAGACAAAACGGTACAGCACAAAGGGTTCTTATTCCCTTCAGCGAAATTCATTTTCAGCTATTTTCAGTTAGACCACTGCCATAGATGTAAAGATTTCGATCAGCATTTGTCAGAATATCTTTTTCGTTTTTGAATGGTTCTCTCTGATGAAAGGAAAAAAGTTACTAGGTCCGGGAACAAAAATGTAACCGAATTTTCCGGCTTAGTCCTGCAATTTCTGACAAATACAAAAAAAGCTTCATGTTCGATGCTGAATAACTCGTTGACTAAAATTCTACTCAATCAATTCATTTGGAATCTATCTCAAATATGAAAATAACAACAAATAGTTTGAATGATCTGAAACGATTTCAAAGTTGAGTGAATTACGAAAACTATTTCATTCAACAAGGTTTTTTCAATGTATAATATTTGTTATTTGTTTTATTCTAAAAACCAACCAAACTTTCCTTATATCTAAAACTTCACAAAGCTAAGACTCTAGTCTGTTCGACAATGAGAATTATACTAGTTGCAAACACCAGGATCAAAAGACTCGAATGAATAAAATGTCTCTCAGCTAAATTAAGTTATTCCAGAAACATTTACTACGGTTGTCAGTGAAGGAAACTTAAACTTCCGTATATGAAATCAAAGCGAATAACTATATCGGTCGTATTTCGAAGAATTATTCGTTTGCCAGCGTCCTCAAGAAGAAGGAGCGTGGAATTCGTAGAATTTCCTCCGCCGCTGTCATCAACAGTTATTAGGTTTGAATATATTACTCTTATTTCAAATCCAAATTCACGTATGTATGCGATGGCAAAGTTATCGATTCCAGGAATTCCGTCGCTTTCATTTTCATGACCTTCGCACAGACTTCTCATCCATCAAACCATTCATTTCTCGTCGTGCAAAGAAGAAGTTATTCCATTCGCGCGCCATTCTCCCAAATGACAGGTGCAAAGTGATTTTTCACTGGAAGCTGAGGATGTTATGATTTTCGATGCCAATTCGCATTTTTCATCACTTTGAGAAGATGGCCATCATACTTTCGGATGTGTTTCGCACGTTTTCGGAGGCAAACAACAACAACACGAAAGGAAAAAAAAAGATTGTGAATGATTTATGATTCGGCTGTAAATCAGCTCCTATCAACTTTCTCTTAACCCAATGCAATTTATCCACATCTTTTTTTCTTTGCTGCTTTAGCAAAGGAAGATAAGCGATGGGAGTGAGGACATCGTCAGTCGAACATAAATCTTCACCTCCTCGAAGCACAGCGTTGATGAGAGTGAGTTATCGAGGGCTGAATATGTTTCCACGTCGTTTGGAAATGCGAAATGTTGATTGTATCGTGAATTAATTATACGTGAAATTCATCAGTGTTAAGTTCTCACAATATTGACCTGGGTGACCTGACCGGCCTTCCGGAAGAACGAAGCCAATTGTGGGAATACATTTTCCCAAGTCGTTTGAATTATCAAAAATAAAACGAGCGAAACGCAATCTGTTTTTGACATGCAAGGCAAAATTCAGTTTAGAGTTTGTCGATCTGGCAGAATCAGTAACAGCACCAGAGAATAAAGATTAATCAGACCTGTTTAAGAATCCTTCTTGCTCTCACTTTGGGAAGGAAATCGTTTTGCTTTCGGTTGCCTGCCGGAGCCTAAACTGCTGTTTCTAGTAGAGAAAATTTGCTGAAATGATGGAAGGCAAACGGGCTCTCGATGGCGAGAGAAAAAAATCCGTTGGCTGATGAATCGTTTGTAATCCGTCTTTTTTCTTGCTTTTTTTTCTCACTGGGATTCATTTTGTCGACGGCGCCGCAGCATAATTCTGGCCGAAAACTACGGTTCCGAGCTCCGGGAGTGAAAGGGAGATGTCATACGGTTTCAACTAGCTCATTTATCAGACCGTTGTCAGCAGAATATGGTGGACCAGCGGCAAGCAAGCTTTCCTTTCGTCCTCTCGATTCGGTCGGCTCTTTGTTCTTTCCGTTTCAGGACGTGGGATTACGAGACCGCTCGTAAGCTTGCGTTTAATAGAATCCAGTTCCTAATGACATGTAATCATTTCTCAGAGTGACAAAGTGATGGAACAGAGGGCTTCTCCCTGGGAAAAATACATCCATCCGGCGGGGGTGACAATGATGATGACATGTGAACTGAATGAAAGCATTGCGATCGGACGGAAGAGTTCATAATGTGAGAAAATATTGATAACGTTCGTGTCGTAATCAGATAGCATATATTTGCGAACGATAGAGAGGGAACACAGAGAATTTGAAAGTACTCTATCTTCTGGATGTAGAACAAATCTCACTTTGATTACATTTAATTCCCGAGAGCAATGCTCACTCAACTCAATTTTATAGTCATACATACGATTTGTTCTATTTATTACGCACTTATCTCATTGATTGGTTGCTTTGCCAATCACAATCTCATCACTCGGCTAAGTCTATAAAGAAAACACATAAAAGCGATTTAAATCTTGAAGCTTCCGCCGCATTCAAAAGAGAGAGTGCGATGAAACGGAAAATGCAATTTTCAATGCAGCTAAATAATCCGGGCTTACGCATATTAAAATCCCCTTTCTATGTCCCCTCCTCCGTGTGGGAGGAAGCTGCGAGCGCGGATGCAGCGAAATCGAGAGAAACTTTCTTCTTTATTCAATTAGTTTAAACGAGGAACACATCCCTCCGACGCGGAACGCAGGACTTTCTCCGGATTTTATCCGTTTGGAAAAGTCAAGCAGAGCCGACCGTCGTGAGTAACTAGCGTTCAGTTAATTTACTCGGTGTGTTCCCGATAAAGCATCGGGTAGGGCCCAAAAAGTTATACTGAACTGTTTGGAAAATTAATAAAAAGTGGAAATAAATTAGTAAAAATTCCGCTGTCTCCGGCCGATTTCTAACGAACCCAGCCAACGATACTGCAGCGAAGTTTATCCAAACCAGATACCGGAATGCGGGAGTTGGAGCCATTCGAAAGTATTTCCAGCCTCCAATTCCAATGGCAAGGAAAAGCGGGTGGAGTATGGAAAATTGAACCAGAGCCAAAATGAGAGCTTTTTCCGCTGTGTGAATGCATTACATAGTAAAACTTCCCTCACTTATTTCGATTGCGTCTTCGTGAGAAAGATGGCAAAAAAAATTCTAAGAGATAACGAAGAATGTTTTTGTCAAATATTTGGAATGTTTTGCACTCGGAGAGATCCGGCCCAGCCGATATGCAGCTTGTCTGGGATAGATGCCAGGACAGTTTTTGTGTTAAATTGCATCTAAACGAATGACAACAGAGACAAGCCATTCTGGTAAAAACGTTCGCGCCTGTCATCAATTTATAATATACTAGCTAACCTGGCAAACTTCGTCCCGCCCATTTACTTGATTAATTCTCGAGTAATGCAGAAATTTGTGTTTTATTTGTATGGCAGCCACCCCTAAAAAAGGGGGGAGGGGTATCTAACCACCATAGAAACATTCATTGCACCCTAAAGTTTCCATATGCCTAATTTGGTTTAATTTGCTTGATTAATTCTCGGGTAATGCAAAAATTTGTGTTTCATTTGTACGGCAGCCCCCTCTAAGAGAGGGGGAAGGAGTATCTTAACACTATAGAAACATTTATTGCATCCTAAAACCTCCACATGCCAAATTTGGTTTCATTTGCTTGATTAATTCTAGAGTAATGCAGAAATTTGTGTTTCATTTGTATGGCAGCCCCCCCTTTGAGTGGGGGAAGGACTGTCTAACCATCATACAAATATTTATTGTACCCTAAAACTTTCACATGCCAACTTTGGTTTCGTTTGCTTGGTTAATTTCCGAGTAATGCAGAAATTTGTGTTTCATTTGTATGGCAGCCCCCCCTTAGAGAGGGGGGAGGGGTCTCAAAATATCACGAAAACCTTCCCCGGCCCCAAAAACCCCTACATACCAATTTTCATGTCGATCGGTTCAGTAGTTTCCGAGTCTATAAGAATCAGACAGACAGACAGACATCACTCCATTTATATATATATAGATTGTGATATGTATTTCAACACAACGTGTCCTGAGAAGTGTACATTGCAATGTAGACAATCGATTTGACCTTTTCTGAATTAGCAGTATCTTTTTTCCGAAATGGAAAACTTAGCTCCATCAGTTATGTATTTTCGCAATGCGGGTGGATGGGAAAAGTCAATTTTCGACTTGAAGCTTCAAATTTTCTTAGAAGCTGTCCGAATGTGTGTGTGTATGTGTGTGTATCTTGATAGAATTTCATACTGTTGGCTCCCCGTGCCACAAATTTCTGTTCCCATTGTGTCTTGACACGTGTAGTCGAAACTCCAGTGTTTTTTTTTAGTTCTTATGTGCACAATTTTGTAATAGAATGAGAGTGCCGAATGGGCTTTAAACTAACCTATCGATTGAATGGGTGACTTTCCACAAATATTTCTCGATGTTAGGTCAACATTTGAAAGTGAAAGTTAAGAATATCCGAGACCAACAAATATTTCGCTAGAATCAGAAACCACAGGGCAAGTCGAAAGAATTTTTTTTGCAGTAAAATCCCCCGACCAGAACGGGAATCGAACCCGAACCGAATCATGCCAGGATAGTGTGGAACGTTAACCACTCTGCCACGGGAGCACCAATCTATCTACTGATCTCGAAATATATCCTAAGAAGTGTGCATTGATACATTATCGACTACCTTTGGTACCATTAAAGAGTCATTTCACAATTCCTCGTCTTCAACTCATTTCGCTGCATCAGGATGGTCAATGTGTTTCAGATCGAAATCACCACTTTTGTACCGCCAAAACTACCTTCCCCATGTTCTCACTGCTGGAGAATGTTCATCATGATTTCCGCAAACGAATGATTTGCTTCGACCGCTTTTTCTTCAAATGAAAAAAATGTAGCGAATCCCGCGAATACTCTTTATTTGGAACGATAGTCGAGATTTTAATACGCTGAGTAATCAAATTATTTTGTTTTGTTTTTTTTGCAGAATGACACTAAAATCAAAGAAGAGAAGTGGAGCTTGAGAGAAAAAAGTGGCAACTGTTTGTGGTAAGAAAATGTAAACAGTGAAAAAATTATGGTTTACGCTCTAAAAATTGAACAGAATGTTGAGATGCCTCTAAAATGGTGGGAGACATCATATATAAGTTGGGAGGTTCGTATATAATGTTATTAATGTTAGCATTATCATGATGAACACGGCGAATAGAATAGGAATTACGAACTGAACGAATACGAATAAAAAATAAATATAGACGCTGATAGAGCTATGGAGAAATATTATAACGCATTTTTATCAGTTTATCTATCATGTTGTTAATATTTGCATTATCAAAATAAACACATATGTATTGTAATCCTATGGAGAAATATTATAACGCATTTTTATCAGTTTATCTATCATGTTGTTAATATTTGCATTATCAAAATAAACACATATGTATTGTAATCCTAACTTGCTGAGCTATTCATAATGCAGCGACCGCATAACAAGAGACGGATTTGTTTACCCATGTTTGTGATAGGGACCGATCGAGGAAAAATAAACATATCTCTATCGCACGATCCTTTTTGCGGCTCGTGTGAATCATAGGTATAGTTTTATGATAGGGACGGATCGATCCCAAATAAATAAATACATTTCTCCTGCACGATCCTGTTTGTGGATCGTGTGATTCATAGGGTGTAGTTTTAAGATAGGAATTTTTGTTTATGCTTTGGTGTTACGATAGCGGCGAGCTTATCGCAAGTTTGTTTGTTTATTGTATTCTAAAAACAAGAGATAGGGTATGATTTTACGATAGTGGCGAAGTTATCGCAAGTACGTTTTTCTTTTATTATACTTCGAAGTATAACGAAGAGGTAATAGATGCAAGAAAAACTTATATATAATTTCTAAGATAGAAAATAAAACAGTTAGTATCTAGACACAGTGAAGAACGGTCGTGTTTTCCGTTAATAAATTGAAAGAAAAAACCTAAGACCGCTCGGGCGTTCGCATGTGGTGACAGCGGTTCGCGAACGCGTTAGTTATTAATTATTAAGTGAAATAAGTGACTTAACATAGTGTGTAAGAGTGCAAGTTCTGAGCGAAGTGTATTACAACGGAAAGTGTGTGGAGAATTTTTTTTGTCCTTGTCAAGTCAAGTGAAATAAACTAAATAATAAGTACATGGCAAAATAGTACGCCGCAAAGAAGTGATTATTAAAAAGGAAATCATGTTGCGGGAATAAGAAATTGAACCACGTGGAAAATTAGAAGAGCTTTACATTTTTTAAAGCACTATGTGGTTCTCCGGAATATTCACAATGTTCGTATCACATACTATATGATACATGAGGGCGACATCAATTACGAGAAACCCGTTCGTTACCCTATAAAGAGCGAATCCAGGAAAAGCATCACAGGAGGCGATATGTGAAAATTATTGTTAGCCGTAGATATAGTATCAGAGTTTGAATAGACTAGACGTAAAAATAAAATCGTGTTCAGTTAGAATAGAAGCGAATTCAAAAACCGAAAACCTACAAGCCAATCAAGACGTTGAAGAACCCCTGCATACAGTGGCGTCGATTCTCCGCCATTCCACTCCAGCATCCACCCGCTATCGAACATATGGTCCTTCGAACCGGATAGACGTCGAGAAGGTTCCGTCTATCCAGCCTTCCGGTTCTTTAATGACCCTTGAGAAGCATTTTCATCAGCAACAGTTACACCACGGTGTTCAACAGGAAAATTACATAAATATATATATATATATATATATATATATATATATATATATATATATATATATATATATATATATATATATATATATATATATAAGTTACCGTCAATTCCAAACGGCAACACCAGCCATGCACCAGCTCGAACAACCTAAACAGCGGCATCATCACTTTTGGCCAAACGTCCCATCTTCACTGAAATAACATATTCAACGTAGACACCACAACACGAATCAGCATAACAGGCAACGGTACGCAACTCGAGAATGTAGGTATCAAATTCCCTTCGGCTCATTGAGTAGGCATAAATCATAAGTCATGTAAACTGGAAGCGATAATAAAGTTAGTCTTAATCTTACAGTGAACAAGTGTAGTTCTTTTTTTAAAAAACGCTCTCCTTTAATTTAAAAACGTAAGTGGCGCAGTCGTGCGGATTGCGGTTTTAGTTAGAAGTTCGCGTGTGTGACCGAATCGACGGCTTATCGATTGTAGTGGCACCCCAAGGACAACTAACAAAACCAAGCGATCAGAACCAGCGAAGGAATATCGCAAAAATTAAGGTAAGCAAAAAGAGACTAGGTATAGTGATTTAATATTTAGTGATTTAATAACGAATAAAAAGGTGATTTTTTTTATAACCGGTACCAAGTGAAAAACTTTATAAAAAGATATTTTAATTTCCTAGAGACTAGGCGTAGTGATTTAATATTTAGTGATTTAATAACGAATAAAAAGGTGAATTTTTATAACCGGTACCAAGTAAAATACTTTTTTAAACAAGGAAATTTTAATTTCCAAAATTAAGCGATTTAGGAATTTCAATCGAGGCCGAGACATGGCAGAGAACCAGCTCGAACTTCTCCAAGCGAGTTTGGAACAACTGGCCAGCCGTCTGGCCGAGAAGGATGAGCAGATCGCTCAATTACAAATCCAAGCAGCGCAAGGTGAGCGAAATGCTCAATCACTTGCCGCCCAACTGGCTGCCAACAGGCAAGCGAACCCCGTGCAGGTGATTCAAGTGCCGGAGCAAAGAACGGAATCGATACTAAAATCGTTACAGACGCCCCAAATTATTCGGGATCTTCCGTGTTTCGACGGAAACCCGTTAAAATTAAACTCATTTTTAAAGGGGATTGATAATATAATCCCTCTGCTGAATGAGGCACAGAATACTAACGTCTATAGAGTGTGGATTCAAGCGATCCGCACAAAAGTAATTGGGGACGCTGACAACGTACTCGAACTATACGGCACCAACCTAACGTGGGCCGAGATAAAACAAACCCTAATCACACATTACAGCGACAGGCGTGACGAGGTCTCCCTCACCAGAGACCTCTTCAAATTGAACCAAATCGGAAACGTGGAAGAATTTTACTCCAAGGTATCGCACATCGTTTCACTGCTCACAAATAATCTGAGCATAACAGAACAAAATGCAGCCGTGAAACAAGCAAAGAAAGAATTTTTCCAGGACATAGGGCTAAAAGTTTTCCTCGCTGGCTTAAGAGAGCCGCTAGGACCAATCATTAGAGCCCAATGCCCCACTACAATGAAAGACGCTCTCCGACTTTGTATGGAGGAGCAAAACTATAATTATGTAAAATCATATAAACCAATGCTACCACCGAAACCATTTAATCATCCAAGAGCTCCTATTCCTCCAAACATACCTACCCGGCCAGTGAATCCTTTTAAATTTTCAGCACCATACAATGGTCCTGTGAACGTACCCCGTTTTCCACCGAACCCCAAACCAATCAATTGGCAACCTAATTTCTCTCCAAACCCAATTCAGAGACCCCCAATTTTCAGAAATAATTTCACCCAGCAACCAAATCCTAATTTTCCCCGCAATCAGTTTGGACAAAACCATCAAAATAATTTTCCCAAACCAGTCCCTATGGAGGTGGATCACTCGATCCGAAGTAGGAACGTAAATTACATGAATAGAAACAATAATAACCATTTTAAACCACGCCAGAATTTAAATCCTTTTCACCCAAGTCCCAACTATCATTTCGAACATTGTGAAGAAACATATTTGCCCGATTATGGACATGCTGAAAATGACAATTATGCCTTAGCGAAGGTTGAGGGAAATTACCCAGACTATGACCCCCATAACAACATCTATTCAGAAAATGATCCAAACATTTTCGGAGGAAACATCGAAACTAATGAGACATCTGAGAACACAGAAGGAAATGTAGATGATTTAAATTTTCAACCGGATTCAGACAGTTCAAACGGGAGATAACAAATTTTATCCCATATGTAAAATTAAACACGAAAATAGGAGAGATGAAATTTTTGATAGACAGTGGCGCTAACAAAAATTACATCAATCCTGCGAAAATTGCAAATCTAAAAATTTCCAAACTAAATCATTCTTTCGTCAGAAATATCAACGGCACCCATTCCATTAGCGAATCCGTTGAATTTTCTCCCTTCGATGGAAAACCTCCCATCACATTCTTTTTGTTCAAATTTCATCCCTACTTTGACGGACTTATTGGCTATCAAACATTGACTGAACTTGAAGCCGACATAATCACTTCTTCTAACACACTTAAATTTCCAGACTATACCATCCAGATGAGTAGGAAATATCCTAATTCCTACGACATCAACTTGAATGCAAATGAAGAGGTTCCTATAAAACTTCCAATAGACATACAGAACGGTGACTTCTATATTCCAGAACTTTACTCCTTAACAAACGACGTGAATATCCTTCCAGGACTCTATCGATCAACCGATAATAAAGCTACTGTCATGATTAGAAATACTAGCCATTGTCCGGTGAAAGTTAATTCAAACAGACCTATTTTTTCCGAATTAAACAATTTTGACGAAGTCTCACCTCCTGATTCAATGAATAATAACCCTCAAGAACTGCTGAAACAAATCCGCTCAGACCACCTAAACTCAGAAGAACGCCAAAATCTGTTCAAAATAATAAAGAAATACAGCGATATATTTCATCAAGAAGGACTAAACTTGACCTTCACAAGTGCTATTAAACACGAAATTAACACCAAAGATGAAATACCGGTACACTCGAAATCCTATAGATACCCTTATTGCCATAAAGCTGAAGTGCAACAGCAAATAAGCAAAATGCTCGATCAGGGTATTATTCGTCACTCGAGCAGCCCTTGGTCTTCCCCGGTGTGGATTGTCCCCAAGAAAGAGGACGCATCAGGGAAGCGAAAATGGCGTCTAGTGATAGACTATAGAAAATTGAACCAAAAGACTATCGAAGACAAGTACCCTATACCCAATATAAATGAAATATTGGACAAACTGGGACGTTGTCACTATTTCTCTACATTGGACTTAGCTAGTGGGTTTCACCAAATTGAAATTCAAGATCGGGACATACCAAAAACCGCCTTCAGCGTGGAGCATGGGCACTATGAATTCCTTAGGATGCCATTTGGTCTTCGGAATGCTCCATCCACGTTTCAACGCGTGATGGATAATGTCCTTAGAGATTATATTGGCACCATATGCCTTGTGTATATGGATGACATTATAATTTTCTCCACCAGTCTTCAAGAACACATTGAAAGCCTTTGTAAAATTTTCGATAGACTTAAAAGATTTAACATGAAACTTCAGTTGGACAAAAGCGAATTCTTGAAAAAAGAAGTTGCTTTCCTGGGTCATATTGTGACTCCAGAGGGCGTTAAGCCTAATCCCAATAAAATACAAACAATAAAAGAGTGGCCTTTACCTAAGAATGAGAAACAACTCCGTGGGTTCCTCGGCGTGTTAGGATATTATAGGAAGTTCATTAGAGACTTTGCGAAAATCGCAAAGCCCCTAACAAACTGTTTGAGGAAAGGTGAGGAAGTCCATCATTCAGAGGAATTTATTGAAGCTTTTCACAAATGTAAAAATATATTAACAAGTAGCGACATACTGCAATACCCCGACTTTACACGAGACTTCATCTTAACCACAGACGCCTCTAACCACGCGATTGGAGCCGTATTATCCCAAGGCATAATAGGTCGAGACAAACCAGTAGCGTTCGCCTCGAGAACTCTAACCAAATCCGAAGAAAATCTCTCAACGATCGAAAAGGAATTACTAGCCATTTGGTGGGGCTGTAAATACTTTCGACCATATTTATTTGGCCGCAAATTCACACTATACACTGACCACCAGCCCTTGACTTACGGTTTAAATTTGAAAACCCCCAACAGTAAATTGATCCGCTGGAGATTAGATCTTGAAGAATACGACTATGACATTAAATACCGACCAGGCAAACAAAACACTGTTGCCGACTCCCTATCTCGGATTCCCCTAGAGATCAATCTCAACGAAGACACAGATAATAACGAAGACGAAAACGATACCGACGACGCAACCGTTCATTCGGCAGACACGGATGACTCGGAATTCATACCTATGACACTAAAACCACTGAATGCATTTTCAAATCAAATAGTTTTAAAAATTGGACAGACAGACAGTGAAGAAGTCGAAGAGATTTTTCCACGCGTGTTCAGAAAAACGATAACAAAATTACATTTCGGAGTTCCGACCCTTCTAAGAATACTACGTGATTACACAAATCCAAAAAAATTAAATTGCATCAATTGTCCAGAGACCGTCCTACCTTCTCTTCAAATAGTCTACAAAAACTATTTTAGCCGAAATAAAACTTTTAGAATGAGAATATCCCAAATCACCTTAGAAGACGTCACTACCGAAGAACGCCAGAACGAAATCATACGAGGACAACACGATTTCGCCCACAGAGGTATTCAGGAAAATCTTCAGCAAATCTCTCGAACATACTATTTCCCTAGCATGAAAAGAAAAATCAGAACGTACATAAGATTATGCGATCAATGCAATAAAGCCAAATATGATAGAGCACCTTACAAAATCAAACTAGGACAGACCCCCATCCCAAAACGGCCACTAGAGATTATCCATGTGGACATATTCATATCTCAACCGGATATGTTCTTATCCATTGTAGATAAATTCTCTAGGTTCGGAGTTTTAGTAAGTATCAAGTCCAGAACAATATAAGATATAAGAAGAGCCCTTCTGAAGTTCTTTAGCACTCATGGGAAACCTCAACTTATTGTATGCGATAACGAGCCATCCATGAGATCTATTGAGGTTCGAGGACTCCTCGATGACCTAGGCATACAAATATATTTTACACCGACAAATCATAGCGAGACCAACGGAATAGTGGAAAGATTCCACAGTACACTCGCCGAGATTTATCGTTGTAATAGGCATAAGTATGAATCACTATCCAACAAAGAATTATACAGAATTTCTTGCACTTTATATAATGAAACCATACATTCTGCAACTAACATGAAACCCCGAGAAATCTTTTTAGGTATCAAGGACCAAGATGAAAGACCTCTGGACGCCGAAGAAATATTGGCAAAAAGAGATAAATTATATGACGAAGTCGTATTAACACTGACCAAAACACAAAGGAACACACATAAACAACACAACCGGCATCTGGAAGACGAACCAAAATTGGTCCCAGATCAGCAAGTGTTACATAAAGTGCAGGGAATTCGGAATAAAACGAGAAAACGATATTCAACGGTTCAAGTTGTCGAAGACAGATTGAAAAGCTTTATTGACGACTCGAATCGTAGATTACACAAAAATAATATAAAAAGAATAAATAATAACTAATAATATTTTTTCTTTCAGATGGCACTTTGTCTGTTGATCCTTCTTGTTCTGCAAATGCAACTTTATTTTGGACAAATCATTCAAATTCAAGACATTTCAACAAACCCCGGACTATTGACCATACGAATGGAATCAACATTCATCAAAAACGGACATATTCACGTTTATCACGAAGTAGACCTCGACCTATACCAACCTATACTTAACCAACTCAACACCATAATCACCGGATTAGAAACCTTTCCTAACATCAGAGAAATCACAAGAATGTTGCGTAGTAAAATGCATGAAATTACAAACTTATACAGAATCCTTTCCCCTAAGGAGAGACACAGAAGAGGAGCCTTCAATTTTTTAGGGTCTACAATAAAATTAATTACAGGAAACCTAGACCAAGAAGATTTAGACAGAATTAACACGGAGATTGAACATCTCAAGGCAGGAAATCGACAGTTAATTAATGAAAACAATTTACAAGCAACAATCAATGAAAAACTACAAAATAGAATAAATAAAATAATCCAATCCATTAATGACCAACAAAGTAAGTTGGTAAAACAAATTATTTCAAATAGACAAGCTATATTAGATCCCAACAATGTAAACCAAAATTTCACGGCCCTCAGCAAAGTAATCAGAGTTTCATTTCACCTAGACCAAATACGAAACCACCTAGACACCGTATTCGAAACCATTCAATTAGCTCGCGTAAATGTGATTTCGAGGAACTTCCTAGAACCGGAGGAATTAAAAGTCATAGTGCATCAGTTAGAAAAACAGAACATTACATTGCTTAATTCAGAACAGGCTTATGAATTTATAAGTATAAAAATAGTCTTTAAGAACAGCAAATTATATTTTGTTATCTCAGTGCCATTTGTTAAAACGGAAATATTTAACGAGTTGCTGCTGGAACCATTACCAATCAACGGAACATCTCTAAAACTACCATCAAGGACAGCAATAGTAGGAAGCCAATCAACTTATCTTCTCAACGGGCGATGCCAACCTGTGGGACAAAATACCATGTGCGATCAGAACAATCTGATAGACGTTTCCAACGACGCATGTTATTCCAAAATCCTACGAGGATTTTCCGGAAAGTGCAGCTTCGTGGATCACGATGCCAATTCAGGCGTCAAGCGGCTAACTGATTTCCATATCGTGCTGAAGGACGTCAAAAAGTATTCATACAAACGGATTGCAAACTGACAAACAGAACACTATCAGGTAGTTTTCTAATATACTTCTCAAACTGTGCAGTAATCATCAATGGCACAAAGTTTGACAATCGAGAAAGACACAACAAACAAACACCACTGGCAATATCGCTAGATGGTCTACAAATAGAAAAAGGCGCTCTCGAGGAGAATATAACTATAGAAAAACTACAAGAATTAAACATCCGCAACCGTGAACGAATGGATTCAATAGAAGAATCATTTGCAATCCATATCTCAACAAATATCGGAATATTTTCGATAATTATAATTTCTGGAATAGTAATAGCCATAACGAAAATCAACAAACGCACTAGTAACGTATTTAAAATTGGCCAGCATCCATTCCCAGAACCCCGCAGAACATTACCAGAGAAGAAGGAAAATTCAGAGAAACCAACATCCGCTAAAATCGAACCGGGACGGTTCGAACTTCATGAGGGAGCAGTTACCGTCAATTCCAAACGGCAACACCAGCCATGCACCAGCTCGAACAACCTAAACAGCGGCATCATCACTTTTGGCCAAACGTCCCATCTTCACTGAAATAACATATTCAACGTAGACACCACAACACGAATCAGCATAACAGGCAACGGTACGCAACTCGAGAATGTAGGTATCAAATTCCCTTCGGCTCATTGAGTAGGCATAAATCATAAGTCATGTAAACTGGAAGCGATAATAAAGTTAGTCTTAATCTTACAGTGAACAAGTGTAGTTCTTTTTTTAAAAAACGCTCTCCTTTAATTTAAAAACGTAAGTTATATATATATATATATATATATATATATATATATATATTCAAGGCATTACCCCTACCTTGACAAGAACTTTTCTCCGTATTCCACGATGTCGACGGGAGCCGAACGGAAACTCCGCGGTTTGAAGAACCGCAGACGCAGTATTCTGTCCTCGTTTGCCTGCATCACAGAATTTGCCGACAATTATCAAGAGGAGAGTGATGCAATGGAACTGCCTGTTCGTTTGGATAACCTCTCTGCACTATGGACCGAGTTCAATTCAGTGCAGGCCGAGTTGGATACTTTGGAAGACACGGATGAAGCCATGGCTGCGTATCTGAGCACCGAGTTCGAAAAACGTTATTACCGCACAAAAGGTATACTAATGCAATTTAACAACGTATCATCTCGTCAACAACACATGCAAAACCCACAACGTGAATTCCCGAGCCAAATGAGCTGCATAAAACTGCCGGATGTTAAATTACCCGTATTCAATGGACAGTTCGAAAGTTGGCTAAATTTCCATGATTTATTTGATTCGCTCGTCCACTCTTCAACGAATCTATCAACCATCCAGAAATTTTACTATCTACGGTCTTCTCTGGCTGGTGAAGCGTTAAAGGTGATTCAAACAATACCTATAACAAGTGATCAGTGTGCTGTTGCATGGAAGATGCTCGTTGACCACTTTTCAAACCCTCGGCGTCTGAAGCGTATATACGTTCAATCATTGTTTGAATTTTCCACTATACGAAGAGAAAATGCATCGGAGTTACATTCACTTGTAGAAAAATTTGAAACCAACGTAAGAGTGTTGAAGCAGCTAGGTGAACACACCGAATATTGGGATGTACTTCTGATTCATCTGCTAAGTACGCGGCTAGATCCTGTCAGCAGAAGAGACTGGGAAGAATATGCGGAAACGCTTGAAAATGTCACTTTCGATGAAATCGTTCAATTCTTACAACGTCGAGTCAATGTATTGCAGTCAGTCGTTATTAAACCTGCTGAAGTACAACAATTTAACGTGAAAAAGAACTGCATTCAACGGTCGGGAAACATCGGAACATTCCAGAATGCAGCACGTGAATGTACAGCTTGTTCGGGTCAACACTCTCTTTATCAATGTAGCGCATTTTCCAAAATGTCCGCAGAAGAGAAGGAGCAATTTATTCGACGTAACCAACTTTGCCGTAATTGCATGCGTCGTGGTCATGTTCTGAAAGAGTGTCCATCAGAAAGCAACTGCCGCAAGTGTGGAGGACGACATCACACTCTGTTGTGTTCCGCTCAAAGATCAGTTAATTCAAAACAAACAGCTTCAATTCAGCAATCGCCAGTTATTAATCAACCCAGTTACTCGAAGGGTAACGAATATACCGTATCATCAACGCCGGTAGTACATACAGGAATCACGAATTTTACAAGAAATGATAGAACTAGTCATAGGGTGTTATTAGCCACAGCAATCGTCCTGTTAGTCGACAACAACGGTGTAGAGCATCCTGTTAGAGCCCTGCTTGACTCTGGCAGTGAGTGCTGCTTCGTTACAGAACGTGTGAGTCAGCGGATGTACATACATCGCAAAAAGGTGAATCTTCCAATCGCAGGAATAGGACAATCCTCAACGCAAGTACGGTTCATGTTCCGGTCGATGCTCAAATCCCGACATAGCAACTATACTGCTGAGATTGATTTTTACGTTCTTCCGCGGGTTACTGTAGACTTGCCTTACATCTCAGTAGACATATCAACATGGAAGTCTCCAACCGGAATTCAACTAGCCGACCCTTCGTTTTATGAATCGAGTAACATTGATGTAGTTATAGGAGCAGAGATATTTTTCGATATTTTCAAACCATCGGGACGACTATCATTGGGCAACTCATTGCCATGGCTGATAAATTCAACGTTTGGATGGATAGTCTCCGGCAACACACATCAAAAACATACGAATACATCATTTACCTGTGCCACTACAGCCGATTTGCATCGTGATATGGAACGATTTTGGGCCATCGAGGAAGATTCGATGAAAGCTTTTTCACCTCAAGAAACAGCATGCGAAAGTTATTTCACAGAAACAACATCTCGGGAACCAGATGGTCGATACACGGTTCGCCTTCCGTTCAAAAAGGAAATTGTTCACAACCTAGCGGATAACAAACAGACAGCACTACGCCGCTTTCGTCACATGGAAAACCGTCTCAATCGGAACTCGAGTCTTGCCATGGAATACCGAGATTTCATGGAAGAGTATTTAAGACTTGGTCATATGCAAGCAATCAGTGAAAGCCAAATCACTACACAGTCATCACACTTTCTACCGCATCATCCAGTCATTCGAGAAGATCACACAACGACGAAGGTTCGTGTCGTGTTTGACGCATCATGTAAGAGCTCAACTGGATTATCTTTGAATGATGCTCTTGAAGTTGGACCGATAATTCAGGACGATCTACGTTCTATAGTTATGAGATCTCGATTACACCCAGTTTTGTTGATTGCAGACATAACAAAAATGTTTCGTCAAATTAATCTGCATCCAGATGATACTCAATATCAACGTATATTTTGGCGATCTTCATCATCTGAACCACTTCAAATATTCGAATTGAAGACCGTCACATATGGCACTGCATCGGCACCATATCTTGCCACTCGTGTTCTCAAACAATTAGCGATAGACGAAGAACAAAATTATCCATTAGCAGCGAGAGCCACGTTTAATGATTTTTATATGGACGATTTTGTTTCCGGTGCAAACACCATTCACGAGGCAATCGAACTTCAAGACCAGATGGATTGCATGTTCAGATCAGCGGGCATGCAACTTCGTAAATGGGCGTGTAACTCTCCAGAAGTTTAAGAAATGTACCTGATAACAATCGAGCAATGGAATCAACCGTCGAGCTTGATAAAGATAAGTCGATTAAAACTTTGGGCTTACATTGGGAACCCATAACTGACCGGTTGAAATACGTAATACAACTAGTAGCCATCGATAGTACACAGCCAATAACAAAACGTACAACGCTCTCTTGCATCGCGCGGATATTTGATCCGCTAGGATTGGTGGGTCCGGTAGTAGTAACCGCGAAAATATTTATGCAAATTTTATGGAGTCTCAAAGAAGAAAACGGGAAGACGTATGATTGGGATTGTGAGTTACCTGCAGAAATTAGAAACCGATGGAACACCTCCTACATACAATTGTATCGACTAAATGAATTGCGCATCGAACGTCAAGTTCTGCTTCCAAATGCAACTTCTGTAGAAATGCACATTTTCTCTGACGCTTCTGAGCACGCCTATGGGGCGTGCGTGTACTTACGAACAACGAACAGCTCAGGTGAAATCAAGGTGGCACTTCTTACGTCACGATCCAAGATATCGCCACTGAAACAATTAAAGGGTGTGTCACATCAAATTGCATCACGGAAAAAACGCTGTAGAAATTCGCCCAGTAGACCGATCCTTTTGAAAATTTTAGACAGTAAAAAAAAACTATTAAACAACTTTTGGCATTTTCTTTTTATTCATACTTCGAGCCCAAGCCCGTATGCTCGCACCTTCCTCTTTACCCCGTCCATAAGGTTCTGTACAACGTCAGGTTGTAGTTTTTTTTTTAACAGAAATCCATTTTCTCTTGAAGTCCGCCTCCGATTTGACAACTTTTGGGTTCTTCCGGAGGGCCTGCTTCATAATCGCCCAATATTTCTCTATTGGGCGAAGCTCCGGCGCGTTGGGCGGGTTCATTTCCTTTGGCACGAAGGTGACCCCGTTGGCTTCGTACCACTCCAACACGTCCTTTGAATAGTGGCACGAAGCGAGATCCGGCCAGAAGATGGTCGGGCCCTCGTGCTGCTTCAATAGTGGTAGTAAGCGCTTCTGTAGGCACTCCTTAAGGTAAACCTGCCCGTTTACCGTGCCGGTCATCACGAAGGGGGCGCTCCGCTTTCCGCAAGAGCAGATCGCTTGCCACACCATGTACTTTTTGGCAAACTTGGATAGTTTCTGCTTGCGAATCTCCTCTGGAACGCTGAATTTGTCCTCTGCGGAGAAGAACAACAGGCCCGACAGCTGACGAAAGTCCTCTTTGACGTAGGTTTCGTCGTCCATTACCAGGCAATGCGGCTTCGTCAGCATTTCGGTGCACAGCTTCGGGGCTCGCGTCTTCCCCACCATGTTTTGCCTTTCGTCGCGGTTAGGAGCCTTCTGAACCTTGTATGTACGCAGGCCCTCCCGCTGCTTGGTCCGCTGGACGAATGAACTTGACAAATTCAGCTTATTGGCGACATCCCGGACCGAACTTCTCGGATCACGTCTAAACTGCTTAACTACGCGCTTGTGATCTTTTTCACTGACGGAGCATCCATTTTTGCCGTTCTTCACCATCCGGTCGATGGTTAGGTTCTCGAAGTATCGTTTTAGTACTCTGCTGACCGTGGATTGGACGATTCCCAGCATCTTACCGATGTCCCGATGTGACAACTCCGGATTCTCGAAATGAGTGCACAGGATTAATTCACGACGCTCTTTTTCGTTCGACGACATTTTTCCAAATTTACGAAAAATTGACAGTGGAGCATGGTCAACGTGATCTATACACTCTTATCTGATTATAAGCCAAAGCTGAAGATATAATTCCTAAAAATTAAATTTCTACAGCGTTTTTTCCGTGATGCAATTTGATGTGACACACCCTTTAAGTATCCCTCGTTTGGAATTGTGTGCCGCTTTACTTGCCGCCGAATTGTATACCAAGGTAGCGGATTCCTTACGTTTGAGGATAATGACGAATTTCTGGGTAGTTTCAACTACTGTTCTAAGCTGGTTAAAATGTACTCCTTCTACATGGACCACATTTGTCGCTAATAGGGTCTCCAAAATACAATATGCCACCCAAAACTGTAAATGGAATCATGTTGCTGGCAGCGATGACCCTGCTGATATTATTTCGAGAGGACTCTCGACGACTGAATTGCTCACCAGTCAAATCTGGTGGGAAGGTCCACAGTGGTTAGCACAGGACAAGCAACTTTGGCCTACACAAAAACCGTGAATCTTTGCGATTCACAAATATCCAACGAAATAAGAAAGTGCTCACATTCTACTACTATGAACATCCATTCACGACGCTTCTAGTTCGTTGCTATCACGAACGTTTACTCCACGCAGCTGTTCAACTGTTGACTAACACTATACGTTTGCGATTTTGGATAATGGGAGGCCGCAGTATTGCCCGCCGTGTGGTCCATGCATGTATAATATGTTGCCGGGCCAAGCCGAAATTAATCGAACAGTGTATGGCCGATCTACCCACGAAAAGAGTAACCATCTCAAGACCGTTCTCCGTTGTAGGTATCGATTTCTGGGGACCGATCTACTTACAACCTCGTCACCGCCGAGATGCACCAATAAAGGCGTATGTTGCGGTATTTGTTTGCTTCTGTGTCAAGGCCGTGCATCTAGAACTGGTCACAAATCTCAGCACTTCCAAATTCCTTCAAGCTTTCCGTCGTTTCGTCTCACGAAGAGGACTTTGTTCGCATGTCTATACAGATAATGGCAAGAATTTTGTTGGCGCCGCAAATGAACTCCGAAAACTGATAAGGAGTGAAGAATTCAAGACATCGTTTGCTCGTGAATGTGGTGACAATGAAATTCGCTGGCACTTCAACCCACCTAGAGGATCTCATTTCGGAGGATTATGGGAGGCAGCTATCAACTCAGCCCAGAAGCATTTTGTTCGTGTGTTAGGAGAGAGAAAACTGGCATTCGACGACATGGAAACTCTTTTGACTCAAATCGAATGCTGTTTAAATTCTCGACCACTAACTAAGCTGACAGATGATCCATCGGACCTCGAACCACTTACACCTGGTCATTTCCTGGTTGGCACATCATTGCAATCTGTTCCAGAGTGCAATTTTGAAAATATACCCTTCAATCGACTTTACCAATGGCAGCAAGCACAGAAGATGTTCCAAGATATCTGGAAACGCTGGCAAGCAGAGTATCTATCATGTCTTCAGCCTCGAACAAAATGGTGCAAACCACCCGTGAAACTACAGAAAAACCAACTCGTTCTGATAAAGAACGAAAATACTTCACCGATGCGCTGGCCAACAGCACGCATAGTTGACCTACATCCTGGTAAGGACGGAGTAGTGCGCGTCGTAACACTCAAGACTGCACAAGGCGTACTTACTCGTCCCGTAGCAGAAATATGTCTACTACCAATAGAAGCACCATCAGCCGAGCTAGCAGAACCGCTCATCAACCAAAAACACGAGGATTCCAACGTGGATCAGTCTACGCAATAAATACAAGGCCCTCAATCTGATGGGTCCAGGTGAGGACCGCTCCAATTAATGTTTTATCTCCAATAGCGCTACTGGTCTTATTTTTTCATGTGAACGAGTCTAACTACGACGAGAGCCACTTCATCACACCAGGAGGAATCAATCTTCAGAAATGGTTATTTCTGCCGGAGCCAGGATGTTCGTATCACATACTATATGATACATGAGGGCGACATCAATTACGAGAAACCCGTCCGTTACCCTATAAAGTGTTCAGTTAGAATAGAAGCGAATTCAAAAACCGAAAACCTACAAGCCAATCAAGACGTTGAAGAACCCCTGCATACAGTGGCGTCGATTCTCCGCCATTCCACTCCAGCATCCACCCGCTATCGAACACACAATATGGTAAGTATTCGATTCTTTCACTCTCCTAATATCCTTATTATATTATGCTCGTATAACTCTTCTCGAGCCGAGATTACGCTGTTTTTTTCATTTTAGTTTTTTTTTATGTTTTATATAATAGAATAAAGCGCTTTACGGTTTATAAAGAAAATCAAGTAATTCTTTCAATACACCCTTATGAATAAAGTTTAACTTTGCACCCACTTGGAAATATTGACTTCATCATTGTGTCTCCATGTGACACGGAAGAAAATAAATAGTACAAGGGAAGTAAAAATTGTTGAAGGAACGAACAGTGAATAACAAGTAAGGGCATAAATAACTAGTGAATGTTTTTATTCCCTACTGATACTTTTAATACGAAACCGGAAAAATAATGCCAGGTGATTTTCTTAAATAATATCCAAATTTAAATAAGGAGTTTTATTAAACTTTCCTTAATGTATAAATGTTTCAATGCAGAGAAACGTAATTTTGCTGAATTGTTCATCTGTGAATGAGAGTATTTTAATATGAAGATGGAGAGTGTCATGAAAGATTTTTGGTACAAATTATGGTAGAAATGAAGTTTGAAATCGAATAAAAAAAAACATCAATTGATCATCTCACTTGATATTTGGGAAAAGTCAATAAAGATGAACAGAAATTTTAGATCTGTGAAATTGTCTCAGTAATGTTTTTTTTTGTGAAAATAGATTAAAATCTTC
The DNA here is from genome assembly GCF_029784135.1 of Toxorhynchites rutilus septentrionalis. NCBI lineage: Eukaryota > Metazoa > Arthropoda > Insecta > Diptera > Culicidae > Toxorhynchites > Toxorhynchites rutilus. Next base: position 339,230,583 of record NC_073745.1, read on the forward strand.
AAGATTTTAGAAGAAGGAAAATATATGATTGGAGGCATTTATCACATGATTATTTTGAATCATTTTACTGTTTAAGTATTCAAAATGGATTTCGTATCATCATACAACCGGTTCACACGGAAATTGAAAGAACGACTTTTTAGTATCAAAAATAACATTTCAAAAGATGTTGCCGAATGGAAAAGCAAACTTGCCTTAACAGAACAAACTGGCGGCAGATTGAATAAACTCATAAGCTCGGTTGAAATTTGCAACGAACTTAATAATAAACTGGAATCTAAATTCATCGTATTTGAACGAAGAATTTTAGAGCTTGAAAATGAGAAGCACCAGATGAAGGTGGATATACAAAATCTTCAAGAGGAGAAATGTCAATTATTGAATAATCTAAATAATTTTGAAGAGCTGAAACAATTAAATCATAAATTGGAAAGAACCTTGGAGCGAGAAATTCGCGAGAAAAATAATTTGAAAGTAAAAATTGACAATAGTTTTCAAGAGATCGGTCGACTCGAAAAAAGGTTCAAAGATCTGAAAAATTCACATTTAAATATCAAGAACGACAAACAATTGCTAGAGAAGAAAATAGAGTGCCTGAAAAAGCAGCACACCGAGTCGAAGAAGGCAGACAGGGAAAACATCCACAAATGGAAAACCAGTTTTGAGCAATACGAAACAAAACTGCGAGATTCGGAGTGTGTAAAATTACAGCTAGCGGAAAAAAACTCCCGTTTAGAAGAAACAAACAGGGAAACGTCTAAAGAGGTCCTGAAATTGAGGACAATGCTCCAGGAAAATGAGCTCGTCTTTAATCAAGAGAAAAGGAGAATCAAGGAAGGGAATATGCAACTTGATAAATGGATGAAAAGGAATCATGAACTGAACACATTAATCAAACACTTGGAAACAGAAATGAACATTTTGAAAGGTGAAAAAACAGAGCTTATCATTTCTACTAACAATAAAGAAATAAAAATCGACACATTGAGAGCAGAATTAAATCAAAATAAATCGACTATGAACACGAAAGACCAGGAAATTAAGAGACTAATGAATAAGTTTGATTTATATAAAAACGATCTGGAAGTTAAGAAAAATACTAAGTACGTGACCACGACCATCATTGGGGAACATTCTAAAAATAATAATAACGATATCAAACAGTTCGCTAGTGAACAACGAAAAGCACGAAAATTTTGCAATATTACAATTGTTTGAATGAGATGAATGAGAGTTACAAAAGAAGGAATACATTATTAATTTATGGAAAAAGTAATTATCGATTATTTTATGCGTGTGAATTTAAAAGAAAATGACAAAAGTGAATCTTCAATCTTCAATAAAACAGATAAAGATGAAAAAGAGAATTAAGTAATATATGAAATAAAATAAAAAGAAGAGGTAAATTTACGAAGCGAAACAAAGAAAATTAAGAAATATCAATTTGTATTGATGAAAATAATATGAAATGATATATGAAAATAATATATTCTGAACAACATGGTTCGAAACAGGAAGGCGTAAAAAAAATCGAATGACAAAAAATATATATATAAAATAAAGTAATACACCATTATTGTGTATATTGTATGAAATGAATAACAGAATGAATGGACAAGGGAGGCGCCCCGGAATGTAAACGAATATATCAAATGATGAAAAAGAAATGTATTTATAATGTGCCATTATGAAAATGGAGTAATATAAGCGAAAATATAAAAGTAAAGAGGTAAACCTCTCATATATAAAGAAAAATAGGTAATATGCTATCTACAATATCTACAATAATAAGTTATCTACTATATTTCGGTGTAAATTTTATTTTATTTTTTCCTTCCTATACTAAATAGAACAATTTAAGTATTTTCACAGATCCCACCTAGGACCTACAAAAAGAGGGGAGAGAGACCGCATCCACAGTTTATTTTCAAAACCGGGACTGAAGTGACATTCTACATCCGTGAAGAAGAGGAAGAGAGATACCTGTCTGTCAACAGAGGAATGGTAAGAAGGTTAAAAATTTAAAAAAATGGGTGGGTAATGTCGGGGACATAACCGGAGTGACGTAGGACTATACAAAGGGGACAGCTTTTGTTAAATATATATTTTAAATATATTGTTTTATTTTCTTCTCCTACGTGAATACCTACCTATCTACCTGAAAAATGGATTAGTTTACTGTTTACTCTTTATGAATATGTTGATGGTTCTGAAAAGAACCTTTGGTGTTGTGTTCTTGTTATCACTCGATATTCCCATCTTGTTTGGTTAAACCTTCCTGTTTAGCTATTGCGTTTGCCACTCGCCACAGCTATCACAGTTGGAAAATTTCTTCCCATCCAGCTTGTGACATGTTGTTCAGTAAATTACATTTAATGCGACGTACCAGAGAAACACTTTGCCACTTACTGAAACTAATTGTTGCCTTGATGAGCGCCGAACCGAAGCTGCTCTGTTCTTGATGCGAGTTTTCTGATTGTCGTGAGCAGCTTTGCAAGCCAACTCGAGCACTCCGACGGCCGAAACTCTATAATCGCTGTTAGGTATACTGGGGCTCCGGCACCAATCCGTTCGGCCTAGTTACCCTTGCGGAGCAATCAGTGAATGCGACCAACAGGGAACTGGAGACCTGCACGGTTCGAGTGAGACTTTGCCTTTCCCTTAACTTGTCCTCCTTTGTTACGTCCACGATGCCGATGCCGTACAACCACACGGGTTTACGGTTTGAAAGAAAATAAATTATTTTTTGGGGTCCGCGTGTTTTATACTCTAGCGGTACACACTCACAGGATAGAGACAAATCGGTAGACTTAGCCAGAGGGACGAGTCCAACGAGACGAACGTTAAAAGGGAGCGATGGCAAAAAAAATACATTCATTACGATTTGTTCGCTCGTTGGATTCAGATGCAGGCTAAAAAGGGTCCTTTTCAGGATCACAAAATTATCTTCAATCTAAAGAGTTTATTGTTTTGTTGTCACTCGATATCCCCATCTTGTTCGGCTAAACCTTCCTGTTTAGCGATTTGTTGCCACTCGCCACAGCTTTCACAGTTGGAAAATTTCTCCCATCCAGCTTGTGACATGTTGTACAGTAAATTACATTCAATGCGACGTGCCGAAGCACCACTCAGTGTCGCATTGGAGGCGATTTTAACCTGTAATTGAACATTTGCGATGACAGTGATACAGTGTCGACTTTCAATGTGGGGTCATAATTTGGACCCCGAACTCTATGTTTACAAAAATGTTCATTTAAATATGTCGCATTACATGTCTGTCCAATTAGCTAAATGTCGAACTAATTGTAAATTACTGTACTTTCAATCTGGAAAGAATTTAAGAATTGGTGAAAATTGAATAATCAGGAAAGTCCCCAACTATCAATAAGCTCAGAACAACTGCCAATTCACATACTCATCACATCCTGGCAGTCACATACTCATCAGACAAATTATGAAAAAATCAATTTGTGTTTTATTATTATTTTGGATAATGTTTTAGAAAGCATTGAACTGTATTTCGTAAACTCTTTTTTGGAAGGTTTAATGGCCCTGAAAAGCGCCTTGTTTTATGGAATGGTTCCATTTTAGAAAACTTAGTACTCGTGGTTTTGAAAAAAACCATTTCGAACGCCCTCGATGCCGTCTTGTTCTGGATTTGCCACCAAAGCAGTTTGTATAAAGAACAAACTTTTTTCTTCTGCTACCCGATGCCGTTTTGCGATTGCGTTTGCCACTCGCCACTCGCTGCAACTGCCTGTTGTCTTGATGTGCACCGAACCGAATGTGTTCTGTTCCGAATGCGGGTTTTCTTATCGTCGCGAGCAGCTTTGCCAGCTAACTCGATCACTTCGGCGGCCGAAACTATATAACGCCGGCTTGGTGGACTGGTGCACTGGTACTAACGCGCTCGGCCTAGCTACCCTTGCGGGGAACTCCAGATCAACACGGTTCGAGCGGGATTTTGCCTTTCCCTTCACTTTTCCTCCTTTACCATGTCCAGACATGGCTGCTTGGGTTGGTTTGTTGATGTGTTGTGATGCGAACCGATGTGGTGTACGGTTTGAATGAGAATGATCGTTACGGCAGCGGAGCGGGGATTTTTAAGCTGACTGGCTGGTTCGAGAATTACGCATGTGTGAGACCGCGACCAATGTTTCGTTAATTTTTTTCTTTTTCCTTTCCAATCGTGCTTCATTCTATTTCGCTGCTGCTCTGGTTGCCCGTTTTAGTCGGTACGATTTGAGGAGCACAAAATGGACCAATCAAAAATGAGCACATAGTGCATTTTGACAATGCTTGATATTTCACAATTATTCAATTATTTATCTCAAGGAAAATGAAATGTTATTCGTTATGATAGATGCGTAGATATATTTCCTATCAATTGATGCAAAAACCTTTGCGATCTATTGAGAAATGCTCGAGTTATAAGCGTTCCAAATCTTGCATTTTTTCCTACTTGTTCAGTGCCTAGATTTCCATTTCCCCCCGATATCTTCCGGTTAGACGTAGTCCTACGTCAATATATGTTCAATAGAGTTTAATAACTGGATATGAAAAAAAAAAAAAGAAAAAGAGAGAAATTACGAAAAAACCAATGAGTTAATGAATGAGATGCAAGTAATCGATAAATTGTTAGTATTATGAAAGTGAAATATGTATATGCTAAACACTTTTGAAAACTGTATTAAATTTTATTGACAATTTGCTTAAAAGATAGAAATACGAAAAAAAAAATAAAATTGACAAAGTTAAAAAAAAACAAAACAATGTATGAACAAGAAAATTGTATAATTATATATCGTAAGATGATCAGACTGGAACCATGGAAATGGATTTCCGACGAGGAGCGAGACGTGGCCAGGCGAGGCAAGGACAAAACTCAGCATAGCGCTGAAGGGAAGAAGAACGATTCGGCATCCCAGCTGAATGATCACAAGAAGAGGACGACGAGTCATGCGGAAGGTCAATGGTGTTGGGCGCTGTGGGACGACGGAGCGAAAACAGGAAGCGATTCGAGAGTCGTGCAAAAAGTGAATCAGATCAGCAAATCTGTAACTAAGAAAACTGAAGAAGAAGCTGTAGAAATTGTGATGAAACTGGATTCCATAATTGGGCAGTGCCATTCAACGTTGACGAAAAAAATTACAGCAATCTCAAAACTGATTATATATGGCGGGAGATTGATAATGATAAAGGAAATAACTCTGATTCAATTAAAGATTGTACTAAAATAGTGACGAAAGGTGATTCAAAAGAGATGACACCAGATGAATGGGAAGCCTAGATTGCTGAAATAACAAAAAATTACAAACAGAAAAGCAAATGAAACGGGTAAATAAAAACGCGTTATTGACGTCGATTTCATTTCAACGATGGCGTGATGGACTTATGGACCGTTTTAAAGATTGTTCAGGAATAGGACCTAAGGAAATGCAACAGTGGAGAAAGATGGATGAGACAGCACAACGCGGAAGAAGATAAGCAGCAACGCATACCTAGTATCAGAGACCAACCGAATGATAAGTCACAGCGGAAGATGACCAGTCAGTCAGCGAATGGACACTAACAACGAAGATTTGGAAAAAAGAATATATATATGATTTATATATGAGTTCAGAAGAAAAAACAAGAGATAGGGTATGATTTTACGATAGTGGCGAAGTTATCGCAAGTACGTTTTTCTTTTATTATACTTCGAAGTATAACGAAGAGGTAATAGATGCAAGAAAAACTTGTATATAATTTCTAAGATAGAAAATAAAACAGTTAGTATCTAGATACAGTGAAGAACGGTCGTGTTTTCCGTTAATAAATTGAAAGAAAAAGCCTAAGACCGCTCGGGCGTTCGCAATAACAACATTTATGGTCGTATTCCAATGACAATTGATGACAAATGTGTCGTAATTTACGACTAAAGCTTCACCATAGAAACTGGACATTGAATAAAAAAAATCAAAACGTGGTAAGAGCATCAGTTGTGAAAAAATGAAAAAAAAAATTTTAAAGCTTTTTCATCGGAATAAATTGATTTTTTGGTGATTTTTGATTTTTTGATGATTTTTTGGAACACCCAAAAATGGAAATAGTACCCTGATAAAAAAAAATTTAAAAAATACGGGTCTTTGCGATAAAGAACAAAATTACCACTTTTGACGAAAATCTGAGAACCACTACATCGATTTGGCATGGAATGACTGAAATAATATAATATAAGTATCATTAACTTCCTTGAATAGTGCATCACATAATCCACTTTGTATATTTATATTTATATGGAATTTCTTAGTTTTTCGTTCATTTCTCGAAAAGTGCCCCCCCTATATAGAAATCGATGACGTAGTTCTACGTCAAAACATTGATCAGTGGGACTGACATAAAAAAACATAAAAATGAAGAAACATAAAAAATGATTGTTTTCGGATGCTTTACGATATGTGACTACATTCTATATTCTGTGCCGCCACTTTCGCTAAGAAATTTCGAAAACCAAAACAATTTGTGAGCAATATGAAGAAAAAATTTATATTTTTATGATCTGTCGTATGCATATAATGCATTTTCTGCTGGAATAAACCTTAACTAAATTGTTTCTTACTATCAGCATATAACTTCGAATGAACATTGACTACTTGAAATACAATGATAAACTGTTTCATGATTGGTTGATCAGTTGATAGGTATTATGTAAAAGGCTCGACTCAAACTGAGTTTTGATTGTATATTCGCTCCATTGAAGAAATCGTTCGTCTGGTAGTCTTAATGAATGGTCATCCTTTTTTTTCGTGGAAAGCAATTATTCTATAATTTTCCCCAATTTTCGCTGGTTTCATAATAGAGTCCGAATCGCGTTTCGCAATCTTGATGATGGGGACACATATTCGCATATTGAACCACCCAATCGCCAATCGAAGACTGAGATCAAGAACTAATTATAATTTAAATTAAACATCTGGAAACTGGAAGCACAAGATCGCTGTGTACCCACCGATTTGACACAAGTTTCGCTCCCTGTTTGCCTTTTGCTGCCCAGTAATTGTTCTTTGATGGAAGCAAAACGAATTTTAATTAATTTTCACATGAAAATCTGCCCCCTCCCCCACCATTTTGAACACCGCGGGGTAAGGGAACTGAGCCACCCCCGCTCTGAAGGACCGCTGGATTTGGTCCGAACTGAAATTTATCGCCTGCTAAGATAGTCACGTTCGGCAGATTTATAACGCAAAATGTGTTTGCTTCTCTCGTTTTTCGTCCTGCTCCGATAATCGCGCGCATCCGACGTCTTATTGGTGTTGATGGCCTTCGGTCGAAGAACGGGACCAAAAGAAGTCAATTGCTATCGGCCATCTGCGGGCTGTCAACGCAACGCCCGGAACAAATATCATCGGGGTGTTTTTTTGAGTCTCCACGGAGTGAAAAGGTCATAAGTAATTGCAGGGGTCATCCAATTACGAAGTTTATTCGAAACCCTATCGATTAAGTATTTTTCGATCCATATAATCAATTTAGTGCTTGTGCTTTCAAAATATCTAGCACTCTGGAAAGAGTCTCACTTCAAGTTAGAAAACATTCTTTAAGAATGTTTAAGTCATTGTATGGTTCCAGCTTCTATCGCAAATCTTGTTAAACAAAACCAGATCTTCAGTTGAATTGGCTTGATGGAAGCCAACAGAAGAAACCGAGGGACGCCGGATAGCAAAATTTACTCTCGTGCGATGTCTTATCAATTCTTTTCCATTGAAATGAAATAAAATACAGCTCTCGATGAAATTGTTTGTATATTGTTTCTGTTTTACCATCCTTTTTTTTCCTTTCCCGTGTATATCCTCGACATCAATTAGAGGAAAATATAACTGGAATAATTGGCACGATTGCTTGGCCCAATCATTCGGTATCAAAAAAGCAAAAGATGATGACACAAACCAGCAAACTCCATCAATGGGGAAAATAGGTTTTGATTTGGGTAGTCGCGTTGAGCAAACTTTTTCACTGCTCCATTTTTAATGTTGCGCAATGGTTCCGATCGAAGGATTCGTGCACATATACAAGAGTGAAGAGAAAGCAGTGGAGAATGATAACCAATTTGGAAGTATTTTTTTTGTTCTCTTGAAGGTGGGATGTGGCTTTTAGTTGGTTTGAAGTACTAGTATACTTATATACAATACATCATGACCGAAAGGACGAATGTTCTTGTGTTATTAATAAGTTTTTTTTCTGTATGCATGCTCTAGCTCAAATGTATTTGTTTGGCAAACATTTTATACTGTGGACGCGTTTAGCGCCAAACTCGCTAGGACTATTATTGGGTTAACAAATTATTTTTTCCGCTCATGATAAATCACAAATAAACCTTTTATGAAAACTTTGAATATACTTATTTCCATCATCTAGAGGTTTATGAGGAGAGGAAACTATCCTGTTCCCTACCAGTGTCGAGCTGAAATTAATCACTTCAGGCTTGTATATGCTCTTCTTCATGACCATGGCCAAGTTTCGAAAATATCCGTTTGAGAGATTAACCAAATTCTTCCGGTTGCGTTGCTAGTAACCGATAAGGCGTCGCAACTTTATCTTCGGTTACTCTTTCATTTTCTGTTGTACTTCGGCATCACCATACAACGGATTATTATTGTTTTTTTTTGTTTAGTTCAGTATTGCAATGAGACTGTGTACTACCAGGTGTATAAATATGAAATCGAAATTTACAAATTAATAGTTACCGTTCTGAATCATATTTCGGATGCTTACGGCATATGATGCAGACAACAGATCTAAGCTTTATGCGCAGGTATTATTTGGTTGATATTTTCAATAAATTAGTTCAATATGCTTTTAAGCTTTACCTATTTGATTGAAAACATGAATAAATCATCGTATAAAATGCTTTTCAAATGAAGCGAATAAGAATCAATCAAATGTATTAAGCAATTCAAGATATTAGATCAAAGCGTCCGAATTATGATGCTGACCGAAATATGATTCAGAACGGTACACATATTTATGCAAATGGTTGAAAATCATATCGATTGCATTTTTTTTTTATGTTTTTGACATCTGTCCAAATTCATGAATTGTCTAGAAGAATTATATTGAATTATATTGAATAAAATATGCAATTTCGTTCGGTAGAGACCGCGTCGATTTTTCAGTCATCTAGTCGAGAGCGTTGATGTATTTTTGCATCACAAGCACAAATTAGTGTTGTTTTATGCATTACCTAGAATAAAAGTGGTTAATAAATGTGGAATAATGGTGGTTATGGAACTATATATATAATATTGTTCGTGTCCGTATGCGCTCGTGTTTCATTTTCACGAGAGCAAGAATAATCATCAATCAACCATATTCTGGTTTCATGAAACCACGCAAACATCGATTATTTTCAGGCATAGAAAAGCCCTTCACTTTCTACCCCCTACTTTTTCTAAATGCTTCAAATGCAAAATTATATTCTTGTAATAAATTTTGCTTTGATATCTATTATATTTTATATAATTTTATTTCATTCTCATGCCGACTGTATATTATACAAGCAATTTTAATATTCGTAGATTTTATTATTCAAAGTCTTGAATACACATATTACACCGGTTTAAAAAGCGATTCAAATGCGTGATGCACGTAAAATTGCGCCCTTACTGAAGCCATTCAGATGGCCCAAATGTCGTCAAAAATGTGCTTTTAATTTTGCCTTAATTTTTGGCGAAAGAGTGAAGGTGAATTAGACGGAAGATCAGGGACAAAGACGAGATCTCGAGCCGAAAATTTAGTCCAACTTTCTAGAATGTGATACTCAAGTCCAATTCGGCAGATTCTGACCATCAAAGCGAGATAATATTCCCAAGTGATTGTTTGGCCAGGTGGAAAGATGTCCTCAGTATTAGTTAAGGGGATAGTACACTATGAACATCATAAAAAGTATGTGATTGTCGTGATTTTTTTCAACGAGACAATAAATTACTATGATTAATCTGATATCACAGTTTTATTAGGCATATATTACTTAACAAACAAAAAATATATTGGTGTCAATTGGACTCTCCCTTGAATAACCGCAACTGGTTTGTTGAACCCTTGCAGCCAAAACTGTGTAAACTTGTGGGAGTTCTACAAGTTTTTCTAGCGGACTAATTTCAACCAACGATTTTTCTACGTGATCTTGGATATATTTCCTGTCATCAAAGGTAGGATTTTTTCAAAAAATTGATTTTTGACAAAATGGCGACATTTTTTGTAAGAAAATTGCGTTTTTGCCTCAAAAATCGACATTCACCAAAATTTTATTTTTCCAAAATCTTACTATAAATAAAATCGCTAAAAAATAAAGCACGGTCGTCGTGAACAGTTGTAAACGGTCGCAAATGTTCGTATTCTTGACGTAAACACAAACATAGTGAGAGAGTGAGCAGTGAGCAGCTGCGATGCATTTTTTGTGTGAGAGAGTGTGTGCGTCTGCGTGTGTTCGTTTGCGTGTACATTTGCGTGTATGTGTTTGTGTGTGCGTGTGTGTGTGTGTGTGTTTGCATGTACGTGTGCGTGTGCGTTTGCGGGAGTGTGTGTTTTGGTTAGTTGATTGGTTGATGTAATCAAAAACAGTGTGAGAGAGTGAGCAGTCAGCAGCTGCGATGCGTTTTTTTGTGTGTGAGACTGTGCGCGTCTGCGTGTGTACATGTGTTCATTTGTGCGTGCATGTTCGTGTATGTGTTTGTGTGTGCGTTTTTTTAGAGCAGCGAGTAGAGAGTAGAGAGAGTGGAAAGGAGAGAGTAGAAAGGAGAGAGGAGAGAGTAGAAACAGTAGAGAGTAGAGAGAGTAGGGAGAGTAGAGAGATGAGAGAGTAGGGAGAGTAGAGAGAGCACAGAGTAGAGATAGTACAGAGTAGAAAGTAAAGAGAGTAAAGAGAGTAATGAGTTGAGAGAGTAGAGAGTAGAGAGTAGAGAGAGTAGAGAGTAGAGAGAGTAGAGAGTAGAGAGTAGAGAGTAGAGAGTAGAGAGTAGAGAGTAGAGAGTAGAGAGTAGAGAGTAGAGAGAGTAGAGAGAGTAGAGAGATGAGAGAGTAGGGAGAGTAGAGAGAGCACAGAGTAGAGATAGTACAGAGTAGAAAGTAAAGAGAGTAAAGAGAGTAGAGAGAGTAGAGAGTAGAGAGTAGAGGGTAGGAAGAGTAGAGAGTAGAGAGTAGAGAGTAGGGAGTAGAGAGTAGAGAGTAGAGAGTAGAGAGTAGAGAGTAGAGAGTAGAGAGTAGAGAGTAGAGAGAGTACAGAGTAGAGAGAGTACTGAGTAGAGAGTAGAGATAGTAGAGAATAGAGAGAGTAGAGAAAAGGTAGAGTAGAGAGTAGAGAGTAGGAAGAGTAGAGAGTAGAGAGAGTAGAAAGTAGAGAGTAAAGAGAGTAGAGAGAGTACAGAGTAGAGCGTAGAGATAGTAGAGAGTAGAGAAAGTAGAAAGTAGAGAGTGGAGAGAGTAGAGAGTAGAGAGAGTGAAGAGTAGAGAGAGTAGAGAGTAGAGACGGTACAGAGTAGAGAGTAGAGATAGTAGAGAGTAGGGAGAGTAGAGAGAGTAGAGAGAGTAGAGAGTAAGGAGAATAGAGAGAGTAGAGAGAGTAGAAAGTAGATAGAGTAGATAGTAGATAGAGTAGATAGAGTAGATAGAGTAGAGAGAGTCGAGAGTAGAGAGTAGATAATAGAGAGAGTAGAGAGTAGAAAGAGTAGAGAGTAGAGAGTAGTGAGAGTGGAGAGAAAGTGGAAAGTTTAAAATAAAGAGCAGAGAGTAGAGAGAAGAGAGAACAAAGTATAGAGTAGATAGTAGGAAATGAAGAGTAGAGAGTTTAAATTCAAAGTCAAAATTGGAAGAGCAACAATTGATCGCAGAGAAAGAGTAGATGTTCGAGACATAGAGATATTTGCACTAAAAAAGAAACATTGAATAAAAGAAAAGAAAATAAGTTGCGAGAGTCTGTTTGAGTGCAACAGCAAAGCTATTCCAACGACTTTGCGGTAAACTTATTAAAACATAGAATTGGGCCGCTAGTTTTTAACAAAAACCTACGTACGATGACAGAAAATTTAGTGGAGAATCTGGGAAAACCTATTTCATCAAAATCGGATGGACCGTTCCGAAGGTAGTACTTCCACCAGTTTGCAAAGCATGGTTTCGAGAAAAACGCGTTTTAAATTTTGTATCCGCACTCATCACGCAAAGACTTAGGTACACTAATTAGCTTGTAGTTTTGGAACGGAGCATCGGACAAACCTGGGAAAACTACAGTAAAGTAGACATCCCTGAGAACATTTTAAGCCAGAATAGATTGAGTCCCAGTATAGATTGTATAAAACAGTAGAGTAATGCGGAGCAAAGGTGCGCATTGGCCATTTTGAAGCAAACGAGCATAAAATTTCGACAACAGTGTAGTCGTTTGATACATTATTACACCAGTAGCTCACACATATAAAAAAAAAAGATACATTTCATGAAAGTGGAAAAAAATTATGAGGTTAAAAGAGTTTTGCGATGTTTTGATCTAATTTTTTCAGTTTTGGAGACTACAATTTACTTACCTAAAATAATCGGAATGTTCGAAACTACACTGTCAAACAAACCTTCATTCTATAGTAGATGATAGTGCGTATTCGTTTTTGTGAAAAAGTTCAAGAGCTTTTTTTAAAAATTCGATTAGTCCAAAAATTGCTTGTGGGGCAAAGGTGCGCAGTTGCTGTGGGGTAAAAGTTCGCACTAGCGTTTTGCTCTGAAAAAAAATTATAAAATGTTTTCAACAAATTTGTTAACGGGACCCACAAGAAGAAAGCTGATTTGAAAAAATGCACTCCAGAAATGCTCAAATGGCCCGACAGATGCCTCGGGAGGGAGTTTCGAAGTGTCGGATTGCGGCAGAACTCGGTATTTCTGAATCAGCTCTGAGGAAGAGGCTCATATCAGAAAGTAATTTATGATTTGAATCTTCTTTTATTGATATTTCTACTTCTGCTGGAATGTGTCAGCGAGCATCTAGTGCGGTTCAGATAGGTATTTATGAGTGAACAGTTTGAGGATCTACAGGCCATTGGACAAAGTTTTCTATGGTATGACTCTCAAAGATTTACGGCGCATGGCGTTCGATTTTTCGGAAGCCTACAACCTCCAGCACGAATTCAAAAAAGTTGAAAAACTAGCAGGAAGATATTGGGCTTCTAGCTTCATGTGGAACCATCGCCTGTCTCTTCGAACCCCACAACAGCGTAACGAAGCAACAGCGCTCCAAGGCAGAGCGTCAGAATTCTCAGAACCGAAATCCAAGATGAGGAATAAAAATAAACAATTGCTTAAAAATAATTCAAAATAAATTTCAAATGAAAAATATTTTTTTTATTTTCACCATGCATTCAATTCAATAACGGTTATGTTTCGTTTATGTTTATGTTTTCACAATGAACTTCAAATCAATATTGTTTTTTTTTCAACAAAGTGTTTCAAATAAATCAAGTGAAGGTAACTATGTATTTATAAACTTGATCCATATAAATAAAAATGATTTGGTGTCCGTTCCTCAAGATTTAACTCAAGAGCGGAGCCACGGATTTAAACAGCCAGTATCAGGGTTGATGCTTCTTAGTCTGCATCAGGTTTATATGTCAAAAAAGAAATTATATACCGCGACTATAGATTACGTATATAAAAATAATTTCTGTGGGAACTTGAGTGTTCGAAATGATTTATATCAATATATCAATTGTGGGTTGGACGAAGTTCGCTGGGTCAGCTAGTTTGTCAATAAAAACGAATTCTTTTTCAAATGTTGGACATTTTTGGACATCTTATATTGTCAGTCTTCTTCCTCCCAAAAATTTCCACGTGGTATAATCGACTATAACACCCACTCTTCTCCACCCATAAAAAACACAGAACGGTGCCTACACTCTCTAGTAATGATGCTTTTCCCGCTTCTGATGATAAAGCATTTATTTTTGGTATAAGTTATCTCACAAGTTCAATTCAATAAGTGCGCACCTTTGAGGCAAAGGTGCTCATTTGTCTTTTTGTATTAAAATAGGTATTTGTCCAATTACAAACACAACTCGAGAAATGCTTGTACTACGTTTCGAAGGTAATATATATAGTTACAATTTGGTAAGCAAACGGAATTTTATTTGCTTTTATTTCAAGAGTTATTGGACGACAACAGTTAAGTGCGCACCTTTGCCCCGCATTACTCTATAGAAGTATAGATTGAGTCCCAGAACCTAACTGACACACTGTGTATGGTTTGATTTCAAATGTGATATATCTAGCATACATCAGGTACTTTTCGTGCAGGCCTTATATGTATGTTATTAACAATTTTTGTAGACTGAGGAGGTAAATTAGGTGAAATTGGGTGGGGAAATTTCATTGCACACAACGTCATTTGTGATGCATTTTTAACGTTTGATGTTAGAATAGATGAATTTCAAGCCAACTCGACTTACCATTGGCAGCTCCATCTAAAATAGCGGTGAAACTTTGTGTGAATAAAATCATTGTCCTAAACAGTGTAAATGACAACTTTGCATACCTGAAATCCTAGAAAAAATCTGGACGTTAAAAAGTCGCCCAAATTAAGATTTTTTTCTAAAATCTGAAAACTATAAGACCTACAAAATGTTGGTCAAAAAAACAAATATAGAAATTTATACTTCCATTTAAGATACCGATAAAATTTTTGAAAAAGTTTACACTTAAAAACAAATTTTGAAAATCATTCTTTTTTGAAACGTACTTTTGTAAGTTTTGAAAAAAAATATATGAATAGCCCATACAACAACTAACAAGTCATCCATACATTCTACAGGAAAAAAAATTTTTTAGTAACAACTTTTTATGTTTTCTTCGAAAAAAAATACAATCAATCCCAATTTTGTTTAATGTCAAGTTAGCGATATTTAGATAATATTAAAATATGAATCCTATCAAACACGTCAACTTTCTATCCATTATAGCTGCTGAAATATGAGGCATTTTGGCATGAAGAACTCATATAATTTTTGAGTGTGAATTCTAGCGATTGATTTTTTTTTGTATTTTTTTAAATATTTGAAACCATGTCAAAAAGGGTTCCCGGAATAAATCGCCACAGAAAACGACTGCAACAGAAACCACCGCTTATAAAATGTGTAGTAGGCTATAAATATTGTGGCGCGGTATTGTATTTCAAAACAAGAATTAACCGGGCAAACGTATCGCCCCAGGCAAACGTAACGCCCCGGGCAGACGTATACCGTCCGACGCTCGCTAGAGCTCGGTCGGACATTGCTAAAGGATCGTATCCTATGTTTCAAACTAACCGGGCAATCAGTGGATCCCAGGTTTGCGTGCGAGACACCGCCGCTTCCGACGGCGGGTCGGCGGTGGACTCGGATTGCGTCATCTTGGCGGCATGGGCCGCCTCGATTCCTTATCCTCGCCAAATGGGGACTTCGTCCCCATTACATTGTCCTCAGAATAAATTTCGAAAAACGAGAACAAGAGAATAAATTTATAATAGAAATGTGAGGCACATGATGTTTTTCCCGCGCCAAATATTTCTAGCCTACTACACTTTTTCTAAGCGGTTGTTTCTGTTGCAGTTGTTTACTGTGGCGATTTATTCCGGTCACCGTCAAAAAGATGTCTAAGCATAACATTGGTAGAAGTTTTTCAAAGGAAACATGAAAAAATTTTTGTTAGAAAAACTGTTTGCCTGTAAAAGGGCCATTCTTCCGATGTATGGATGATTGTTTATTGTATCAGTTTTTTTTTTCAGCTTAAAATACTTTAATAATGTGAGTAACTTCAATAAGTTTGGCACTTCCGACAGTGCAGCTGAGGAACTATAGCTATATCTACTACAGCTCAGCACTTATGGAACTTATGGAACTTATGGAACTTATGAAAGCAAAATTAGTCTCATGGAGCGCGATTCAATCGAAGTGTTTCAAAGCATCAAAGTAATTGAAGAACCCGATCGAGGACAATCTGTCCACTCATATAGGGGAAAGTCGGAAAAAACCGACACGGTGGGAAAGACGGACACCCCTGTAGAATTGATAAATTTCGTTTTTATTCTCAATTTCAATGATGTACAAAATTGAAATACAGTGCACCGATACCTTCGACACTTACTGTGTACGCCTAGCTGGCTTTCCGTTAAAATTGTAAATAAAAACAAAAAAATTAATCAATAAAGAGCAGCTCGATGTAAATTCTCGTCTGCAGAAAATAAGGTTCTCATTGTTATCGAGTAATTTTTGGGGGTATCTTTCTAAACGTGAATGTTTTACAATCACTTCCCCTCCAGCTTCAGCGGTGATGTTTTCTCATTTTTACTCCAGAAATATTGACGAAAATAAAATACTAATCAAGTCGGGTAAGACGGACACTCCACCGAAAAAAGACAAACATTTTGTTTTGAAAACAACTTGAACATCTCCTCCTTCTTTTATTAACTGATGGCCACTAACTACGTTTGCAAGTGCAACCACATATCATTGGCGAAATAGCAGAGCGGTTTTTAAAACGTAATCCGAATAAGTCTTTCGGAATGTCGGAAGCTATTTTAGACATGAAAAAATGAGAAAAATTACAAGCCCTTCTAGATGATTTTAGTCTAGCCTTTTTGTTAGATTATTTTTAAGGCATATTTGAAAATCTCTAAAACTTATCGAGTACTTAACCTTGAATTTTCAGTTATTGTCCATCTTTCCCGCCAAGTGTCCGTCTTTCCCGACTCAATAATATGTTTTCAAAGATGCCGGACACATTCATTTTACAAAATTTCTGCTCCAAAGACAAATTTTGTTATAAAAAGAGACCTTGACTATCAATTTGTGGTGAGATAGCTATATATTTCTTGTGAAATTCACGAAAAAAAAAATAACTTTTACTTAAGGTGTCCGTCTTTATTACCCTTCCCCTAAATCCATAAATTAATTTAATATACCTAGCTAGCGAGCAGCTGGATTGAGAATGCATTAGTCCTGATGCTGATGCTTGACACAAGAATGAAAGAAATGGAGGATATTTTACAACAGTAGTGCAATTCTGTCGCTGCATGTCCGAATTACGGCGCTGAATGCCAAAGAGTAAGGCTTATTGTATGTGAGAAAATTGAATAACTTTTTCTTCATTATTTACATTTCAGTTTCAAATGCAGCGTTCGTTCTTCGGGAAATGAGAGAGAAGAAATGTAATGTTTCTAAGTAGAAAAAAATAGCAGAGCATGGAAATCGCGATAATTTATACATAAAAATGTAACGAATTAAACATTAACATGTTGAGCTCAGGGTCGGTCCCTAGGGGCCGAAAAACTTTTTTCCTGTAAAAGTGCCCATCTTTCGATGTATGGGCGACTTGTTCGAAATTGTAAGAGCTATGTATATCTATTTTTCTTTTCCAGAATTTTGAAAGCACATGTTTTCGAGAAAAATGAGTTTTAATTTCCAAAATATATTTTTTTTCAAAAATTTGTTTGTTATTTTTCAGAGAAAACATGAATCATTTCCTACATTTCATTCTTTCACTAAAAATTTGTAGATCTTATAGTTTTGAAATTAAGATTTTTCGAAAAAAAAAGTTGAAACAAATATCTTAATGGCGATGGCTACCACGACATCGAGCATATTGTCTGGTCGTGTATCCGGTTCCATGCTGCTCGCTCTCAGCTCTCTAGAGCACTGAGAGCAAAGGCAGACAATCGGATATCCCCGTCCGGGATATCTTAGGTAGCCGTGATCCTGATCTTCTGCTTCATCTATACCTGTTCCTCAGAAACGCCGATGTCAACGTTTAATGATGTTTCCTTCGTTGTGTCCCTGTTTCGCATCCCTCCTATCCGATCTATAAACTTTTACTTAGTCGCGGCAATACATACACACACTCTTTACAGATACACGGGCCAAAGGTTGTGCAGTCCACTGATGATTCAACAAAAGCCAAAGGTTGTACCGCTCATGACAACTCTACACGAGCTGATGATTGCGCCGGCTAGTGACCATTCTATCCTGGATTCCTCGAGAAGACGCACCACGCTAGATATGGGGTACAGACTAGGGGGGCGTTGCTGATTAATGGTCAGCTGCATCCCAATAGGAAGTATCCCGTGTCGGGCACACGTACAGAACATTGGAGACAGTAACATTCCAATTACGAGAACACTTGTAATACTAACCTCGAGCCGACCGCGAGTAATCGGTTACATATTACTAACATAGTTATAAGGCAAACATTGTCGAAATATTGAACTCCCGGCCCCGTCAGGTTGACGCCATATGAGCCTTAATAAAAATATATATTTTGGATAAAAAAAAAAATATCTTAATATTTAAAAAAAAAATCTCACACAAAATCTATCAAACTTAAAAAATTTTAGTCAAAAAATGAAATGAAAAAATAAAAAAAATCATGGAAAAAAAATATTTTGAAAATGTAGGAAATTATCTCTGCTAACTTTTCTCTATTTAGAAACAAGTCAAGAACATGTCAAACATGATAATTTACACACAGAAAAGTTACGAACAAAACATTCTTTTTTTCAGGAGTCTTCATACAAAAAAGACTTATATTCCAAAAACTATAAAAAATATAAAGTTGATGTCTTCGACAAAAGTTTATATTTTAACAAGATCTAAAACTTTGTCGAATACTGTATATCGCTATTTTGACTTTAAACAAAATTAGGATAAGTTGTATTTTTTTCAAAGAAAACATAAAAAAGTTATTGTTCGAAAACCTTTTCCCTGTAAAAGTGCCCATCTTCCGATGTATGACTTGTTGGAAATTGTAAAGGCTATTTATATATATATATATATTTTTGGGAACTTAAAAAAATCCGTTTTTTGAGAAAAATCAATTTAAATTTTTAAAATAACTTTTTGTCAGCGAATTTTTTTTCCAAAATTTGTTGGTAAAAAATTTAAAAAAAGGCTTTTTTTAAAAAGTAGTCTAATAATTTTTCGAATATTTCAAGTATGCAAAGTTGCTTACTTGACCCATGTCTTCACACCCACAGCGTTTCACTGCTATCTGCGATGGTGCTCCCAACAGCCAGCCAAGTTGGCATGAAATTCGTCTATATCGCTATCTTGACTTCCAAAAAAATTAGGATTAGCTGTAATTTTTCCAAAGAAAACATTAAAAGGTTATTGTTAGAAAAAATGTTCCCCTGTAAATGTGTCCATCTTCCGATACATGGACGACTTGTTGGAAATTGTAAGGGCTATTCACATAATTTTTTGATAAAAATGAATAAAAATTTTAAATTTTTTTCCCGACGAAATTAACAAATAAAACTTCGGTATTTGTTTACGAAAATCTGAATTCCTACATTTCATCCTTTGACTAGAATTTTGTAGGTATTATAGTTTTTGAGTTTTTTTTTTGCAAAAAATCAAGAAAAAATTTTTGGCCCTTTCCAAAAAGTAGTCTATCTATGCAAAGTCAAAAACTAGTCAAAAAGTAGTCAAGTATGCAAAGTTGCATCTGTTTACACCCACAACGTTTCTGTGATGTTGCTGCCAACGGCCAGTCTAGTAGGCATGAAATTTGACTGGTACTTCTTGACTTTCCTTTTGTGGTTTAGACCCTGGAAAAATATGCCACCCCAATGAAAACCCAGCCTTTTTAAACCCAACCTCTTGTGTTTTATACTACGTGCTTCTAAGTATTAGAAAATTTCAATTGCGATTTTAGGTGCATAGGCCCAGTTTATTTTATACATGTACCTACCATTTCATGATTTAAACAAATTTAGATAAGAAACAGCGCATAAATCTATCCTATTTAGCATGATAAGTGTAATTGTTCATTTTACCATCACCATATGATCTTTTGATTCGCACACTAAATACATGTTCGATTTGACCATGGTTAAACCATGGTCTGACCAGGGAGTCGTAAAGTATCAAACAAATTTTAGGTAAGTTCTGATTCTATTGGTATGTAAATAACCAAAACTCGCAGCGAATGTAGTTATTAACTTTACCATTATTTCATAAAATCGTAATTTATGATTTTTTTTATATTGCGTTTTATGATTTGATACCCTTAATGAAATACGTAGTCCCACTCACACATTTGTACATTCGTATAGACAAGTAATAAACTTATTTTAAAAAATATATAGCTCAGGATAACATCTATAAAATGATTTAGACTAAATTTGGCCATTTGTAAAATCATATTTTGGATGGCCAAAAATCTTTGAATAATTCGGATTCTGCATAATGTTACTTTGTTTCAGTAATATTTATGATCGAATGCGTGAATGCATTATGACATCAAAAAAATTCAATCAATGAAGCATATTTGCGAAGCGATTGATCATTCATAGAACAGATGGAAAGTCATTTTGACACTATATCTACTACATTATCTACATGAAAATAATGAAACAAAGTGTCATTTGTAAATTTCGGAATATCGCTTCAATTCAATAATACTTCAAATTAAACGGAATCAATATCACATCCGAATTCCGTTAACTCGATATTAATTAATTCTTCATAATTTAAGACATGAAGTCCTGTTCCATAAAACTATGTGCCTCCCAATATATATATTCCCTATGACTGATCATCGGAACGATGGATTTTAATTCAGATACAGGGAATACCAAAACTTGCTCTCTGGAATGAGTAATACCCCGTGGTTAATAGAATGTCCACTAGCATCTTCTCGCATGGAATGGCAATGATAGTTGATTCTGTTCCCCACATAAACCATTCCCAATGGGACAAACACAGTTTACCGACTGAACTGTTGACCAGTGGCAAATTATCACTCGAGTTCTATGCTCCGTAGCCAATCGGACATTTCCACTCGACATTGTACGAGACGAAGAAATTCCGATTCGATAATAGTGCAATTACTGGACCAGCAGCCACGTGTCTACACACTCGAGAGTCTTCCACCTCCCCTCCCCGCCCAGAGAGAGCCTGAATGCTCCTTCCTCGGAAGAACAACGAGCCTCTTTGTGGTGTCTGTTTTTCAATTAAATCAGTACACAAATAGAAACAATTCAATTCCCATTCGGGAACCTCATCAAAAGGATTCCCGTTCCCGATTTGGTTCAGGAAGTGCCGTCTTGATGTGGCTTTAGAAGGAGAAAGGCTAAAAGCATTCTCACTCCCACAGGAAGCTGTTAGCATTTTTGAGAAAGCAAAAGGGAAAAAGGTCGGTTGAAGTCCTCTCTCCTGCCTTATGTGTGTGCGTGTGTGTGATGTGTGTAATGTAAATAGAGAACAGCCGTCTTGTTTATCCTGTTCGACAAAAAAGTTACCTCTTCCATTCCTGATGGCTCTGTTGTTCTGATGGAAAAGTTTGAGGAGATAACAGCATCCAGGTTGAGTTCTGGTATTTACAGTTTATGGCAACATATGTTAGCATGTTGTGCTTTGCTGTACGGAAGTATTTTTTGCCGGGCATGAATTTAAAGGGTAAAAGTGAGTCACTATTTTCTCAAAAAATACCACATTTCACCAATACGAAACCCGTTTGGGCATTTTGATTATATTGTTCACCCGTTCGAACGAGAACGGAAGGTTGAGGCCACAATTTATTCTGGTGCCTTTCTCCGCAATTTTCCTCCGGCGTAGCAACAAAAAAAAATCTTTTTTGATGATGATAAATTGTACAAACAAACCCAATTTCGTTTGGTGATGCGTTTTTACAGCGAAAAATACACACTCGTAGGCTCCTGCAGCTTGGCACACACTAGTAATAAAATCATTTATTATTTGTTATCTATACAGCAGATGATGAACGGCTGCGACTGTGATGAACAGTTGTAGCCAAGCTCCTCGGGAGGAAAGAGGATCCAAACCCTCCCCCCATAAGGATTCTCGCGCGCGCCACACGCAAAACCTGCGGTCGGGAGTCAAATCAAATATTCTCCGAGGAAATATAATCCGATTTAGATTCATGCATCACTGTCTGACGGCAGGACGTGGCGCGCCTCTTCGGGGATATCGCACACATCACGTGATTACTCTTTTGGCCGGAGGAAGAAAAATTTCGTGGAACATTAGGCCATTTTTTTATGATCTGCTCGCAGCCTCTGCTCCCTCCCTCGCACAGCATATGCATGTAAATGGGATTCCCAAATGGTGGGTCCGTTTTACCGTTGGCTATTGATTCGGGAAGTTCCTACCGAGATTCATCCGATCGATTGGCGAAGGGATACCTTTCATGTTATGAGATTAAATTTCGACGATTTTACGCACTCTCCAATGAATTCAGAGGGAAGAGACCGATTCCGAGTGCAATATGGCTATAAAATGGAATGTGTTTCGTATGATGAAATCATAAAATGTAGCATCAAACAAGCATAATTTTGAAACCGTTCGAGCTCGTGATATTCAGGATTAAGTGTATGACCCGAAAACCAAGGGAGATGCATGTTTTTTACAGCCCAGAACTAATGAAGACTATTGAGTATAAATTACTCTGTAAGCTTCAGTCATCGACAAACTTAATTTACTTTAAATCGCTACAAACACCCATTTGTCTCGTTGATAGCAAAAAAAAATACAAACCTTGATTCGCTTAATATTAATTTATGTCCCTGAGAGCTTGTCTCGGCTTATCGGTTCCAGTATTCGTATCGTCGCACACTTTCTTCATTGTGGAAGCCAAAACCGCAAAATCTGATCAACTCCCACTGGAAAGCGTTTTGACTTTCTCCGAATACAAAACCCACCACAAGTTCCTTCCCTCCCAAGAGTACGCCACCCGCACACTCCAACCCTCCATCCCACCACTGGAAGACGATTCGAATTCCAATCGAAATCGCTCACAAAATCAATTAAAATCAGAATGAGATAAAATTCGATCTGGAACAATTCGATACATTTTCCCATTTACGTCCCTGCCGATTCGAGTCTGGCGGCGGCAGGATTCTACACTTCTTTACACTCCTGATCGCGCCTCTACTTCCTTCCCATAGTGATTGATACCGATTGGGTACGATTCTTTATCACCTTGGTGCGTTTTGTCGCTCCCAGGACGAACATTTCGAGCGAATCGAATGCTGCCGGGAGTGGCCATTGATTACCGATGCGGTGGAAGAGGATGCAGGAGATGTGTTCAGACGCAAGGTATATATTCTGTTGTTGTTGTTAGCTATAATTTATTCGAGATTAGATTCATACATATATATTTCGACCATTTTGAGCTACTTGCTTGCCTGTGATTATTAATGTCATAAACACGTGGCTGCCTTAATCAATGAACAGAAGACAAGTGACTTCCGTGGACACGGCACCATTCCATCGAGCATCCCATCACAACGCCTGCCTTAAGGACAACATGGGGATGTGTCATTCGCTCTGCTCACATCCTGATCGACCAAGCAGAAGAAAGCAACAGGAATTTCTCGCCCGCTGTCATAAAAGTCCAACTTCCCAATTTTATTAGGAAGGTTGTTTGTTCAGCTAATTTCACATCTGGATTACTGCTGACCAGACCAGACCATTCATCGCCACGGGGCACCCTGCAGAGCGCTCGTTGTTAACATCGTCTCGAGCGCTCCACATCTTGGGCCGGCTGACGGTTGACGGTTGTGTTGGCCATTATCAAACCAACATAAAAGGCTGTCAATGTCTCTGCCCGCTAATCATTCCTCGAAATGATGGAGAAGGACAAAGGAACCGGATGTGTAGCAGCAGTAAAACATCACATTCGGTTGTCGGTCAGACAACGGCTGTTCGAGGAAAGGACATTTTTAATTATCTTTTCCTGCCTGGCGGTGCGTTTTTACGACCCGAGAAAGCCAATGTGCCAGATAGAATCGACCGGAAAATAAGTGCCTCAGCAATAAGTCATGGCGTGAGTGTGGATTGTAAAAGAAGTGTAATTGCTACCATTTTAGCACGGGTGGAATGTTGATAAACTTGTTACCAGCTTGGTAATTATCCTGTTATTCAAGTTTATTCACTGGCAGGTGTAATTGCGTCATAATGTACAACTTCCGGGCGGTCGGTTTTAGTTCGATGGCCATGAACCGAAATATCAGCCTAATAAAAAGCGTAATTGATATAAATTACAAACCTAGACAGCGATATAGAGACGACGGTTAAATTTAGATATCAACAGATAAACTTTTATAGTGTTCTCAAATTAGAACATATATAGTCTTGACAAAGACACGCTATGATAACGATTGAGTGATTAGCTGTCCTCTTCGATTTATATCTTTTTTCGGAATCTAAGCCATTAGGTTCTATAATACGGTATATTGGACGAGCTCCTGTAACATTCTATTAACAACACCAGAGATCATGCGAATTCCCGTACGAGTTCCAAACAAAAAGCGATTTGTTCTCGAATCATAAAAGTAACTGGATACAGATATCAAAGTGTTTGGGACAGATAGATTTTTTCTGGGTGATATTCAAAATAGCATAATTTATTGAAGTGATTGAAATCGAAAAACGAAATCAGAACGGCTCGATTAATCAGAAACACATTGAACACATTCTTTGTGGAAACAGTTGTCGCAAAGCAGCTCCTGTCTTAATTCTAACATTTTTGTGTGTAAATTCTCGCGATTGACATATTTTTGACATGTTGTTGAATAGAAAAAAAAGTTGGCAAAACATATCAATCCATTCAAAAATCCTATTTATTTCGAAAATTGTAAAAGACAGACATGTTGACGTCTTCGACAAAAGCCTATATTTTAACATCATCTGAAGGCTCGCCGAATTCACGAAAACTCATTTCGAGAGAAATAAATTGTAATTTAAAATCAAAATTTCTTTTCAGTGCAATTTCTTTAATATTGCTATTTCTAACTAAAATCCTGAAAATCATTTGTTTCTTGTAATTTTTGAACTAACCTTTTGTAGGTCTTATCAGTTTTGAGTTAGTTTTTGAGTGAATAAAATGTAAGGAATTGTCTGATATTTAATTTAAAAATACAATAAAAACTTAAAGACATTTTAAAAAGATGAAATTTATTGGCTATTTTTCCAAATTATGAAAAAATGTATGAAAAGAACACACAAAAACCAAACTCAGTAACTGAAATTCTATATGTACAAAAATTACAAATTTGTACTGAAATTCTGTAAGTTTTGTTGTTGTTGAGTTAGTTTTTGAGAGAATGAAATGTAAGAAATTGTCTGAGATTTCATTCAAAAATATGAAAAAAAATATATAAGAAATTTAAAAAAACATTAAATTCATTTTTTCAAATATGCTTTTTTTAAAATATGAAAAAATATATGAACAGCCCTTATCACAACCGACAAGTTTTCCATACATCGAGAGAAGGGCACTTCTACAGAAAAGAGTTTTTTTGAGAACAATTTTTTTCACTTTTTCCAGGGTAAAACAAAACAAGAGTGCTTGATGATGTATTTTAATCAAAATTAAACCTATTACCTACATTTTTCTTTGACCTGACTTTTATAGATCCCATGCTTTTTGAGCTAGAAATTTTTGAAAAAAAGTTAAAAAAAACATTGCCCCTTTTCAAAAGTAACCATTTTTTTCAATATTTAAAGCAGAGGTTCTCAAAGTGGTCGATATCGACCGCTTGGGGTCAATATCGGTTTCCCAGGGGTCGATGAGATCTAAAGATCGATCCCTATTAATTAACACAAGTTCATATTTGAAACTTTCAAGATACTGCATAAGTTGCGTTACGTGAACCAACTTGTTTTAAGAATGACTAATATAATAGTAGGGAGTATTGTTTTTGTAATTTGTATAATTAATTATTATAGTTACATCTGATTTTTACTGAATTTTATGTCTATTTCTTGATGAGGAGATTATGTCGAGTGACTATAGGGGTCGATGGTATCACTTCAATCTGGAAAAGGGGTCTCTGGCCAAAATAGTTTGAGAATCCCTGATTTAAAGCATTCGAAGTTGACTGAATGACCAATGTATTTACACTCACACCGTTTCACTGCTGTTAACTAGGGAATGAACTCTATTTGGAGCCAACTGATTCGGCATCTCTTGTGGTATTCGCGAAAAAGACGCTACTACTTCGGGTGAATTGAGAGTGATTTATTCCTGTGATTTCTCAAGTTTTTTACTAAAATTATCCCTAGTTCTTAATTCTACCTAAGCTGCTTGAGCAACTTATCACAAAAAAAACATTCTTTCCTATGGGTGCGCGAGGGTGTTCATTGTCTTTTCTCTCTACCCTCGGTACCAAACTCTTTTTGCCTGCCTTCTTCTAGTTGTCCCTGCCATGTGTTCTACCTGATCCCTATCTGCTTATCCGGTTAACCATAAATCATTTATCCATAAAGAAATTCTACGACCGGCCCTGATTTGGGATTTCCATCCGTAACAACTGCAATATGAAATAGTGCTGTCAACTTCTCAGACGAGTTGACATAAAATATATAAACAAAACATATTGAAACTTTTACTCGCCGAATACAACTCGCCAAAAAAATTGCGGAACAGAGTGCGAAATCGAAATTTTTGGGTGTTTTTGAATCTTCGTAGCTTCGTGAAAAATTAACGCTAGGACTATCAGGCTATGGAATAGAGTCTCGATTGTGCAGTCGTCGAATGTAGACGTCTTCATTCAGTCGCTCTACATTTAATTTATTGTTTTTTTTTCTCTCTTAGCGTTTGTGGTTTGTGAGGAAGATTGTTTCTTAAGCAGTCCGAAAGATCTAATCTAAATGTTTTGCAAAAAGAAAATTAGACTAAAACTAGTGGAATATGTTTTTTGCAGTTTAAGCTAGCTGAGTTTCGCGGTTTGAAATAGTCCGCGTCATGTTTTTTGACGTAGGATTACGTCTTTCGGGAACATATTGGGGTACAAATTGAAAATCGAAAATCGAGCACATCGTGAATATTGTCCAATTTCAAACGCTTATTGCTCAGTCATTTCATGATGGATTAATGAGATTTTTGTATCAATTGCGTCGGCACTCCATAACAATTTTTTATATTGAAGAAAATAATATATGTCATGGAACTAACTATCGAACAATTGAAAAATCTCAACCCCTATCCAACCCCTAAAATATCCACTTCTGATTGATCGAAATTGACGACACATGCGACGGGTCCCTAACAGAGACATCAAAATCGAGCTGCCTGGGGGAAATCGGCACTGCAAATACATGAAAGTAGGGGGAATTATTACAAGCGACTTGATACTCTCCATTATTCGAATCAAGGTATATCGTTCCGTCGAGTAGTAAAAAGTTCGCGATTATAGAATCACATCACTTACTGCTGTTCTATTTTCCATTTTTTTGCATATAGTAGTATTAGTTTGTATGTATTTTTGTATCAGATGTAGTCGGTTTGTTGTTCGTTTCTAGCATCACAGCACTTACCGCAGTGAATCCTGATTTTTCCTAACCATTCCCACTAACAACAATCCCTTCCATGATAAACGCTAGTGAACCACGCTATAGAGGCGACCCTTCTGGCTTTCGGGCGGCGAATATCATACTAACATTCCTTCCCTTCCCCTGGTAACTATAAGGGCGTGGCCGGCGTCGTTATTGATCATTTAAAACTCGAATCACCGAAATTGCACAACGAGAATGATTGGCTAGTCCCAAGCGTCATTATGTGTGTCTTTTGTGCAATTTGGTTGGTTCAGGTCAATCACGGAGAGCAACTACGAATTGTACAGTCTACCCAAGCTCAAGCTCAAGCTCAACTATCATGCTATGGAATATTTTACGAATCAATTTTTATCTTGGGTTGTATTAGTGTGGGGCAAAGGTGCGCACCTAACTGTTGTCGACCAATTATTCTTGAAATGGAAGCAAATAAAATTCAGTTTGCTTACCAAATTGTAACTATATGTGTATTACCATCGAAACGAAGTACAGTTAAAAAAAAAGAGTTGAAAAATAAAACTAAGTTTATTGCGTTGGGAGCGGAGCTGCTTGTTTATTGAGAACTAATAAGGGACTGACCATTATATATATGCTAGAGTTTCACAAAGCTTATCTGATAATAAATCATATGATGTTTATATTATACATGTGTTTCGGCCCGGACAAAGAAACAACACAAATTTCATCTTATAAAAAACCAGTTTATTCACAACACAAAAGCTACATATAAACACATTAAACACTAAACATAATCGATAAAAATCGATCCTAAAGCCGCACCTGAAAGGAAAAAAACAATTAGTGCTGTGATGTCTTCTCATATTTATTGTCACTTACCTTTTAATCGTCGACGAATACCTAACACAATCACCTGAAAAGAATTTTATCACATAACATAATACTTTCCTGTTTCAAAGACATCAAACAAAAACACAACAATCTGATTATGAAGACAATAACAACTGAATGTCAATTGTAGCGGAATCGGCAGAAACAATATTGCCATAAAATTCAAAAGCTCAATTGTTTATAGCGAACTTTCGAGAAGGGACCCGATCAGAAAAACAATTACCATAGACTATACAAACACTATTGAAATGACCACATATAAATAGGGCACGGGATGTTAAAAGAGTCAGTCGCAATAAAACCTTCGATCAGTATACAGTGACTCAAATCCATAATCGTACTCCACCATGCAGATCTCTTTTCCCTTCTGTTGAAAGTCAAAACAAGCTATTGGAACATTCTATTTAGATAAAGTCATAGAGTCATATGAGGCTTAAAAGGTTTGCTATCTGTTTTCAGAATAATGGTTTTTATTTCACTACAAACGACGAATGTAACGGGTGTTAAATAAAAAATGAGAATTTTTTCAATCACATATAAAAACATTTATATTTTTTTTTCATCGATTTCAGTATTTTTTATTAATAACATAATGTATGTTCTGCAAAAAAATGTCAGTGAATGTTTGAGTAAGGGCCGTGGTCTGCTGTTCGACGCAACTTTGTCGCGATGCTCTCACAAGGACGTTGTACGGCACTTACGTCCTTTTTCCCGATACAATTCCGGATTCTTGTAGTCAGTTGCATCGTGTCCTTGGCCCTCCAATTGTTTTTACACACTAGGGCACTGAGTGAGCCAAATAAATCCTTTATTGGGCGGCACTGGGATAAGTTTGTTGGGTTACGATCTTTTGGCACGAATCTTTTTCTCCTCAAGATACGCCAGCGTCTTCTTGGCGTAATGGGAAGACGCCTTGTCCGGCCAGAAGACGTACATCCCATCCGCGGAACGGCAGCAGGATTTTATCGAGGCACTCTTCACGATAGATTTGTTGGTTGATTGCCAGACCGCTCGGCTGAAACCAAGGCTTTGAAATGCCCCGGTCGGAAATGGCGATGTACAACATAACCTTTTTTTTCAAACTTGTGCTTGAACTTGTATTTCACTTCAGGCGGTGTGGATGACTTGTCCCTGGAGTAGTAATTATCATTTCCTGGAATATGCGTTTTGGACAGCGGAAAATAGCTTTCGTCGTCCAGAACGAAAGACGTCCCGCGGTATTTTTTGGTCATCCACCGACACTGTGATTTAACCGTCTCAATCTGCTCCTCCGTGTACTCCGGCGACCTCGTCTTCTTCCTGCAGACGATTCCTTCCATCTTGAGGGATGGATCAATACGTGGAAGCAGCCATATTTCCGACCGGCGTCACGCAGGCTGGTTGCGTCCTTGTTGTCAAACAGCTTCTTTAACGATGTCTTCGTCTGCTTCGTCATTATCGTCACCGGACGACCACTTCCGACCTTCCGCTCTACGTGCAGGGAACCCAGGATACGATATACCGTACTGACAGGTACATTTTCTTACTTAAAATGTGCCACCGTGAACTTTTTTCCTTGCTGGAAATGCGTTTCCTAGAACCGTACAATGCGTTCGCGGAGCACGTGCTGTTTCGACGCCATCTTTGCTTTGACTAAATTCAAACTAGCAAAACCAAACACGCCTACTGTTTCTAGGGAGCCCAAAGAGCAATTTTCTTGGAGAAAGAAAATTTTACGCTCTTTATTTGAGTTACTGAAAGGTATTGAAAAAACTCTCATTTTTTATTTAACACCCGTTATGTGCTAATGTATGAGAATTGACTCAAACTCATAATCGTACGCTGGTTGAAATCTCTACTCGATTTCGAAGGCGTTGGCCAATTTTCTAATTCCATCATTATTAAGGTATCAATTGTTCATTGCAACTATCTTTAGGTGTCTTTAGCCCTATGTACGAGTTTTTTGGTGTATTCAGAAGGTATATTTATCAATTTTTTCTTTAAGTGGTTTTTTAAAATCGAAAAAAAAATTTAATGGTTTCTAAATTTCCTACACAGATAACTTCCTCAGTTTTTTACTGTGATTGATGTCGGAAGATTGTGGAGGAATATCAATAATTTTTGAGCAATTGTAATGTAACCATGTGTGAATTGTATATGTCTTAAGCTCTGGGTCATTGTCTTGGCAAAACTCTTGAATCCTCGATTCCATCCCATTTTGTTGATACTTTGCTTCACATTTTCATTCAGAATGTTCAAGTTAACATTCTGATCCAATATACATGCACACTCATACCATCCCTCCACCACCACCATTTTTAAACGATGATTTCTGATTTTTCTCACATTTAATTCATTGTAGGCTTCCTCCATACCGAACGATAACAATCGTAGTCAAAAATATCAAATTAGGACCCATCTACGAAAATAACATAGGACATTGATGTGTTTCATGATGTTTGGAAAAATCAAAATGGAGTTACTGAGTTTTTTTTTGCTGAGGAACGGTTTGTCCCTCTATACTCGGGCATTCAAGTGGCCCTTCCTAGGCACATTACAAACTTTTTCATCATGAATCAGAATGTTTACTTGAACATTCCGGATGCAAATATGAAGCAAAGTGTCAAGAAAATCGGATGGAATCGAGGATTCAAGAGTTTTGCCAAGACAATGTCTCAGAGCTTAAGACATATAAAGGGTGTGTCACATCAAATTGCATCACGGAAAAAACGCTGTAGAAATTCGCCCAGTATACCGATCCTTTTGAAAATTTTAGACAGTAAAATAAAAACTATTAAACAACTTTTGGCATTTTCTTTTTATTCATACTTCGAGCCCAAGCCCGTATGCTCGTACCTTCCTCATTACCCCGTCCATAAGGTTCTGTACAACGTCAGGTTGTAGTTTTTTTTGAACAGATATCCATTTTCTCTTGAAGTCCGCCTCCGATTTGACAACTTTTGGGTTCTTCCGGAGGGCCTGTTTCATAATCGCCCAATATTTCTCTATTGGGCGAAGCTCCGGCGCGTTGGGCGGGTTCATTTCCTTTGGCACGAAGGTGACCCCGTTGGCTTCGTACCACTCCAACACGTCCTTTGAATAGTGGCACGAAGCGAGATCCGGCCAGAAGATGGTCGGGCCTTCGTGCTGCTTCAATAGTGGTAGTAAGCGCTTCTGTAGGCACTCCTTAAGGTAAACCTGCCCGTTTACCGTGCCGGTCATCACGAAGGGGGCGCTCCGCTTTCAGCAAGAGCAGATCGCTTGCCACACCATGTACTTTTTGGCAAACTTGGATAGTTTCTGCTTGCGAATCTCCTCCGGAACGCTGAATTTGTCCTCTGCGGAGAAGAACAACAGGCCCGGCAGCTGACGAAAGTCCGCTTTGACGTAGGTTTCGTCGTCCATTACCAGGCAATGCGGCTTCGTCAGCATTTCGGTGTACAGCTTCCGGGCTCGCGTCTTCCCCACCATGTTTTGCCTTTCGTCGCGGTTAGGAGCCTTCTGAACCTTGTATGTACGCAGGCCCTCCCGCTGCTTGGTCCGCTGGACGAATGAACTTGACAAATTCAGCCTCTTGGCGACATCCCGGACCGAACTTCTCGGATCACGTCTAAACTGCTTAACTACGCGCTTGTGATCTTTTTCACTGACGGAGCATCCATTTTTGCCGTTCTTCACCCTCCGGTCGATGGTCAGGTTCTCAAAGTATCGTTTTAGTACTCTGCTGACCGTGGATTGGACGATTCCCAGCATCTTACCGATGTCCCGATGTGACAACTCCGGATTCTCGAAATGAGTGCGCAGGATTAATTCACGACGCTCTTTTTCGTTCGACGACATTTTTTCAAATTTACGAAAAATTGACAGTGAAGCATGGCCAACGTGATCTATACACTCTGATTTTAAAGCGAAAGTTGAAGATATAATTCCAAAAAATTAAATTTCTACAGCGTTTTTTCCGTGATGCAATTTGATGTGACACACCCTTTAAAATTCGCACATGGTTACATTACAATTGCTCAAAAGTTATTGATATTCCTCCTCAATCTTCCGACATCAATCCCAGTAAAAAACTGAGAAAGTTATCTGTGTAGAAAATTTAGAAACCATAAAATTTTTAGAAATAACGATTTTAAAAACCACTTGATGAAAAAATTGATGAATACTCCTTCCGAATATTCCAAAAAACTCATAGATAAGGCTAAAGACAGCTAAATAAAGTTGCAATGAACAAGGGATACTATACTAATGATGGAATTCGGAAATTGGTCAACGACTTCGAAATCGAGTTGAGAATTCAACCAGCGTACGATTATGAGTTTGTAGGAGCCGATCTGGCGTAGTGGTAACATCCATGCCTCTCACGCTAAAGGTCACGAGTTCAATTCTCACTCCCAACATTCTTCCAAAAATGGAAGTAAAAGTGACGAACCAGCCAAATGAGTTGAAAGTCACTATAATACAGACAAAAAAAATAAAATTATGAGTTTGAATCAATTTTCATACATTAGCACATACATTCGTCGTTTGTAGAGAAATAAAAACCATTATTCTGAAAACAGATAGCAAATCTTTTGACTCTCATATGGCACTATGACTTTATCTAAATAGAATGTTCTGAAAGCTTGTTTTCAACTTTCAGAAGAAAGGAAAAGAGATCTGCATGGTGGAGTACGATTACGGATTTGAGTCACTGTAGGTCAGTGTTGTGACCTCCGAAAAATATGGGTCTTTCCAATTTCCGACACGTACCAGATTTCTGTGGTGAATAAATCGCGCTCTCCCTTTATTTGTTGCGTGATCTGCTTTCTTTGGTATAAAGCATCTAAGAAAGCTTCTTTCTATTCAAGCTTTATTATTGCACTCGATTACAAACTAATTATGGTATATCATTAAATGTTATGTTATAACAACCTTATTACTCGTTACATTTACATAAAACGATCTCTTATATTTGACATTAACACTACATTTGTTCTACTCAACTTCTTTTAATTCTAACATTCAAAAAGTGGCCGGCCGTTCGCCAATTGTTAATTGGACATTCAAAAACTGAGAGAGAGTATCATGGATGCCGCGCCTTTTTATATTGTAACAATGTTACGAAACTCTGTTCAGATACCTCACTGGGCGGAGGCAACATGGTTTTGTTGAACTTTGTTTTCAAATTTTCCGTCAATTTCATCCTCGACATTCCTCCTTGAGCCGATACCTATATAATTATATATTGTAAGATTCATAAGTAGAACCTTAACTATATTAACAGCAAGGGTACTAGGTGAGCATTAGAGTGGCAGCGAAAATGGCCATATAAAAATATCAAAAACCGACCATGTGCATTTCGTTTATTAGTCCAAAAAATAACCTGTGCAAAGTTTCGGTAAAAAAAAATGTTTCAAAACCTTGAATGTTTTGAGGCACCCCTAGATCATGTCCGATCAAGCTGAAATTTCGCACAGGTAATTTTTTTTTTTGGGCCTATAAACAAATGGGAATGCTTCCAATTTTCGTTAATTTTAACCATTTACAGAAAGAACCGTAGTGGAAATCTAAGGAAATTTCCGTTCGATTTCAAAAGTAGTTATGAACATTTACTTTACCTCATTTTTATTTTATTTTATTAAACTTTTTATTTTACCTTCTTTCTAAATTGGGACAAACTCTTACGTCAAGTACACGTCGGATTTACATTATCCACAGTTAGTGGTTTCCTCGTATGCCCCACAATTTTTATTTTAGTGTGTTTTTTTCTTCTGTTTTTTTTATTAATTTCTAATTTTTTATACATTATCTGTATTATTATTATGTTCGATCACAATGATAATGTTTCACTTAAAAAGTTTGTTAAAAAGTAAACAACTTCATAATATTATTTTTAATTTCATTTAAGCAATTATTTTGTACGATAAATAGAAGTAATCCCGTTACGTTAATCTCAATGTTATCTAATAATGAAAACAACATATCCAAATGGATCAACTCCGAAGAATGAGCTTCGAGTAACGTGATTTCTAGCCAACAAAGAATCTGTAGATATCACCGAGGCAGATGAGGTTTGACAACGAACAAGGACAATGAAATTCTCAACGAAGAATCCCAATGAAAGTCGCACTGTGAAGCTGCATGCTAACCACATCGTCAACTTCATTTCAGTCGTGTAATCTAATTTCCAACAACCGATACAACATTGCACTGAAATTCCACCCACTCCCCGTAGCTTTTGTACGAAATCGCTCGCTACCCGCAATTACTTCGAATAAGCGTGTACCGAGAACTACTAAACCGCTAACATACAAAAAAAAGTATTTTTCGTTTCAGTTTGAGTAGTCGCATATTTCCGCCTTGTGAAACATTATACTCACATTTTCCACCGAATGACGCTCACTGACTGAATGACGACGAAATCATTCTTCCGTATGTGTGTGTGACTGTGTGATTCGATTCAATTGATATTAATGGCATCGCATGTATCTTCTGCATTTGTGCATTTCTCTTCGATACGTGTGTGTGTGTGTGTGTGTGTGTGTGTGTGGGGGGGGGCGGAAGGTTTCGCCTAGCGCAAGAAAGCTCCTCGCTGCAACGTGATCAGATACGGAAGCATTTGCATACGGACGGGGAAATGAATTCGGAATTGGCCAAAATTGCAGTGGTGTAATGGCAATAAATTTCGGCAGCGTCAGAGACAGACTCCAGGCCGGGAATATGGTTACTACGGAAAGCGACGGAAGTTATTTACCGCCCGGTTTTTTGAAGATTCCGAGAAACGATGCGGCGGATAGCGTCTTTATATCCGCTGTATTTTGCCGCTGTTGAAATAAATGTATCCTATAATAAACTTTATGGGCTGCAACAAAAAGAGCAGGGAAGGGAAAAAAGCAAACAAAACTACATAGCCTCATAGCTCATAGCCGTGACCTTGGCCGTGACTTCCCTGAAAACGCCTTTTTTGGGGGGCGGAGAAGAACAAACAAGTTCATAAAAATCTTGTTTACAACCGTAAAAATAAGAAACAATATAATTCCGACCGAGTACCACACCCATACAGACACAACAAATTGCATCACAAACAATGGTCTTTGTTTGCAGTTTGGCTTCCTTTTGTTTTGATAATAGCCGGTTGAGAAAGCTGACCACGGATGCTGCGAAGGTTTGGGTGGGCATCGTTGCGGAAACGAACTGTGTGAGTTATAAAACTGGCAGCGGTGGATAAAATAGCTATTGTCAAAAGTTTCTTAAAGGAGGAAATGGCTTCACCATGGGTTTCCGGGGAAACCGACGAATCGACCTGTCGATTGTGCAACCGCCACAGATCTTGCGCGCTCCGTCAATATGGCTGGTGGATTATTTCCACCTACATCAATTTTACGTCGACAGTGGGATATCGAGAAAACTTTCAAACAAAACCTACACCCACACAATGGTGGCCACAACAGGATTCAGCTATTGCCGCGAGTCAAAAGTTATGTTATTGCGCCCTCTCCTCCCGATGGTGTTCGAAGTGGTCTCTGGAAGCCACGGAATCGTCGATACAAAACAACTCTAAGCGAGGAAATAGATGCTGTTTTCCACTGTTAGCTAGAGCTTACACACCCCCCACCCTTCCCTTTCTATGGAATAGAAACAATTAAAACTCAAATATAACATTACCACCCATTGTTCGTAGTTCAGCGGGAAACTCGGTTTGTTGACCGGCTAGTTGGTCCGTTCCAACGGGGCGGCAACTTTTTCCAGTGGCGAATTAAGAGGTTCCGAATGGATCATAAAACCGGACGCAGCAGAGGACCAGATACTAACCCTCGGGTCAGTAGAGGTGGTTTGGATGTTTGCTTGTTTGTTTGTTTGAGTAGTGACATTTAGCTTCCGTCAGCTCCTCGGTTGCAGGTGAAGGGTATCGTGAAAAGCAAGAGTTTCAATGCAACCGGGAAACAATGGTGTTTCTGGTTACGGAGTTTGATGATGGATGTTTGTCATTGGATTAGACAGGGTTGTGCAAGCAGACTAACTTATCTAATTAGCCTATTTGCATACGCTGTGGGGGAATCAATCAATACGAATGCAATTATTTTACACATGTACAGATTCGGTAGTCAGACATCTACTATTGTGTTTTCCAAAAAAAAAACATGATTTTATATGATTTTTTGCTCCGAAATAAACAGTTGACCTTAGGACAGTAGGACAATTCACATATTAATTTGCGTTAGAAAAGTCGCCTGAATAATTATATTTGCTCGCATTAAATTTTATCAGCATTAAATTTTATCATTCATATCGTATGCCATCCGAAATTTGCCCAACTGTTTTGATGCATACATTATTGGATCGTTCGAGGATTCGAGGTTTTTAATTCAATTTGGACATTATTATTTTCAACCCTCTTTTTTCGGGTCAGAAATTTATCCTTGAAGAACTTCTATGGACTATCCACCGAAATCTTTGTTAAGTTATTTACCACAGCTCTTGCCTCGATCAATATTGTTTTTATAAAGAAAGTTCTGTAGAGATCGAAACAAATAATAGTCAGATAGTGCAAGGTTCGAGCTGCACCGTGAATGCATCAAAACATCTCACCCAATTTTCGAGGTGCCATCAGAGATGTGTATGGTGTCGCGTTGTCATAATGGGAGACAACACCTTTCCTGTTGATCAATTCTGATCGTTTTTCTTTTAATAGCTTTGTGTAATCTACCTAGTCACGATCAGCAAAGCTTTCAATGTTATATTGTTCATAACTGGTTTGATCATGTGGTAATCCCTCATTATGCGCGACTCCCTTCCAATCGCACCATTACTTTATTTGGCTTTGATAGCTTGCATGCCGGCCTTGCTCGATCAGTAGAAATCCGAATCCTAAACTTCACTTTTTTTTTCTCTATGTTTCTGTTGTACATTTGTCTTCCCTGTAGCAGAAAATAATATCAAATATCTAAAGACACCTTCTTTGCAAATTTTTAATATTTATTTTTATTGGATTTTTTTTTTCAATTTAACGAAATTCGATTTCTAATAGTAGTATTTATAATATGTCCGACGTATATGTCCGACAATCCAAAATGGAGATATAATATTCTAATAGTTGTGAATTTTGAATACGAATACAGTGAACTCGATTTAATCATAAAAGGCCCAATTCGTCACTTTTAAGCCTTGGCTCTGAAACCAAAAATTCAAAATATAGGTCATATAGGGAGGGAAGAGCTCTAATCAATAGAAATTGATTTTAATCTTCTAAAAAACTAAAAACTTAAGAAAACAAAATGGACGCCACATTTACAGTCTTGAATAGTTATTCAGTCAACAAAGAATTGAGCGAATTTGAATAACGAGTGAAAGAGAGACCATTTGAAGGGGCGATTGTTCACGATTTTAGAGCAGAAAATATGCGGTTTTATAGGATAGGATCGGGGGTCTTCGTAGCCACTTGGTTACGCGTTCGCTTACCAAGCGATCGATCGTGAGTTCAAACTCAGGGCCCTCAATTGACCATCTTTGTGTTGTTATAGAATAACTACGTCCACGCAACCATCATCAGCGATGGAAATCGATCCACGGTGGAACAAAGATCGATACATCCATACAACTGCTCTGCTCTGCAAGAAACATCGAGCTGCTGTTCTATAAATAACTCAACAATGATCAATATCAACTGTCTCCGCTGTCCGGTCTGCTGAACAATGGATGAACAGGAAGAATACCCTTACGCCTAAATGGCTACTACTGTGTAATTTACCATAATGTAATGGAACAGAAAACTTAACGCCTAAATGGCTACTACTAACTACTGTGTAATTCACAATTCATAGAAACATAAACATATGTACATGTACACGATTAAACCCGGCTCTGTTACAGCTAAATGCTAATGAGCCTAATAAATAAATGGGATAAAATAAAATAGGATAGGATCGAAACGATATCTAATCAACTCATGAGTGCTATTCGAAGAAATAATACACGGATTTTTAAATTACATAAAAACGGCATGAAATATACAGATAATCGCAATTAAAAATCTACAAACCAATACTTTACGATATATGGCTGAATTTTTTTATAAAATTATCACGCTATATCTACCTACATAAAAACCAAAAATTGCACAAGATCAAGATAAGAGAAGAAAAAACAGGAAGTGGGTTATATCTATGGTATAACCGCAAGGGTGACGTAGGACTATCGTTGATTTAGAGATCATTTGTTTTAAGTTGAATCTAAATCCATTCTGAATGAATGAATAAATGAATATTTGGGGGACTTCGAAAACGAGAGCGTTACGTAGGAAGCTCAAGGTTTTATGCATCCAATATTGGATACAAAAAACCTTGTTCTGAAGAATAAACTTCAGAGGCTTTCCTGCTAACTGCACTTGATTGACAAATCACAAAACCAAATGTATGTGGTCGCAGTATTATATGGATATAAAACATTAAAAAAAACTCGCATGAGTGTATTTTTCAATTACCAGGGGAACTGGCAGATTATTTTTCAGCAACGATTAGATCTTTCCAGAATTTTCTCGATGCTGAATGGCATCCAAACGAAAAGAATTCCGCGCGTGTATGTGTGTGTGTGGCGGCTGCTTCGATGTCTTCCCGGGGAACCGTTTTTCGATGCTGATACTCTCTTGGTCACTTTCTCTTCTCCTTCTGATCGATCGGCTTTTATGCGCTCCCTCACATTTAGAACAAACTGATTGCATTTCAGGTCAGGTCAGGCCAGGTAATGAATCCCTCGATCCCTCGCCGTCCAGCTCGTCCAGCACGTTCAGCTTGTTCAGTAATGATGTTGTCTTGTCGATGTCCTCAGAAAAAATGAACGCCAGAAAAAAAACGCCAGAAAATGAACACCAGAATATCGCTTAAGTATGCTTTTTGTCCGTGATTGAATCGAGAGAAGGTGTGGTTTACGATGGCAATTTGGAACGCAAACTAGAGGGGAATGAACTCTCTGAGTTTGAAACTTTCGGCGACTGAGCAATAATCGATTGAAAATTATATAATTTTAGCGATGCGAAACATTTTCCGTTGCGTGCGCATACAATATTGAATACGAAAATATCCTACTGATGGGGATGAATAATGTTCAGAAGCTTTCCTGCTAATTACACTTGATTGAAAAATTACAAAATCAAATGTATTTGGTCGCTGTGTTATATGGTTAGAAAACATTGAAATAAACTCTTTCGCGTGAATGTATTTTTCAATTCCCAGGGAACTGGCAGATTATTTTTCAGCAACGATGATAACAACGAGGGTTCCGCGCGTGTATGTGTTTGTGGCGGCTGCTCCGATGTTTCAAACGGAACCGTGGCATCACTCTCCTCCTGATGGATTCCCTTTTGGTGCACAAACAGGCTCTTGTTGACACCGTTCATCAGCGCTTTCAAGATAAACGAAGTTAGCTTCACCACAACAGCGACAACATGCTCCAATCGCTGTTCAATTATAACTGAGTGGGTTTCCGAGCGGCGCTCGCTTATATACCGATTGATGATTTCAATAGCCTGTTTTGAAAGCAATTTTAAGGCTATTGAAACAAGTTTTTGGATGAAAAAGTAACAAGTATATAACGCGTAGACATTTTATCTTTCGGATGAAGTGTTTATCATACCATTTCGTTTAATTGTTTAAGAGCTATTAACGCTCAAAATCTTGGTCTCCGGCGTAACGCTTTCGTTTTCGAAACTTTGATTTTACACCCCGGTATAAAAATGAAAGACGTAGTCCTACGTCAAAACATTAGTAAAGAAACTATGAAACTGAAAATGTGAGGTATATGAAGCCGAACAGAGAATAACGCAATATCGCAAAAAACATTAAGAGGAAAATCATATAGCTAAACAGAGAAAATGGAGAATAAAACAAACGTAGAGAAAAGATGCAGTTAGAAGATAGAAGAAAATATCATAGAATAAATACAGTAACGTCTCGATTATATAACGCTCAAAAAAAAAAATTTCGCGTGTTATAATGGAAACGTAATCTATCGGAACAGATTTTTTTCTCTAATAAAAAATCTGTTTTTTCTCAAATATGTACAGGAAAACCTTTTTTGTGCGGGGGATAGGGACCGCACAAAAAGTCGCATAAAAAATCGTGCAAAACTTCACCAGCAGACCTAAAAAATCGTGTTCGGTACACATTTTGAAAAAAACTTTTTTTGTGCGGTAGATAGGGACCGCATAAAAAAAGTTTCCACCAAGAAAATAACTCAAATCCACGCCATTCACCGTTCAATTTCATTTTGTTCCCCTGCTTTGCGATGGGGCACTTTGCCTCTTCGGTAACGCATGGCTGTTTTGTGCTTTTAGTTGCATGTCGAAAAATGTTGCTGTTAGAAATCATGTCATGCAAAAACTTAGAAAAACTTAGAGCATTTGATGAGAGGAAGGGAATGATTTCAGAAGTGGATAATTGAGACGCAAAAATGCTTTTTTCGCACTGAAATGCATATAAACTATCGAAAAAATCTAAATGGACGATAACTTCGTCAAATATGCTATTTTTCATACACTGCACAAAAAAATCGCACATAAAAAACGCACAAAAACAGGTTCTACTGTATAATCTGAACACTAAAAATATAGCAGAAAAAATATAGCAAAATATTTAATACAAAATGTATCACATGAGCTGTAATACAACATATTATAACACAATGCAATATAATACATTATTTTTTGCAAAGCTTTCCTCATAGCAATTTCTCGTATATTTCTTGAAAACTGTATACAATTTTTTTTTGTTTTTGTTTTTTTCTCCGAATGAGTAAATGTAATGTTTTAATGTTTTGAAAAGTAAACTAGATTCGTTGCAATGATTTACCTGGTTGAAACTGTTCATTACCCGATAATCGGCAGAAAACATTCCACCTCATACAATATATTGGCCTTACGAATGCCGAAACTCTTTTTAAAATTAAGGCACTACCAAACAAGAACGACGCAGGTGCTCATAAATTACGTATACATTTCTTTGTTTGCAAGTGAAATATTTCTGGATTATTCAAATCGTACGGGTTTTTTTTGT
Source organism: Toxorhynchites rutilus septentrionalis (assembly GCF_029784135.1). Classification (NCBI taxonomy): domain Eukaryota; kingdom Metazoa; phylum Arthropoda; class Insecta; order Diptera; family Culicidae; genus Toxorhynchites; species Toxorhynchites rutilus. Next base: position 339,271,774 of record NC_073745.1, read on the forward strand.
AAACTTAAATAATTTACAGTCTTTTATGTTCGACTTTCGTGTCACATAAGTTTTGACATGGAAGCGGTCACCTCCTATGGCTTTCAAGTTGGATACCGTTAAAAAGTAGTCAAATCACACACTTATTTAAACATACCACCGATTCGATTCACGTCCCGGAGGTTTTTTTCATCTCGCCTATTTGTGGTTCCAAAGAAATAAGTACAAATTTCAATTCGCAAATGATATAAATAGAACTTCAACAACTAAAATAGAACTTCAACAACTGACGAAATAAATACTGTACTACTATTCTTACATGGGTCAAACTTGAGAAATGACACAAGCCTTACATCTCATTCCAAACAATCAAAGAAAAAACTCAGAATCATCCATAGTTGTTGTGTGTTGTTGAGACTGATATAAACGGGACGTGATAAAAACGCCAATGGAATATTCGAGACGTTACTGTATAAGAAAAACAAGTGAGGGTATAAAAAGAATAAGACATAAAGGTGATGGTGAAATCAATATTAAATCAAGCTAAAGAGGAATAGAAAAAAGGGTACAAATAAAGGGATTATAGAAGTAAACTATAAAGAAGATAAGTAATATAAAACATGAGATGGTATAGATAATTGAAGAATATTGATTACATGAATAATGCATAGTAATAAAAAGAAAAAAGAAGGATTTTAAAGAAGAAAAAGTTAGAAGAATATACACAGTCATTCCAAGCCAAACCAATATAGTGGTACTCAGATTTTCGTGAAAATTGGTAGTCTCGTTTCTTATCGCAAAATATAAGACACGTATTTTTTTGAATTTTCATAACTTTCATAACTTTTTAACCACAGGACCGATTCGAAGTAGGAATAGTATTCTTTGAAAAAATATTACACTTGTGAAAAACTTGGAATTGGTTTTCGTAATTATTGAATGCATTTATTTTTTGTAGTTTACATGTTTAAAGATATATGATCTCAACTCGAAAACAAAAAATACCTCTCTGATTTATTATGTCAAACAATTCAGTTTTCAAGAAAAAATGTGGAAAAATCTAGGGCTCTTGGTCCCAAGAACATGAAAACTATAAAAAAAACAAATACAGTCAATTCTCCCTAACTCGATATCCAAAGGGACCAAAGGGACTCCTAGAGATACAGAACATTTTTTCATAATATTTTTTATATCATAAATTGCCATATATTAGGCTGTCAAAAAAGTCCTGCGGTATTTTTTTTGAATTTTCTTTTGTTCATAAAATTAGTTACAATCATCTGTTTTAAGTCAAATATGCGCCGTTTTGTTCGATGACTTCTTCCCAACGAGATGCCAACTTCATAATACCCCTGTTATAGAAGCTCGCTTCCTTATTGGCAAAAAACTCGGATAGCCAATTTTCACAGGCCTCTTTTGTGGCTAACTTCTGACTACCTAGCTCGTTCGCCATGGACAAAAACAGGTGGTAGTCACTTGGTGCAAGGTCCGGACTATACGGCGGATGCAAAAGAACCTCCCATCCGAGCTCCCGGAGCTTCTGGCGCGTCACCAAAGAAGTGTGTGGCCTGGCGTTGTCCTGATGGAAGACAATGCGGCCTCTGTTTATCAAAGATGGCCTCTTCTTCATGAGTGCTACCTTCAAGCGGTCCAGTTGTTGGCAGTACAGGTCCGAACTGAGCGTTTGGCCATAGGGAAGCAGCTCATAATAGATTATTCCTTGACAATCCCACCAAACACACGCAGAACCTTACTGGCCGTTAATGAGGGCTTGACCACCGTCTGAGCCGCTTCTGCGGGCTTCGACCACGACCGTTTGCGCTTCACGTTGTCGTAAGTGACCCACTTTTCATCGCCAGTCACCATCCGCTTCAGAAACGGGTCGATTTTGTTGCGATTCAGCAGCGATTCACATGCGTCGATACGGTCAAAGTTGTTTTTTTTTTGCGTCAACGTGTGTGGCACCCATACATCGAGCTTCTTTGTGAATCCAAGCTTCTTCAAATGGTTAATAACGGTTTGATGACTTATCCCCAGCTCTTGGCCGATGCTACGGCTGCTACTATGCCGGTCTTTCTCGGCTAATTCAGCGATTTTGTCGCAATTGTCGACGACAGGCCTTCCGGAGCGTGGCGCATCTTCGACGACCTCTACACCAGAACGAAAACGTTGAAACCATCGTTGTGCGGTGGAAATGGAAACTGTATCGGGTCCATAAACTGCACAAATTTTATTGGCAGCTTGAGATGCATTTTTGCCTTTGTCATAGTAGTACTGTAAAATATATCGAATTTTCTCTTTATTTTGCTCCATATTTGCGACACTATAACTCACGAACGACTTAACCAAACAAAACACAGTCTAAAATATTATAGCGCGCAAAAATACCTTTCCAACAAGCTATAGTATGACTCGATACAATGAATACAACTAGAACTACGCGCTTACAACGACACCTCGCGGAAATACCGCAGGACCTTTTTGACAGCCTAATATTAGGGTAAGTGTCCCGATTATGGTATGAATTTGAATTTCTGAATTCCCTTAAAGTGAAAAAATACCTTTCTCATATAATTTTTTTCTTCAGAATCTCTCAAGAAGTGATAGACGGTTATATTTCACGAAAAACCACGCATTCGGATTTCAACGATGACAGAATTATAGAACTTTTTCTTTGTTTCGATATAGTAGTGGAACATCTAAATTAGTGGATCAAAACAACATTTTGGAAGAAGAAAATTTAAATTTTTTTTTTAAATTTCATATTATTAATTTTATCCCAAAAATTCCTACTAAACTTGAATGTTTCTATCAATTAAATTAAAGTTCTCTAACTCTAAGTTCTCTACCCTCTACAATTTGTTCTTTGACGCCCAACTTCCATCTCTCTTTATTTCGCTGCAATATCGATATAAACAATTCCTGATGAAAATTCAATCAAAATCTTCAAAAATCGCGATTTTTAACCCACTGTACTTATAAAATCCACTTAAATTTCAATTCAATGTTAATAGGTTTTTTTTCTTCAAATTCTTCATATTTGAGTTATAAAAAAAAACTTTTATTTTCAATCACAAAGAAATGTTACTGCTGAGATACTGAAGTAAAGATTTGTGGAAAAGTTGTAAACTTATCGATTTGAGTTTTGGTCGAAGAGATTTTGGGTACGCTGTATAGTTATCAACGAACATGACCACATTTGAGAAGAAATAGATATAAGATACATTACCATAACATATCATTCCAGAAATAATACCTTTCTATCTCCATTGGAATATTTTTGTCAAATTGCATGATCCATTCCTCAAAAAGCATTAGGGCCATCCAGACCTTGGAATCGCTCTCGTATATCACTGGTAATGACTTCTTCTTATTGAAACATCGAGGGTTTTTACTCTTTCCATTGATCAGCAACGGTAGTTTATCGCTTCCGTCCATGTTGATTGTGCTTAAAAGTTGGGAGTTCCCAGTTTCTGGACAAATTCTCAAGCCATATCCCGAAAAATATAAACTGAGAGAGGTAAATTATTCTCTCTGGCTTGATAAGACAACAATCCATTCACCGCTCCAGCTTTTCGATTCCGACCATCCTTATATGCTTTTGGTCTAGATTCAATTTTCCATTCCGATTCCATTTTTACCTTAGTTTTAATAGTGTTGATACCGTACTTTGTGCAATACTGAAACTATTCGCAGCTTCAGACCCCTTCCGTCCATACTTTTCGACCTGCTCGATGATGCTCAAACATTGCGCAATGGTTAACGTTTTGATTGTTCGCTTGAAAGGTTTCTCGTTATTTTCCATACTTGACAAGAAATTGTTTGATGACTCCGTCTCCGTCTTCACTTTCAAGAGCAATTGAAATCAGAGGTAATAACGAACAAGAACATGTACGCGAAAATCAATAGAGTTAGGGAGGAAATTTTTGAAAAAAGTCATTTTTGTCATTTATGAGGAAAAATGATTTTTAGGACCGCCCTAAATTGGAAATAGTCATAAAAATATAAAAAAAACAGGCCTAATATTTTGCGATAAGGAACAAGACTACCAATTCTCTGTCGAAAATCTGAGAACCACTATATCGGTTCGGCTTGGAATGGCTGTATAAATGAAGATGATGAAATAGGATAAAGGAAGGGAAAAAGGAAAGTTAAATGAACTGTAAGAAAACGATTGTAAGAGGAAAGCGAATAAATATACAAGAGATATGTGAAGAAATATGATAAAGGACAAAACAACGAATTTGAAGTTCAAAAAGGATGAACGAAAAATCTATAATAGAAATGACTAAAACAAGGTATGCAAGAAGAAAAGAAAAAATGAACTATTCAGATGGATAAAGGGATAAATGTATGTGTGTAGCTTTTTGCATATTTTGCCATATACACGGCCCACACCAAGATAGATATAGATTCACGTTTAAGTTCTCCTTTTTACTCTTAGAAAACATTTTCCAACTTAATTTTATGATGAGATGTAATATTATCAGACATTCATGAAACAGCGCCAGTGGCTACGAGCAGTGTTGACACACGTACAGATTTATCTGGAATGGTACAGATTTTTTCCCTATTTTTAGCACATATTCTGTACTGTACAGAATACAGATTTTCGCCAAATTACAGATTGGTACAGTTTTTTTTTTCGCTGGTGAAATTTCTTACATTTGAACTAAGCTACATTAGGGTACATGATTTCTTTTACGCCGCAGTATTGCTTGGTGCGGCAGCTCAAAACTTTGAATAAATGATAGTATGCAATCTAGATCCAGAAAAACTATGTATTAGTATCATCAAACACACAAATGACGAATGAAATGGAAATGTGATATTTGTAGTAGATAAATAAGTATTTTTTATGCTAAAAAATGGATTTTTCTCTACAATGGATATTTTCGATGGTACAGGTTTTTGGAAGAAAAAGTACAGATGAGAAAGATTTCTAACTCCTCTGGTACAGATTAAAATGTGGCAACACTGGCTACGAGGATAGCGTGGTCGTGTAAAACAGCCTTGCATTCTAACCGGCCTTGATGCGATCCCCGTTGACATCATTTGGACTTTTTTTTAGGTACAATCCCAAACGAGGTGAAAAAAGAAATAAGAAAAAGATGTCTGCTCCCATACATACAAACATTATGAAACTTTTTAAACAGATGCTTCTATTTGCTCATTTCACCCTTCAGGAAACGAAATAGCATTTTTTTTTTCTGCCGAAGATGAAATGTTTTCTACCAACGCTAGTTTGGATGTAGTCCGTATCAAGCGAAAGTGTGATTCAAAGCAATTACCCGATTACTCTCCCGAGAGACCTGATCGTTCTGTGAGCTATTACGATGTCGTTTGTTTGGATCGCGTTTACTCGGGATGTTCAAAATCTATTCCGGTGCAAACAATCTAGAAGGGATGAAAAACATCAAGTATGAAGGAAGATACAAATAGTTGAAGTAAAAGGCAATTAAAAGCAAAAAATGGGTAGATAAATGGATTAAGATGAAATAAGATGATAGATTTAATAAGAAGAAAGTAAACGATAGAGTAAAAAAACAATAAAAAAAGACGAAAGAGGTATAATAAAGAGACAGAGCATAAAGAAGGATATAGAAATACTTGGATATTGAGCCATTTCATGTCAAACCAATAAGAAATTTCTCAGAAAAGCGATAGTTTTGTTGCTTATCGCAAAATATTATACCCTAATTTTTTTATTTCTACTCTACTTTTACATTACTACTTATATTTTTATACTTCCATTTTGGGGTTGTCCAAAAAAAACAAATTCTTCCCCTTTTTCAGAAAAATGAGTTTTTTCAAAAATTCTACTGAGCCGATTCCGATGAATAAAATCATAAATATATAAATATTGAAGTTAATGTTAATGAGTTGGTCTTCTTTACCACGTGTGCGTTTTCATTTATTGGTGGAAAAGCGCTGACTGACAGGGACTGACATTTACCAAATAAGAAAATAAAAATATATATGATTTGTTTCCAGATGTTTTACAAAATGTGACTGCTTTCTAGTCCAATTACTGACTATTTTCTATTTATACAATAATTTTCTTTAGGAGCTGGGACCGACACTGATTTTGCGAAAACGCTCTTGATGCGGGCTGAATGGAAAGCGCAGCAAGAACAACTCGTGGCTTAACGTGCTAAGATAGGATTCCAGTAGCATAGATGTAGTCAAGTCGCATAGTAATATTGAAAAAAAAACTGAAAACATGCGTCCTGAATCGGACGCAGGATAGTTGGACCGGTGGACTGTAACTTTGAAATTTCGGTTTCAATAGACCTTAGGTTGCATGTAGGTGTCCACACAGAATTACCACGGGTGGGGTTCTTATGTGGATCTACACACTTGGTCTAAATAGATTAACACTGTTCGGATAGGTTTATATATTTATTTCCTCGATGTTACCGGTACAATGGTTGGAATGAAACTGACTTTCTTTTTGAAATTTTTGAGAGAAAGTTCGGAAATAAAATAATTACCATATGTTCCACAATGACTTTGTAGTTAGCTCAATTGAATTCCGCGTTTGCGGAATCTCAGGTGCAAAATAAAAATTATGAACGAAAATTGACTCCTCTGTATCAAACATGTATTCCATGTAACGGAAAACATGTTATTTGCAAATGATTTAAAAATCTTCAGCGAAAATTATGCCTGAAAATAAATGTATATTATAGTGGTGACTATTGGTAGAAATAATAGAAAATTTCTAGTAAATGGAAATTTAAAGAATCGAATGAAAGTTGTAGAGAGAGTTCTGCGTTTGAACTCACGAACGTTCGGCGGGTAGAAAACGTGAATGTTCGAAAGAGTTCATATCAAAAAATTATTTAAGATGGGACGAAGCATATGCATAAAAAAAGATTAAGATTATTAACGGAATTAAAACATATCATTATTGTTGATGCAGAATTATGAATAAAAAATAATTAATTGAAATCGATTTCTTTTCGTTCTCGAAAACGTTTGTTTTGCGAATTTTTCTTTCCACAGAGTACTCGAATCCTTATATACAAAATGAGAGTATATAAAATTTTTTTTTGTATAACAATTTACACTCACATCAAACTTAAGGCAGTATTCTAGTCTAGAAATTTGAAAAAAAATCTTTCAAAGGGCCTGGCCGGGTAAGGGAGTAAAAATTACCCCCAAACCAAATCGCAAATATTGTATAGGATATTAAATAAGAAATTTTGGCGGTTTATTTGAATCCCTTTGTGGTTTAACAGAATCTATAGTGAAAAACGTACTTTTTCGTTTATTTCATGAATTTAGAGACCCAGTACTGCTCTGATATTTATTTAAATTTAGTTTTTCATATGTCTAAATTTTGTCGATATATTTAGAACATTGCGCTGCACAATTTTTTTTTTCTTCATCTCATCTTAAAATATATGAGATTATCTTCACATTGGATTCAGATGGTTTACCAGATTCGTAGGAGTCAGCAGTACGATGGAGCTCTGTGAGAAAAGAAGTCCTTGTAGAAAGATCATTCGGATTAACGAGAAAAATACTTAAAAAATCCAAATTATTAATTTTTTTTCTAAATTTCAATCTTTCAATTGAAAACAACTAATACAGAAAAGTAATCGATTTCAAGAAAATAAAAATAATAATGCAGACGATGAAGAAAATTATGTTTGTGTCTCGCTCTTCAAAACTCTGAGAAAATTGCACCACATGTTGAAAAAAAGAAAAAAAAACCCATTTAAATAAAAATTAGAGCCGAAGTGGGTCTCAAAGTTATACTTTTTTCAAAATTTCGAAATGCCAGAAAATATATAACAAAAAATTGTACCGCATATTTAATTTTTTTTATTATTACATATTTTGATGACAAAATTGTTTGAAGATATTTATCGATACACCTTGGTAAGATATACTTTCAGTATTTTTTTTTTCATATTTTTGTCTCAAAGCTATTGAGAATGGCGTGCAAAAAACAAAAAGCTGCATTTTTCACCATAGATCCTATGGTATACCATATAAGGACTCAAATATGTAGAACTACTGTCAAAATCTTTTATTTAGTACCCTACAATATTTACAATATATATATACAATATTTTCCATACAGCTGGTGATTTGGTTTGGGGGCACTTTTCACTCTCTTACCCAGCCAGATCCGTTGGAAATATAAAAAAAAAATTTGGTGTACCGCGCAACACTGAAAAAAAACACACGTATCTAGAAAAGTCATAGGAACACATTTAAATATGAATTAGAGTAGTACTGAATCTCTAAATCCCAAAAAAAAATCAAAATTTTAATATTTTTTTAGTACTTCAATTTTTGATAAAAAATTTTTTTTTTGGATAATTTTTCTTGGTACACCGTAGTAAGGTGCACCTGCAATATTTTTTTTTCACATTTTTATCTTGAATCTTTTAAGGATGGCGTGAAATAAATGAAAATGTATGCTTTTAAGCCGTTTGGTCCTCCGGAAGGAATTCGAATGGACAACAACATACAAAAACGGCGTGCAAACAAAGTTAACTTGTTCTTAATGACGCTGTAAACAAACGTAATGATAGATCGTGCTCGAAATTGACATTAAAACCACTGAGTACCAATTTGAAAATTCAAAATTCATGTGTGAAACGGGAAGATTCTAATTCCCGGTATATATTTCACAGAATGTAATGTAATGTAACGGAAATGTCTAGATCGGTTTGTATTAAAGCTCATCGAACTGATACTCAAGGACAACAAGCATTAGACTGTTTGTTTGATTTTTTTCCTTGAATATGGATGATTTGCAACCAACTGGATTGTCTTTAATTTAACAACCATTGGAACAATGTCTGAAACCAATTTTTTAATTGAATTGAATTTTTTTAAATGCATTTTGGTCAATGTGATGTGGTCAAATTGATATATTTCAGTAGAAGGTATCGATTTTGCGATATATCGATTTATAAAGAGGCACAAAAAAAATGTTTCGCCCCTTCCGGAAAGCAGAGTAGTTGAACTGTATTCTGTTTTTAATGAATCTTGGGAAACATTATCAATCGTAATGTTTCATGTTTCACCCATCTGCGACAGTTATCTTTCCTCATCCTATCTAAAATCTACACGAGCACACGCTCAACTGACAGAGAAATAAATAGCAATACCATACTGAAAATCCGATCCCTAGAACTTTAATTCCAGAAATCCATTTTCAAGCCGAACGCCTCCAGTCAATTTGATAACAATTTCTTTGAATAATAAATCCTGTTAACGGGAACTGCAAGCAAGCAAATCCTGCTTTATAGCGATTTCTCCGCTGCAGCTCCAGCTCCCCAGGACTCGAATGGCCGCGAAAGCAGCACTGAGCTGCAACAAGCTTTCCCGGAAGACGGCGAGTTCTCGTAGATCGAGGATAATGGCGCACTGAATAAATTGATATTATTAATTTATTTGCCTGCAGTGGGTTTCACCGAAAACGGCTGTCCGGGGTAACTGAATCTGCGCTGGAAAGTGATTCATTGGTTGATAGCAGAAAACGAATGATTCAGTACGGGATGACAAGTACAATCCGTAGAGATTGCACAGTCTGGCGATAACTACATTCTCCGGGGCGATTCCCAGAGAAGCATAATAGATTAACAACAGTGCGCTCGTGGGTCCCTTTTGTCCAGAACAAGGAAAAAAACTCTCTAGCTAGCAAACTCACGTTATTGCGAATCGTTTCAATAATAACGACACACTTTCCCGGCGAGAGCCATTGTTGCGCCAGAACATGGTTGCAGTTCTCCTTCCCCATCCTTGTGCTATTTTTCATTCAAACATCGCTAGAAAGTCGATTGATGCACCTGTGGAAGCCATGGTGCTGGCCGGAATACCATCCTCTGCATTAGTGACGTTGAATAATGATGATGCTGTAATGATGCTTCTTTTGCGCCCACCCTCCCATCACATCATTACTAATGCATGTAATAAACGTGATCCTGTTTCCTAATGATATCACAGCAATAGTCGTGTCTATGTTCCATTCTATCGAGTGCAGTGTCGTTGCACATCATCGTCTCCTTTTTTTTCTTCCTCCCTCATGCAGCCTCCAGGCGCCAGACACGGAAAGGCGTCAGTTATGTAAGTAGACTGTCTTGTCGTGGCGAGAAATCTTGTGGTGTCCGCAACGACAGAGAGATTGACATCACATAGACCCGACTGACCCGGGCAGTTCTCACACCACGAGTACCAGACGGGAGGACATCATCGTTCGATCCGAATTCGGTACGGTGTAAGTTCATGCTTCCATAATCCAGGGAAACAAAAGCATTTTTAGAAGAGAAATATTCCGATGAAAACTTTTCCTGGCAATATATCCACACATCGTACACAATAGCATGTTTTTTTTTGGTTTGGTTTAGTTCGGTATATTTCGCCCACAACGTTTGGAAGTTCTTCATGGAGTGGGCTCAATATGTCAGCTGTATGTGTGGAGCCCAACTGAAAATATTGCATCGCCCTCGCAACACAAGCGATCTTCAATTAAACTAATCGGCTTTTTCATCGCGTGCAAAAATTAGCTCATTAATAGAGGCTGGGTTTTTTATGTTTTACGAAAACGACACGACAAAACGGATTATTTTTGGAATACCCACATGAATCTTTCAAAATATTTATCCTAGAAATCACTTCTATTACACCACACTATTTTTTATTTATAAACAGCCCTCATTAAACAGTTGATTTCAACGATGAATCATTATCACAAATGGAGAATAATCGTGATTATATTCCATGCAAACAGAATACATGTCACTATCATTCCACAATCCTCATTCCACAACATATTGACATGAAGTTTCGATGGCGAATTGTAAAATTCAGTTTGAATTTTGGATGTACCACACGAAAGGGTGTATACACCGCTACAAAAAAATGAGTCACAAATAAAATTAGATTCATAAATTGTGTGTATAAAATTTTGAAAAAGAATCGTTGAGGATCGTGTCAGTTCCCGCTGTTATTAATTTGTGAGCAACTATTGGAAGTTAATTCTCCGTTTGGGTTCAAATTAAAAGTATCCTCCGATAGAAAGCACCAAGTCCGGCCTTGAAAGTTCCCGTCGAAAACATTGGACATTCTCACTAGAACTCTTTGGAGCCAATCTCTGCAGAAACCATAATTTTGCGTTCATAATAGGAAGGAATAACTTCACTTGGATGAACACCGAAACAAAATAAATAACCAGAAATGCGCAAAACGGAGTGCCTTAAAATTTATGAAGTCACTGGATGCATCAATCCTTTGGTGGTACTTACGAATGTTGTTCGTTCTAATCGAAATGATGGACATATTTTGTAGGGGATTTACAGGACGAGGCGCCTTCCGTTTCCATTCTTCGACCAGACTCGTAAATGCGTCGTCAAATAACGGTGAAAGGCAATCCACTTTCGAACTAATAATAGAAAGCAAGCGAGACTGGAAATAGATAGGGCCGGATATAGGCTGTTGACAGCTAACTGAAGGCGTTGTTAGTGCTATTCATCGCGCGAGAGAACGATGGCCGGGCGATGGCCATTTGATTTTATTTGTGACTAGCTGACCCGACGAACTTCGTCCCGCCCAAAATAGATTTTTTGATTTGAATACTTTCAAACATCCACGTCTTCTTACTAAGTAAACGTTAGTGAGTCCAATCACTGAACTCTTCATTGATTGATTACTCTTTGACCCTTTACAATTTCCTTTTACTATAAATTGTCTATTTTTTTTATAATTCGTTTATTTGTACAGGCTCAGTTACATAGGTTTAAAGAAGCCAAACTCTCAACTATACTTTTACTATTAATATGTTTTCTTAATTCTACGGTTAATGAAATAGGTAACCGATTACTAGCGGTCTACTCGAGTTTAGAAGGGTGACACATTTACCTTAGGAAAAGGATGGGATGTAAGGAGATTGTAACCATGTTCACACTCACACTCACACTCACTTTCACATTCATACTCACACATCACACTGAATTCTTAAACTATCCTTACTATCCTCGTATTAACAATTTAACTTATTCTAATGTTAGGGAACCGATAGCTCGCGAAGGACGAAAAGGAGGGGAAAATGGGGGGAAAGATGTAAGAACAATCACACTCGAAGATCGATATCTTTAAGGAAAACATATATTTGGGACATGTAATCAAGGTCTAACCGAGCCAACACATCTCTCACCGGCACCATGGGCTGTCTTCCTCGGGCCCGAAGGGTGTCTTCTAAATTCGATCTGGCGACAAGATATAGCTCGCACGACCAAACAACGTGTTCGATGTCGTGGTAACCATGGCCACAAACGCAGAGATTGCTGTCGGCAAGCTTGAAACGAAAAAGCAGCGCATCTAAAGAACAGTGATTGGACATGAGTCGGGAGAAGGTATAAATTGTCTAGTACTTCTACAAAAATTCGTCCTTATAATATAAAATTATTTTCAGACACAATTCTCGTTCAAGATACTTTAAGCATTTGGAAATAACATGTTTCTCCGTTGCATTACATACATGTTTGTTACAGAGAATATTACAAAATAAAGACAGCTCAAATCGGACCATTCCTTCCTCGGGTTTAGGGCACACCAACACATTTGGCCTTCCATTTTTATTTATAGATATAAGATACGGTAATGCGTTTTTCGCCTGAAAATCAATTTCCACTTACGAAAAAAGATCAATTTCGATAGCGAAGAAATATCGAATGAACTAACAACGCTTATTATGATGTAATTTTCGAACATGTGGGGATTCAATTTTCTGAATTTTCCGACCTTCCTTCAGAGTTTCCCGGAAATTTTCCAGTTTTTCTCTCCACTATATTGATCTACAGGAAGAGACGAATACAACAAAATAGAGAAGGCTAAAATCAGACCATCCCTTCTTCGCGGTTTCCGCTTACCAACAGATTTTGCTTTACATTTTTATTTATATAGATAATAGCAGTGGGATACATTAGGGTACCAATGCAAAATATTACCTCAATCGGGTTTCATTTACTAGTGTCGCAGACGGCAAAGTTTGAGTTTTTTTTTTTTTTTTGAAAATCGAAAAATCATCCAAGGTAGTACATGAAATCGGAGATTTCAATGTTTTGAACCGTCTGAAATACTGCTGTTTTTACAACAAAAACGCCGTAATAATTGAAATTTTTTGGCATCAATTCATAAAATTAGGATAGCCAAATTTCCATTTTTCATGAACAACTGTTCTAATAGTCAATCCCCTTCATTTGATACCCACATTAATGGGGTTTAGGGAAAATATGTAATCCGCCATTTTGTAGCGGCCGTCATCTTGGATTAAATTTTTTCATAAATAATTGTATTCTACTAATCAAGTCCTTTCATTTGATACGAATATTGATACGATTTTTAAAAAATATGTATATGGCGTCATCTTGTGAAAAAATAATAAATAATTGAGTTAATGAAAAACTTATGTACCAAACGTGTTTCCATTTAGTACCGCTACTTATGACGCACCCGTTAATAAGTTTCACAAAAATCAATAATTTTAATACAGGGTGGGCCATTTAAAGTGGAAGGATTTGTTTTTGCAATAGCAAAGATGTGGAATTTAAATTTTTTTTTAAATTCATTTATTTTAGTCCAAGGAGATTTGTTCTAACTACTTTTTGATTATGATATCTCGTAAATGACCGCCTCTGGCCTTGACCGCAAAATGTGCCCTTTTTTCGGCATTTTCCATCACTTTGCCCAATGTTTCGGCCGATATGGCAGCAATTTCTTGTCGGATATTGTCTTTCAGCGCAGCCAGGGTCCTTCGTTTACCAGTGTATACCTTGGATTTTAAATATCCCCATAAAAAAAAGTCAGGAGGCGTCAAATCAGGTGATCTCGGTGGCCAGTCATAATCGCCGTTTTTCGATATTAATCTTCCGGGGAACATTTTGCGCAATAATTTGGTCGTGGCAGCCGCTGTATGGCATGTAGCGCCGTCCTGTTGGAACCAGTAATTGTCCAATTAATTTTCACGAACAAATGGCAATAAAAAATCGGTCCGATAACGCTCCCCATTCACTGGCTCGAACGGCATCAATATTCTCGTCGAAACGTCTTGGTCGTTGTCTGGACAGATGACTGGCATTACCAACACTACCAGACGATATAAATTTGGCATATAATCGACGTATAGTGTTGTCTCCAGGCGATGTTTTAACCACGCACGTTTAGTTAACACAATTGAGAAGTTATTTTGAATGTACAGCTGAACAATTTCAGCGCGTTGTTTAGGTGTGTATTGTTCCATGGTTAAAATTGTACTGAAATGACGCTTCCAACGCGGTATGACATTTGTTAATCTGACATCTCTGTCAAAAGTTATGGGGTTGCCAGATGCTTCCACTTTAAATGGCCCACCCAGTAGTTAAAGTTATTATCATAAGCGCTTAAGCGTTCGGATTTCGATGCATTACTATACTACTTCAAAAATGACGCATGTAATACTAAGTTTAGATAGCAAAAGTTTCACTGGGAACGTTGTCATCCGGGAAGAAAAAGATAATCTCGGGACCAAGGGCGCTTTTTTTATTAATATTTTTTCTGGAAAGCTGAGGATTTTTCACATAACATATTTCGAAACCAGAGAGGAGTTTTTTTTTGTTTTTGAGTTATGATTTTTCAAAGTTAACCGATGGTTGGAAAAATCAATTCTTTCCTCCTTTTCCAAAACAAAAATTCATAACATATATTGGACCGATTTTAATGATCGACACATAAAATTTAACACCAATTAGATAGTCTTTTTTGAAAAATATTTGACTTGCGAAAAAAAAAGGGATTTGGATTTCGTAATTAATTGTATTTGTTTCTTATAGTTTACATGGTTTCGGGACTTCTCACTCCCGATATTCTTCCAAAAATGGAAGTAAAAGTGACGAACCAGCTGAAATGTGTTGAAAGTTACTATGATATAGAAAAAAAACAAAAATGGTTTCGGGACCAAGGATGCTATATTTTTTTATATTTTTTCTTGAAAGCTGAGTATTTCGAAAAATCAATTCTTTCCTCCTTTTCCAAAACAGAAATTCATAATTTTTGATATATTGGACCGATTTTAATGATCGACAAATGAAATTTAACGCCAATTAGATGTTCTTTTTTGAAAAATATTTGACTTGCGAAAAAAAATGCATTTTGAATTCGTAATAATTGATTGCATTAGTTTCTCATAGTTTATATGGTTTCGGGGCCAAGGATGTTATATTTTTTTTTACATTTTTTTCTAGAAAGCTGAGGTTTTTTTTACATATCCAAAAATCAGAGATTTTAACTTTTTTGACTTATGATTTTTAAAAGTTAACACGTTATAAGTCTTCGTTCGATATTTCTATGCGACTAGATTGGATGTATGCGACTAGAATCCAATTATTTGAAAATGTGTTATTTTTTTCAAAAAAAAACTAGCTAATAGGCTTTAGTTTGATATATCGATTATCTGATTTGGTCAAGCAGTTCAACAGTTGTGAATTTTTGCAATAAGGCATTTTTGAAAAAAAAGGAGGAAAAAGCTGATTTTTCGGACAACCCTAAAATGGAAATGGTCACTCTAATAAAAAAATAAAAAAATAAGGGTCGAATGTTTTGCGATAAAGATCAAAACAACCACTTTTCACGAAAATCTGAGAGCCGCTACATACGAATTTCATGCCAACTCGTCTTAGGAGTTGGCAGCACCATCTCAGATAGCAGTGAAACGTTGTGGGTGTAAAGACATGGGTCATTGAAGCAACTTTGCATACTTGAAATATTCGAAAAAAAATTAGACTTCTTTTAGGAAAAAGCCAATTTTTTTTATTTTTTACAAAAATTTATAACTTAAGAACTATGATACCTACCAAATTCTTGTCAAAGGATGAAATGTAGGATATTGTTTGAATTTTCACAAAAAATACCAAAAATTTTCTGGAAAGAAATTTTGCTGACAAAAACATTATTTCATAAAATAACATTCATTTTCCTCAACAACGTATTTTTTTAAATTCCCAAAAATAAATAAAGGGTGTGTCACATCAAATTGCATCACGGAAAAAACGCTGTAGAAATTTAATTTTTAGTAATTATATCTTCAGCTTTCGCTTATAATCAGATAAGAGTGTATAGATCACGTTGGCCATGCTTCACTGTCAATTTTTCGTAAATTTGGAAAAATGTCATCGAACGAAAAAGAGCGTCGTGAATTAATCTTGTGCACTCATTTCGAGAATCCGGAGTTGTCACATCGGGACATCGGTAAGATGCTGGGAATCGTCCAATCCACGGTCAGCAGAGTACTAAAACGATACTTCGAGAACCTAACCATCGACCGGAAGGTGAAGAACGGCAAAAATGGATGCTCCGTCAGTGAAAAAGATCACAAGCGCGTAGTTAAGCAGTTTAGACGTGATCCGAGAAGTTCGGTCCGAGATGTCGCCAATAAGCTGAATATGTCAAGTTCATTCGTCCAGCGGACCAAGCAGCGGGAGGTCCTGCGTACATACAAGGTTCAGAAGGCTCCTAACCGCGACGAAAGGCAAAACATGGTGGGGAAGACGCGAGCCCGGAAGCTGTACACCGAAATGCTGACGAAGCCGCATTGCCTGGTAATGGACGACGAAACCTACGTCAAAGCGGACTTTCGTCAGCTGCCGGGCCTGTTGTTCTTCTCCGCAGAGGACAAATTCAGCGTTCCGGAGGAGATTCGTAAGCAGAAACTATCTAAGTTTGCCAAAAAGTACATGGTGTGGCAAGCGATCTGCTCTTGCGGAATGCGGAGCGCCCCCTTCGTGATGACCGGCACGGTAAACGGGCAGGTTTACCTTAAGGAGTGCCTACAGAAGCGCTTACTACCACTATTGAAGCAGCACGAGGGCCCGACCATCTTCTATCCGGATCTCGCTTCGTGCCACTATTCAAAGGACGTGTTGGAGTGGTACGAAGCAAACGGGGTCACCTTCGTGCCAAAGGAAATGAACCCGCCCAACGCACCGGAGCTTCGCCCAATAGAAAAATATTGGGCGATTATGAAGCAGGCCCTCCGAAAGAACCCAAAAGTTGTCAAATAGGAGGCGGACTCCAAGAGAAAATGTATTTCTGTTAAAAAAAACTACAACCTGACGTTGTACAAAACCTTATGGACGGGGTAAAGAGGAAGGTGCGAGCATACGGGCTTGGGTTCGAAGTATGAATAAAAAGAAAATGCCAAAAGTTGTTTAAAAGTTTTTATTTTACTGTCTGAAATTTTCAAAAGGATCGGTCTACTGGGCGAATTTCTACAGCGTTTTTTCCGTGATGCAATTTGATGTGACACACCCTTTATATGAATAGCCCTTATAATTTCTAACAATTCGTCCATACATCAGAAGATGGGCGCTTTTACGGGGAAAAAGTTTTTCCAACAATAACTTTTTCATGTTTTCTTTGAAAAAAAATACAACTTATCCTAATTTTGTTTGAAGTCAAGATATCGAGCTAGGGGGTCTCCGTATCCACATTGGTTGCGCGTTCGCTTAGTAAGCGATCGATCGTGAGTTCAAAACTCAGGGCCCTCATTGACCATCTTTGTGTTGTTACAGAATAACTACGTCCACGCAACAATCATCAGCGATGGAGATCGATCCACGGTCGAAATAAGATCGATTCATCCATACAACTGCTCTGCTCTGCAAGAAACATCGGGCTGCTGTTCTATAAATAACTCAACAATGATCAAACAACTGTCTCCGCTGTCCGGTCTAACTGGATAATGGAAGAACAGATAGAAAACTCTTACGCCTATATGGCAACTGTGTAAATGTGTACCATATGCAATGGTATAGAAGGGAATACTCTAACGCCGAAAACATGGCAACTGTGTAATGTGCTAATTATAGATATGATAAACATGTGACATGTACACGATTGAAATTCGGCTCTGTTACAGCTAAAATGCTAATGAGCCTAAAATAAACAAAAGGGATAAAAAAAAAGATATCGATATATTATATTCGACAAATATATAAATTAAAATATAAACTTTTGAGGAAGACATCAACTTTCTTTCTGTTATAGTTTTTGGAATATAAGTCATTTTTGTATGAAGACTCCTGAAAAACATAATGTTTTGATCGTAACATTTTTGTGTGTAAATTCTCACGTTTGACATGTTCTTGACTTGTTTCTAAATAGAGAAAAGTTAGCAGAGCATTTAAAATGCGATAATTTATACATAAAAATGTAACGAATTGAGCATTAACACTTTTTCAAAAAAAACATGAAAAAGTTGTTGTTCGAAAAACTTTTTCCATGTAAACGTACCCATCGTCCGATGTATGGAAAACTTGTTGGAAATAAGGGCTATTTATATCTATTTTTTCAGAATTTTCAAATCATACGTTTTCGAGAATAATGAATTTTAATTTTCAAAATATTTTTTTTCCAAAAACCAAACCAAAATAATTTTCTACAGTCATTTTTGTATGAAGACTCCTGAGAAATATTCTTTTACTAATATTTTGTAGGTCTGATAGATTTTTTTGCAATTTTTTTTTGTTAAATTTTAAGTTTTTTTCCAACTTTTTTTCGAAAAATCTCAATTTTAAAACCATAAGATCTACAAAAAGTTGGTCAGAGAATGAAATGTAGGAAATTACTGAGGTTTTTATTAAAAATTATCAAAGAATTTTTTGGAAAAAAATTTCATTGAAAAAATAAATATTTTAAAAATAAAAATTCATTTTTCTCGAAAACATATGCTTTCGAAATTCTGAAAAAAGTAGTCTTAAATAGCCTTTAAAATGTTTTCATACAACAACTTTTTCATTTTTCTTTTCTTTGAATAAATACTATTAATGTTTAATTCGTAACATGTTTAGATGTTTTAGATCCCATTTTAGATGCTCTGCTAACTTTTCTCTATTTAGAAACGTGTCAAGAACATGTCAAACCTGAGAATTTACACACAAAAATGTTAAGAGCAATACATTATTTTTTTCAGGAGTCTTCATACAAAAATGACTTATATTCCAAAAACTATAACAGATAGAAAGTTGACGTCTTAGACAACAGTCCATATTTTAATAAGATCTAGAACTTTGTCGAATACACTATATTGACTTGACTTTAAACAAAATTAGGATTAGTTGTATTTTTTTCAAAGAAAATATAAAAAAAATTGTTGTTGGAAAAACTTTTCCCTTTAAAATTAGAAATTGTAAGGGCTACCTTGGCCGAGTGGTTAGCGTCATAACTAACATGCCGGGTGTTCGGGTTCGATTCCCGTTCTGGTCGGGGGAATTTTTCGTCAAAGAAATTTCCTCCGACTTGCACTGTGATCACGCGTATTCTAGAGCTTGCCACTCAGAATGCATTCAAGGCGTGTTATTTGGCATAGAAATCTCAACTAAGTACTAATAAAAATGACGCAAGTAATACTACGTTGAGACGGCGAAGTTCCTCTAGGAACGTTAGTGCCATTGAAGAAGAAGAAGAAGAAGGGCTATTCATATATATATTTTTGGGAATTTAAAAAAAATACTTTTTGAGAAAAATGAATTTTAATTTTTGAAATAACTTCAACAATATTTTCAGCAAAGAAATTTTCCTAAAAATTTTTGGTATTTTTAGTGAGAATTCAAACAATTTCCTTTGACATAAATTTTGTAGGTATTATAGTTTTTAAGTTATAATTTTGTGTGAAAAATTAAGAAAAAAAAATTGGCTTTTTCCAAAAAGTAGTCTAATTATTTTTGGAATATTTCAAGTATTCAAAGTTGCTTCAATGACCCATCTCTTTACACCCACAACGTTTCACTGCTCTCTGAGATGGTGCTGCCAACGGCCAGTCGAGTTGGCATGAAATTCGTCTAATTCGGTTTGGCATGGGATGGCTGAATAAAGACCTATATATTCTAGAAATGTGGGGATGACGAGCGGGCGGGACTATCCAAAAAGTTCGAGATGTGCCTGCCAAGTCAGTCGCGACCGACGGAGTGTTAAAAGAGTATGTTATCGTTCAGATATGTAAAATTGATCTGATTGATGATTTTCATAGCGAAACATACACATATACATACCCCTTTTTCGAATTTTCCATTTTACTCACCGATTTACAGACGACGCAGATCTAATCAGCTGTTGTCCTCTGATGATCAGTTATAAGTACGTGGGAAAACCTTATTTCATATGAAAGATTGTCACGGGATCTATACGATAGAGACATGTATTGGACACGATATGATTGGATAACACCATTTCTAATAAAAATTATCTACGCTAAAACCTGTAAACCAGATTCTCGTCAAAACCATATATTTCACAAAACAAAAGTTAGGAAAAATAAACTCTTTTTTTTCAATAACTCGCGCGTAGTTATATATATATATATATATATATATATATATATATATATATATATATATATATATATATATATATATATAAGTTAAGTCACCAACCATCTGGCCAGCAACGGACCACCCGCGAAGCGATAATTCATTATCAACAAACTCCAGACATCGGACCACTCAGCCACATCACATCATAAACAATCTCACGACCCAAGATCCAAATAAACAAACATTTCCATTATTTGCCATAATGCAGTATTTAGCGATAGGACTAGAATCAGGGCACAGCGAGATTATATATAGCAGTATCCTAAAATTCTATGTTCAGTTATTTAGCAAGAGTGAATAAAGACACGTTGGTGTCAAAAAAATATTTTTTTAAATAAACCTTCTGTAAAAGTATTAACTGGCGCCCGAATAGGGACCCAGAGTGATTAGTGTTATCAGTGGAAAATTAGTGAAGTGAACGGAAGTAAGACTCGGTGCGTGAAAGCAATCGACAGCCCGTTTAATTTTCCACCGCGTTTCGAACAACGACTTGGTGCGATAAAGCAACCATCGGTTCGAATTGATAACTCGCGCAACACCAACCTCGTTTAAAGCGGACGTGCGGATAGGTGCCCCAGTAGGACGAAAACACAGAGAAATACTAGTGCTTCATCTAAAAAGGAAAACACCACCGCACCGGGAAGTGTGTGCTTCACCTGGGTTCCACGGATCCTCATCACTTCGAGCTCACCCAACGCTTGGATCCGGAGATAATAGGACTCGGTAACAACCAAACACGCGCTCGAAAGGCTTCCAGATTTCCACTGCAAGAGGATTGGGAACGGAGCCACGTGTCCCGCAGTTCTGTGGCATACCCACAGAATGTTTGGAATTATTGTGTAAGTAAATTTTTTATTTCAATTAAGTGAATTAATCAAAATCAAAGTGAAAAATTTTTACTAAAATTATTAATAAAAAGTGAAGAAAAGCGAAACAATATTCAAATCAAAATATAAGAAATACAATTATAATAAAAAAGTGAATTAACTAAACTAGTTGTGTTTTAATATAATTTTTGAAAAAATACATACTTAATCAGATTCAATAAAATGGCAGAACAAATGCAAGATATTTTAAACAGGTTAAGCATTTTAGAAAGTTTAAATGCTCCATTACCAGACTTGGATTATAAAGATCCAGTTCTTTTTTATTCAAACCCAGATGGATCACCTGCAGATCCATCCTCTATTGAAAAATTACCAGATTTAATTAAGGAAATACCTGTTTTTGATGGTAAATCCGATGAATTAAGCAGCTGGATACGTGATGTTGATGTTCTCGTAAGAGCATACACACCCAATATTAATAGCACAACCGATCAACGGAATAAATGTTATGCCATCTGCACAGCAATAAGAAGGAAAATAAAAGGAGAAGCCAACAGTGCATTAGTAAATTCCGATGTAAATATAAACTGGAATTTAATAAAGAAAACTCTTTTGACATATTATGGTGAAAAGAGAGATCTGACAACTCTCGATTATCAATTGATGAACACAACACAATCTGGTAAAAGTTTGGAATGTTTCTACGATGAAATTAATAAACTCCTTTCTCTTATTGCTGGACAAATTAAAACTAACCCAGCCTATAGACACCCAGAAGCATCAAAGGCCATGATTGACATATACAATAGAAAAGCAATAGATGCTTTCACTCGCGGATTAAATGGAGATGTCGGCAAATTTTTGAAAAATCACGAACCGGAATCATTAGCAAATGCATACGCATATTGTATTACTTACCAAAACATTGAATACAGGAAAACAATGACAAAAACAAGACACGGAATTGAAGATTATCCTAGAATACCACCTAGAATTCCTCCCAAAATTCAACAACAACCTTTTATTACAAGACCGATGTATATTCAGCATACTGCTCGTCAACAGCCAATGTTTAATCCTGTTCACAATTTTAATCGACAACATCAACAACAAAATATGTTTAGACCAATGATTTCAAACCAATTTCAACCACAAAAATTTCAACCTCAAAATCCTCAACCTCAACCAAGATTTCAAGCTCAGCAAAACAACCCATTTGTTCCAAAACCCAATAATAAAGTCGAACCAATGGAAGTAGACCCTTCGATTCGATCTCGACAAGTGAATTATACAAACCGGCCACAAAATCCGAATAAACGACCCAGATATTTTAATATAGAAACTAATGAATATACAGAAAATGATCCTGATGTATCCCAATATTTTGAACAAGTCCCATACCTCGCAGAAGAAAGTTGCCCACAAGGAACATCTTTTGAACGATACAGTGACAACATTGAAATAGAAGAACAAGACGAATCAAATAATAATGAGGAACCTACCGAACTTAATTTTTTAGAATATAATCCACGTTACCATATTTCCTTTTCTATGGTAAAACAGATACTCCTTTGAAATTTTTAGTCGACACTGGATCAAACAAAAACTACATACATCCAAAACATGCAAAAATCTCTCACGATGTTGAAAAACCCTTTCCTGTATCTTCTGTAGCCGGTGACATTGAAATTACCAAATTTTCTCAAGCACGATTATTTAGACCATATTCCAACATCAATGTTAAACTTTATCACATGAAAAATCTAAAAACATTCGATGCCATCATTGGACATGATACCCTAAAAGAATTAGGTGCCATAATAAATACATCAAATGAACAACTTATTATTAATCAAAATATTATTCCTTTACTACAGCATCAGTTTCAAGCAGTGAATAAAATCCAGGTACGAGACGATCACCTGTCATCAACGCAAAAGGATGTAGCACGGTACTGATTTCGACATATGGAAGCCCCTCGTTTCTTAAATTTGAAGTCAGATCCCACACAATCTCGTATGTGTGGATCTGAGTTCCTCTCTTCTGGATTTGTTTGGATGAATGGCAGAGCGAGAGCCTCTCCGCTTTGAATATTTGAGCGACTAGCCATAATGGGTGCTGAATGGGATCCGGCGGCTGAGTTTAGCGAAGACACTCACTGACCAATACGTATTTAGAAGACTCATGCTTTCCTTTTTTTGTTAACACACTTTCCCCCAAAAAAAGCAGAGTCTTTCGGCGGGTTTCTTGTTCTTGAAACTCCAAACTCGGCGAACTCGATTTGAACTGTATTCGGGAGCGTAAAAACCGCGAATGTGGGAAAAACGAGACGGGTACAACCACAAAGAACTTCGGTTAAGACTGTGGAATTATTAACATCGTTAATAATTACGTAGTTCCGGTTCTAAAGAATGCCGGGCTGATCTGAGGATCAAATCAGATACTCGCCCATTTCAACTTTGGCCGTGGACGAGGCGAAAGCGGTGTAGTTTGTGTCTAAATCGCGAGTTTGAAACCGGAAGGTATTGTTGGTGCTAGGTGCACGTTAGTTAGTGTGTTAAGAGTTTTTTTTTCCTATTTGTAGAGTGAATTAGGTTATTCAAATAATTGTAACTAGAAATACCCTCCAGTGCATCCGTCAAACGATAAATAGGTAAGCTCTATATTCAAATGTGGCACGTGGCGTGTGTAAACTAAATGTGGCTTTTGTGTGGAATTTTTCTGTTGTGTAAAATAGGAGGAAGAGCCGTTTTCGACACCACGTCCATCGTTGGAATCCAGCCCCGAACGCTATTGAAGGTGGCCGCGCATCCCATTCGTAAGCGCTACAACACTCGCGGAAAAGGAAAACCAGCCGCGGCTCGAATACCAGAGTTCATCGGCGGATTCATCGCCCACGTCTCCCATGCACGCAAGAGCCGCCGGCTATTCACGTAATGCCTAGGTTGTGAGTACTCTTTTCGTTTCTTTCTAACACATGCGCATGTAGAGAAATAAATTTGAAAAGCCACACACGTATTAACAAAGCCACAATGCCACACACAAAATAGAGCATGCTAAATATAGAGCAATAACCGACGACGATAGAATATCGTCGGTAAAGGAGGGCATGAACGCAGATGAAATGATAGGTTAGTTAGAAAAGCAACAGTTTAGAAATCCCATGGGTAGAGGTTCAAAACCAACGTATATATGTGATTTATAAAAAAATATATAATTGCTGTTGAATTGATGTTTGAATGTTTGTAATGATGGTTGTTATGTTTGATATGATTATTGAGTTCTATGTGTAGAGAGTTAAAAAAACGAATGAATAAATGTTGTTGAGAAAGTTATAGAGGTCTAGAAAAAGAACTCGGACGCATCTTTTACTGGCTGGCGTGTAGCCGAAACACCGACAAATCGAAACTTTTTTCAGGAAATAGGTCTTGAGTCCAGGGCTGGGGCTCCTTTTCTGTTGCAGCAATATTCCAACCCCCGCTTCACGTTCTCTGAAGCTAGTTTCAAGGTGGGTGGGATTAACGATATTTGAAATTGGTCCTATGATGAGATTCTCGGCCTAAGCGGTGTTCTCGGAACCAACCGTGGTTCTCAGTTTTGGTGTTGTATCACGGACCGCGGACCAACGGTGTCGCGGGTCCTTCAGAGAGCGCAGAAGAGTCGCGGAAATAACCGGGTTTGTGAGAAAAAGGACAAACCCGCCCTCAGTGGGTGTCTCATTGCCGGGCAAGGATAAAACACGGCGGTCGGTCTCCCTCGCGGGAGTGGCGCTTAAGCCGACCGCTTATCTGCGCAAAATCCCCGGTCGCGACGAACTCGCGCGCTTCCCCGGCGTCGCGGGTTACAAGGAAAAATTATCAAATTTACTAACAAATTTTAAAGATCTCTTCCAGCCTCCAGACAGTAAACTATCATTTATCACAGAGGTAAAAGCCGAAATTCGAACAATCAATGAAAATCCAGTTTACAGCAAATCCTATCCTTATCCGCAAGCCCTTAAAACAGAAATTACTAAACAGCTAGATCAACTTTTACGAGATGGTATAATTCAACCATCCCGATCACCATATAATTCACCAGTTTGGATAGTACCCAAAAAAATTGATGCATCAGGCGAAAAAAAATATCGCATGGTCATTGATTACAGAAAAATTAATACCAAAACTATCAGTGATAAATATCCAATTCCAGACACATCGACTGTTCTAGCAAACTTAGGAAATAACAAATATTTCACAACATTAGACTTAGCATCTGGCTTTCATCAAATTCCAATGGCACATAAAGACATAGAAAAGACTGCATTCTCTGTTAATAATGGTAAATACGAATTTCTCCGTATGCCATTTGGTCTCAAAAACGCTCCAAGTATTTTCCAACGAGTAATGGATGACATACTACGCGAACACATTGGAAAAATTTGTCATGTATATATAGATGATATCATTGTTTTTGGAAAAACTATTGATGAACATTTGGAAAATTTAAAAACTATTCTAGAAACGCTCAGGAAAACCAATTTCAAAATTCAATCAGACAAATGTGAATTTCTAAAATCCGAAGTTGAGTTTCTTGGATTTATTGTTTCTGCGGACGGATTAAAACCAAACATGAAAAAAGTTGATTGCAGCCGAAAATACCCCGAACCTACTAATTTAAAAGAATTACGTGCCTTCCTTGGACTTTCTGGATATTACAGACGTTTTATCAAAGATTATGCAAAACTTGCAAAACCTTTAACAAAACTTTTAAGAGGGGAGGATGGCCATCGCCAAATATCAAAATCAAAATCAAAAAATTTTCCTATCAAGTTCAACGAAGAGGCCAAGCAAGCTTTTATACTTTTGAAGGAAGTCTTATCATCTGAAGACGTCCTAGTATTCCCTGATTTTGGAAAACCTTTTATTCTAACAACCGACGCTTCTGATAAAGCAATCGGTGCAGTTCTCTCACAACAATTTTCAAACGGTGAACGACCAATTACATTCATATCACGTACACTTTCACAAACAGAGGAAAACTATGCCACAAATGAAAAAGAAATGTTAGCCGTCGTATGGGCATTAAATGCATTACGAAATTTCATTTATGGTACCAAAATAAAAATTTACACTGATCATATGCCACTAACCTTCACCTTATCACCAAAAAATAATAACGCAAAGCTAAAACGTTGGAAAGCATATTTAGAAGAACATGATTATGAGATACAATATAAACCAGGCAAATCCAATGTTGTAGCTGACGCTCTTTCTAGAATTCAAATTAACTCTCTTACACCAACTCAACATTCTTCTGACAACGACGATTCATCTTACATTCCATCCACTGAAGCCCCTATTAATGTTTTCCGTAATCAAATAATATTTCAAATCGGTCAAAACTCTGCCTACGAACAAAGCATTCCATTCGAAGGATACAAAAGACACATTTTTACTGAACCACAATTCACTATTGACTTTCTAAAAGACAAAATGAAAAGATATCTCATTCCAGGACTTTTAAATGGAATAATGACCGACGAATCTATCATGGCTACTATTCAAGAAATCTACAAAAAAAACTATAATCCAAAATTAGTGCGTGCACGATTCTCACAATCGAAAGTTGAAGACATTAATGATCAAAAACAACAATTAGAAGAAATTAAAACGATACATAATTTTGCACATAGAAATGCTAAGGAAAATTCACTTCAACTTTTGAGAAAATGCTACTTTCCGAAAATGACAAAAATAACACAGGAATACGTTAAGACTTGTGAAATTTGTAAAACAGAAAAATATGAACGCAACCCCCAGAAATTCATCCCCGTCAAAACACCTGTCCCATGTTATCCTGCAGATATCATCCACATAGACATCTTTGTCTATAATCAAAATAATCTTTTTCTAACATCCCTTGATAAATTCTCCAAATTCCTTAAAATCCGACCTATCAAATCGAAATCAATCCTACATATCAAAGATGCCTTGATACAACTATTATATGATTGGGATGTGCCTGCGCAAATAGTAATAGACAACGAAAGCAGTTTTATATCAAATGTCATAGAACAGGAAATCAAGATTATCGGTATTAAAATTTTCAAAACACCTGTACACCGATCAGAAACAAATGGCCAAGTAGAACGTTGTCATTCTACTATTAGAGAAATCTCAAGATGCTTGGCAGACTTATCTCACTTCTTAACTAGGCGAACCTAGCCAGAATTTTCACCTGCCCCCGGGCTTCTGAATGCCAAAGGGGGACTAGGCTCTGCGGAATGCACGTATCTGCATGCTCGTGCTGTTTTAGTCCTGACCGAGGAATTGTCGGACAATCGCGCAGGTGCTAAGGATGACCGACTTTTGGATGCCGGCCAATTCCTTCTCGATGTTCAACACCTTTAGCGCTTCCAGAAGTGTCTTCGGGATAATTCCAGTTCCAGAGAGAACGACTGGAACAATTCTTGGGACCTCCCTTAGCCCCCACAGTTCCTTGAGCTCCACGGCTAATGGTCGGTACTTGCAGATTTTGCGACCGTGGGTCTCCTCCAGATTCTGGTTCAGTGGAATAGCGACATCGATGATGGTGACTTTGCGGTCGCTCTTGTCGTAAACCATTATATCTGGGCGGTTGTGGTGGATCGAGAGGTCGGTCAGAACAGTGCGATCCCAGTACAGCTTGAAACGGTCATTTTCCAGGACAGGTGCAGGCAGGTACCGGTAGTTTGGTACGTTGTCTTCCAGTAGAGCACATTGGAGCGCCAGTTGTCGATGAACAATACGGGCCACGTTGTTGTGGCGCTCGGTGTAGGCTGCATTGGCCAAAACGGGACAGCCTCCCATAATGTGTTCTATGTTTTCACCTGGTTGATGGCACATCCGGCAAATGTCATCAACGTCTTGATGCCAGACGTACCGCCTGCAGTTTCTCGTCGGCATTATCCTGTCCTGGATGGCTATCATGTCGGCTTCTACTACTGAAGAGAGTTCACCACGCGTTAGCCACAGATTAGATGCGGCCTTGTCGACGTGTGGCCGGTCCAGTTGATGGGGGTGGGCACCATGCACTGCCTTCTGCTTCCAAGCTGCAATCTTCTCCTCCACTGTCTGCAGATTGCAATTTAGTTGGTACTCCGCTTGCGCCAAGTGCAGAGCGCTGTATCCTCTGTCAGCGGCGCAGACAGCCCGGTATAGCGCGTTTTGGTTGGCGCGTTCTGCGAAGTATTCGCGCAGTTGTCGTACCTGGGCAACACACAGTGCAGAAATATCGACGATTCCAAGTCCCCCTTCTTTGCGTGGTAGTGAAACTCTCTCCAGTGCCGATTGAGGATGGTGCATTCCGGCCTCTTTGAATGCTTTCCTCATCCTCCTCTCAAGGTCCTCTAGGTCAGTTTTGCTCCATTTGACTACACCAAAACTGAAGGTCAGCAGGGGAACCGCGAATGTGTTGATCGCGCGTACCTTGTTCCCCGCGTTGAGGAAAGTCCTCAGGACACAGTTCACTCGACTCAAGAACTTGTCTCGCAGCTCCGTCTTGATGTCGGAGTGGCGAATCCCGGTGAGCTGTCGGAATCCAAGATATTTATAGGATTCGCCACGAACCATGTCTCTTATAAACTCGCCGTCATAGACCTCGTAGCCTCCGGATTCGGTAAGTTGTCCTTTCAGCAGGTGGACACAGCGACACTTGTCGAGGCCGAACTCCATACAGATGTCCCTGCTTATGTCTTCGACAACCCGGATAGCTACACCTAGACGCTGACGTGAATCAGCGTAGACCTTGAGATCGTCCATGTAAAAGGTATGGGTCACTTCTTCGTGGGCGCCGTCGCCATACCTTATTTTATAGCCATGACCGTTTCTATTGAGCGTCCTACTGAGGGGGTTCAGTGCCAGACAAAACCAAAGCGGGCTGAAAGAGTCGCCTTGGAATATCCCCCTCTTTATCTGCAGCGTTCTAGACTGCAACACATTTTCCCCATCACTAAGGTGCAGAGACGTGCTCCACTGCCTCATCGCATGCTGCAGGAACCTAACGACGACGGGATCAATTTTGTAGAGCTCCAATACCCGGACGAGAAACGAGTGAGGTATGGAGTCATAAGCCTTCCTGTAATCGATGTAGGCCATACTTAGGTTCCGCTGGTTATATACCGCCTGGCCGACTATGGCTGCGTCGATGATGGCCTGGTCTTTGCAGCCATGCGTATTTTTCCTGCATCCTTTCTGCTCTTCTGCGATGATGTGATGCTGTTCGCAGTGAGCAGAAACTTTGGCGGTAATTATGCTGCTCAGTATTTTGTACAGACTCGATAGGCACGTTATCGGTCTGTACTTTGATGGGTTCAATGTGTTGCTGTCTTTCGGGAGGAGGAAGGTGACGCCACGGGTGGCGAATTCAGGAAGGTTGTGTGGGTCACGTAGCACCTTGTTGAAGCACTCAGCTATCTTTGGATGTGCGACGGTCAGCTTCTTGTGCCAAAAGTTCTGGACACCATCGGGGCCCGGTGCTGCCCAGTTCCTCAGGTACCGCGAGGCTTCGCGGACATCGTTCTCTTCGACGATGATAGCTGGCATCTCTCCAATTTCACCACAACTCTCCTCCTCCCGTCTTAACCACATTTGCCCGTCGCGATGTTCTACTGGGGTCTCCCAAATACCAGCCCAGAAGTTCGTCACATCGCTAATATCTGGCAAACCTTCGCGGTAGTCGGGCTTCTCGTCGCTAATGTGGTCGTAGAACGCTTTTTCGTTATCTCTGAACATCCGATTTTGTTCCTGGCGCTTTGCAGAGTCAGAGTAACGTTTCAGCCGTTTAGTTAGGACGCTCAATTGCTGTACCAGTGTGTCGAGTTTTTCCGTCAGCTGGTGAGCTCCCAGCTGGCGAAGTTCAGTAGGCCGCACGATCACAGCAACTTGGCGACATAATTTCGCCGATCTGCTGCCTCTTTTGTACGCCATCAGTCTTCCAATTGCGGCGCGCTTGTTTAGGATCCGTTGCTCCAATCTCCTTCGCCATGGAGGCTCACGCCTTTCACGGAGATGTTGGAGCAGTCCGCCTCTTGGCCTAATACGGTATCCTAAACTTTTGGCGGTCGCCACAGCAGCACAGTAAACTTTCAGTTGCAGCTCCTCCATGTTCTCAGCATCAACCAAGTGCAGCGGAAGAACGTGCTCGTTCATGAGCTTTACTGCACTTGTCAGCCTGCGGGAATGCTGCAACTTCGGGATCCTGGGGCGCGACAATGGGTCTGTGTCGCGGAACTGTGAGATCGCCTCGTCGTAGTGGAAGACCAGATCGCGTAGTAGTTGTTGATCTGGCTGTGGGTCTTCCGGCTCAGGGGGTTGTAGTACTGTGGCCTCCACTGGTGCTGATTCGCGTGCCCCACTCGCGAATGAATTGCTCAGCCGTACTGAACTTCGTCTCGACACATCGCTTGCTCTGTTGTTCCTGGAGCTTATTTCTCTCTGCACCTGCTGCTTGATCTCGTCGATTTGCGTTTGGGAGAGCATGTTGTTGCGTACTATCGCTCTACGCCTCGCGTTCATCGCGTTCTGATCAAGCCTCCCGACGAACTCTGGATACGCTTCCTCGAACATTGTTAGTATTCGAGGGCGACCGCTCATGTCCGTCTCCAAAGCAGTGCAGATGTAATAGGCGCGGATCACGAATTCGTTCATTTCGTGTGTCCACATGATCCGGCGCCTAGTTGTACCCACAAGTGTGGACGACTGTCGTCTGGCAGTCGCAACACGTCTCGTAGGCGCAGCGTTTCTTGGGTGATGTCGATGGCTGCTGTTTCCGTGTGGCGGTAGCTCTTCGGGTTGAACCCGGCTGGTGGCCCGCTCTTGCACATCGCCCTCCAGCCGCTGGCCGCTCGCTCTTACGCCCGTTCCAGGACCAGCTCCAGTTCGGGGACCCTCCTCGGGCGATCGCATTCTAAGTATTCTTCGTGAACGTAGCTCCATTTTCTGGGTGTATCTCCTTTGCCCGGGAGACAGCGGGTATGCAAGGCCTCCATGACCCGGGAGGCCTTCCCCGGGAGAGATATAGCGCTCTGACTCGCTCGCACCCCCTCACTTAGCCACTTTCGACACCCGTTCTCGGAGCCAAGACCAGGTGTGTGTTTCCAGTTCACGCCCGATCTAAAAATGTCGTCATATGATCTTCGTGGAGGCGTGAGATAGGAACATTTGAGACCAACGGGCAGGCTCCTACCCTAGTGTTGATCCCCATTTGAGAACCAAATTGCTTTTTTTTTTTTTTTTTTTTTTTTTTTTTTTAATTATACATATTTATTTCCAGTTATTTCCTAATTACAATATCCATAACTACTTACTACACTATTTACAAACAAATATTGGTAAGTAACATACATAACATTCCTAGCTGTTCTCTTTCTTCATTCACACGTTTTACCAAAACGCATTGAGAGCCGAACTAAAGTGTCTTTCGAATACTTTTCTGTTGTTCCAACGTATGTTACGTAAACGTCGGTGAAAATCAAACAAACTCCCGTTTTTGAAATGTCTTACATTATAATTAATTGCCTCTCCTACTAGAAAAAGAGCTGCTTTTTTTCTATTATCTTTCCCTGATATGTCATCTGACAATACCTGCTCGGGTGTTCTATAGTTTAGTTTGAGTTTGATTTTAACTATTTCTTCAATCCATTTCCATATTTTTCTTGCATCCGTGCATTTTTTTATCCTATGTATGTTATTATCAAGTTCACCACACTTTTCACATACATAACTTTCTAGACCATTAATTCTATGGTTGTACATTTTTACATCGTTAGGAATTATATCGTTAAAGACTTCATACAGTACAGATTTGGTTGCTGTTGATAAATACTCTTTACTAATGTTCTCCCAGATTTGATTCCATCTTCTATGTGGATGCTTTTCTTGAATCTTATTGATTCCATCTGTTTTACTCAAAAACAAATAGTAAAATTTGCGGCATGAATCAAAAAAAGGGTCATTTTTCAGCTCGTTCGCTTTTTTAATTAGCTGATTTGTGTTTGGAGTTATATTTTTCAGCGTGCGAGTTTGCATCAGAAAATGTTCACCAGCAACATGTCTGTTCAGATTAATCAAACAATTCACAAATAATGCTTTGGTTTTACTCTCTACGTCTACTAGGTTAAGTCCTCCTCTTTCAGGACATTTATATAGTTGGTTTCTGGCTACTTTATATATAGGGTTCCTAGCCCAAAGGAATCTTCCTGTTATTAATCTAATTTTAGCCAGATGTTTATTTTCCATAGGCAAAATTTGAGAAATGTACCACAGTTTTGACAGGGTAAATACATTCAATATCCATGTTCTTTGCACTAAGTTAAGGTTCCTTGCAGAGTTTGTGAAAATTGTCGCCTGTATTTTCCTTATCAAATCGTCATAGTTACTGTTAATCATTGATTTATAATTAGATTCAACTAGCATTCCGCTTTCCTCCACGTTTTCCACTCGTATTCTTGTGAGTGACTGCACTCCCACCTTTTCCGCTACTATCCTTCTTAGTCACCTCTTTCACCTTCGTAAGGGTTTGGATAATATCCAGTATGCTTTCCTCATCGCCAGATGCAGTGCTGTTGTTCTTTGTACGTTTTTGCAAACTCTTTGTCTTACCCTGTTTTACCTGTTCATCATTTGAATCGTCCGATGCTGATCGTGATGCTACCAATGCTCGTTTTGTTCCGATGGTAGACTCGTTCTTACTGTCGTCGATTACCATTATGTCGCTTTGCTCACCTTCATCATTTGCAGTGATGTTTTCTCCAAAACACACAGATCCTTCGCTGAAAACCGATTGGTTGGTTCCAACCGACGAAATCACCGGTTTCTGAAGTTCCTTAATATTTTCAATCTTCCTAGCCTGCTCAAGTCGTTGCGCCAAAATACCTGCACCGGATGCAACCTTTGCATATAGTAGTGGTCCTTGTTCTGTAGAATCTCCTTCATGTGTCACCGAACTGATTTCCGCTCTGTCTACGTGGTTGCCTTCCTGAAGCTGAGGGCAGTTGACTTTCAGGTGGTCATCTGCCTTACAGTGGAAGCACCGATTCTTGAATCCTTCATAGTAAATTCGTGCCTTGCTGTTCCGGATGTAAAGGGATGCAGGAATCTGCTTCTGGATATCCATGTACACTCCGCGAATTCCTGAGTAGACATCGAATTCACATTCAGTTGGAAATTTCTCTCTCACCTGCTTCCCAATTTTCCCATATCGAGTCAGTACTCGTTCAATTTCGTCATCGCTAACTTCCGGAGGAAGGTTGAAAATTCGTACGTATTTGTATGTTCCTCCTGCTACCGACATTTTCACCTGTACCGTTGATCCATCGTTATATTCGAAAGTGTGTACTTCTGGATTATACAAAACAGCGTCGTTAAACGCGTCTGCAGTTTTGAAACGGATGTAAACCCTTTTTTCATCGGCATTCCTGTAGCACGTGTCCATATTCGTCCGATCTGCAGTCAGTTTCTTACCAAAACGGCTCATCTCAAACAAAGACGGTCCCGAGGCATCCTTTGGGAATTCGAA
The DNA here is from genome assembly GCF_029784135.1 of Toxorhynchites rutilus septentrionalis. Lineage (NCBI taxonomy): Eukaryota > Metazoa > Arthropoda > Insecta > Diptera > Culicidae > Toxorhynchites > Toxorhynchites rutilus. Next base: position 339,305,483 of record NC_073745.1, read on the forward strand.
CATCAGTGTGTTCTTCTTTGTTGATTCCATTCTTTAAACTCAATACACAATTGAGAGTTCCGTTTTATTGTTAGTGAACAAAGCCTACTGTTCACACAATTCGCAAATAATCACCAGTGATTCGATTGTGCGTCCTCTTCTGATGAAATCTACTGGTCAACTGTTGCTTGAAATTCTTAAACCCAGACTGGTCAATAATAGATTTGATTCAACAATCAGTTCATAGGTACAATAATACTTTCCATTCCTTTATCAAAGACACACCTCGCAATGTATATATTGGAACAAATTATAACAACTTACCATTTGAAGATTTTGCCAAACAAAGAGAAAAAACTTTTGAAAAAATATATAATTTACATCAGGCCAAAAACGAAAATATTATTGAAAAAACATACCCAATCTTTCAACCAGGCTCATATGCTTTCGAAAAAACCAATGATATATCAAAAAGAAAAAGCAGGTACAAACACATTAAAATCAAAGAAGATCATAACACTTTTATAATAGACACTACAGGCAGGAAAATACATAAGGTCAATCTACGGAAATCTAATTAATTCTTCAATCCTTTCATTACAGACTCGCCTTCTGCGTGTCGGCCATACACTCCAGTATTCACGTACATGACCTCACAAATAATCCACTAGCTATCATACCATTAGGGAAAGCTAGGATAAAAACAGGCTACGTAAGGATAGTACATCCCATAGATTTGATTCAAATAGGAAACACCATATCCAACGTGAATGATGAAATACAATCAAACCCTTCAGTTAATCCTTTATACGAATTGATGCAAATTAAGAATTATAAATTGTATGAAACCTTTCTCAAATTGAAACCTTTTATAAAAAGACAAAAAAGATGGGATACTATAGGCACTGTATGGAAGTGGGTAGCAGGCAACCCTGATGCAGACGACCTTCGTATCATCAACGCTACACTTAACTCCCTCATCACCCAAAACAACAAGCAAGTAATGATAAACCAAGCTATAAGCAATAGAATACAAGAAGTAACCGATTTGGCTAATCAAATGCTGTTAATGGAAAAACAAAAAGCTAAAAATCATTCGATTGAAATTAATCATTTAATGATACTGTCCAACTTAGACTCACTTCAGGACCAGATAGAAACACTTGAGGAAGCAATTCTAATGGCAAAACATGGTATACCGAGTAGCAAGCTGTTATCAATGCGCGACTTCAATACGATCGCAACCTTCCTGGGAGACCACGACATATTCGTCACATCATTTGAGGAACTATTATCACAATCAACGGCACAAGTAACATTGAACAACACGCACATTGCGTATATTTTAAAAGTACCACAATTTTCAAAAGACATTTATGAATATGAATACATTGATTCCATTATAAAGAACAACAAACGCATCTCACTGCAACGCAATTATCTAATGCGTAATTTGACACACATTTACGAGTCAAACCAACCATGTGAGGATCAAGGAAATTATTTTCTTTTCGAAACTTCAACTTTAACCCCAAGCAATGACTGCATAGAAAAACTAATACGTGGACAACATTCCAATTGCATCTTCGAAAAAATATATTCAAGAGGTTTAGTCAAACGAATAGACGACGCCTCCATACTTATCAACAACGCACTTGTGCAAGTCTCATCCAACTGCAGCAACTCGAACCAACAACTCAATGGTTCATTTCTAATCCAATTTGAAGGATGCACTCTACGAATCAACGGAGAATTCTTCTCTAACTTTGAAACTATTCTACCTGGACGACCGTATCACCCTACAACCGGCCTAATAGTTACCGAGCTCGATACCCTGGACTCACCACCTGTTGAATATCTACAGAACCTGACATTAGAAAAATCGAGACGAATTGGAAATATTGAAACTTCAAAGTAACTCTCTCACCTGGAAGCTACACCTGTTTGGATCCATTGGAGGATTCACGGTAGTATCAATAATTGCCACAATTGGAGTTTTCCTATATCTTTCTAGAAAAACAATCATCAACGCCAAATTCAGCATTCCAAGTATTAACAAAGACGACATCATTCTCACGGAAACTGTTTCCGTCAGCAAAAACGAAATCATCACAAACTCCAAGACACAGTCATCAGAACTATCAGCAGAACGCGAAAACGAAATCCAATCTTTCATCGACATGCCATCACCCTTTCGAACCATTAAACTTTGAGGACAAAGTCATTTAAGAGGGGAAGAGTTAAGTCACCAACCATCTGGCCAGCAACGGACCACCCGCGAAGCGATAATTCATTATCAACAAACTCCAGACATGGGACCACTCAGCCACATCACATCATAAACAATCTCACGACCCAAGATCCAAATAAACAAACATTTCCATTATTTGCCATAATGCAGTATTTAGCGATAGGACTAGAATCAGGGCACAGCGAGATTATATATAGCAGTATCCTAAAATTCTATGTTCAGTTATTTAGCAAGAGTGAATAAAGACACGTTGGTGTCAAAAAAATATTTTTTTAAATAAACCTTCTGTAAAAGTATTAACTTATATATCATGAAAGTATGTTTTCAAAAAATTCCAGTAGAGTAACCTTACTGTTGCATGTTGTGGGGTTCGATCACATCTCAAGCGAAATAAGGTTCATAGTTTGTGATCGATATCTGAGTGAGAAGGAGAAAGTCTGATGCGAGTTGAACCAAAATAAACGAGAAGTGCTGATAGCTTTCGACTCTGCTCGACTCTTTCGAGTCTACTGTAGTAATAACAAATTAAATAACTAAAAAGATGTAATATAAAAGTTTCGATGCGTTCTAAAATAATATCCGAAGTGATGGACAAGTGGATTGAATAATATAATTCCGTAGTTCTACGTCGAAAACTGCGGTCGTGTCCTAGATACAACCCATTACAATTTTTTTAATGGATTGAATAAATGTAATGTTGAATAATACACAATCAACTATAGAAACTCAAGATTAGTAATTGAATAATAATGTCATCAGTATGTAGAGTCTTTCTGGGAAATATATATGAGTTCTTTTAGTGCTGTCTTTCGACATTTCAACACATCAGTTGGTCGTAATACAAATACACAAGTGTATTTCAGTAGGTTCTAAAACGAAAGTTTTTTATTCCACACCGTATTTTCGAGATCCTGCAACTAACAAGAGAACGAGGATTTAGATTAACATTACAGATACATTTTGGTTAGCGCTTGATGAATCAAACTATAAGTCGCCATAATAAAGAAGAATTTACCACGAAACCAAATAAAAATGGCGTGGAAAACACCAATCAATGAATTACGATGTAAATTCCAATCTTCGGAGGTGACATCAAAACATTTCTCAACACAAATATTAAATCAAAACAAAGTTGAAACACGAACTGAATTGAAGAGCTGGTTTTCTACCCGCACCCTAAATCAACTACGCCATACATTTCACCAACGGCTTCACCGAAACATTCGATAGATGCAAGTCACGACATTTCAACTGCAAATAGCACCCTAGTTAATCCACCCACACCCGAAGGGACCAAGCGGCGACATTTGGCGAAAGAGAAAATCGCACACAAAGGGAGGGGAATTATAATTTCTCATTCACTAGCCATGAATAGAGAAATAGATTGATCGGTAAGCTCTGCCACTGCGTACCGAAAGGCGACGTATCCTTCTCCCGATCCGATCCGTTCCGATACGGCGGTGAAACGGTGAATCGAACGAAACACGTGTGAACGGAGAGAAGAAGCTAGGGGCCAGAGAAGGTTAGGGGCCCACGGGGAAACCGGATGATGTAATGGTAATGGAGGCCGACCGAGAGTATTGTTTCGCTCGGTGAATTACTGCTGAACCAGGCGACGGCACGATTCGAATATGGAGTGAATGAAAGATAGAAAGGAAGAGGAGAGCTTCTATCCACACCACCGATAGAGAGACACAGGACGCAGCAACGAAAAAAAAAAAATGGAGACTGGCTTTTGTCGTTAAGGACGATGATTGCTGTTATTTATGACGTTCAATTTCCATGTTTAAATTAAGTGCGTCTTCGATAGCGGAACGAACCGAATCCCGGAGCAAGTGCGATTGGGAGTTTTAATTGGAAGTTTTATAAGCGCTCGTAACGTTGACGAAGCGCGAATAGACTTTTATTGTGACAATAAATTCTAAGCATACGTCGGCAATATCCGGAAAATTAATTCAACGATATGTTATCCAAAGATTTGTTACCGCGCGAGATCAACGGGGGATTTTCTTTCGCATCAAATACTCGATTCTACATTCTCATGAAATTTATTCACTGGTGCTTTTCTGTAAAATAATTAATAACGGGCTGATCCCGTATATGCTAATAAATACGAAAAGCTGAAATTACTTCCCTGATAATATCCGGTCATCAAAATATATAATTTCCTATCCTCAGCTTACTAATTAAAAACTATTCAACTCATAATTATCGAATGCACTTCTACCATCGAGCGAGGAGAATTTCAATGTTTCGTTCTATATATTGCTTTCGAAGATAAATTCATCTGGAATGGAAATTCTGTACTCACTTGCTTGCGATAGCTTGATTGCTCGTGCCTTTGTACAAATGTAAGGCTCGAACTGGGAAAAGGGAGAATAAGATGGAGCTGACGGATTATTTCAGGTAGAGTGCATTCAGAAAAGGAAACTAATGACTGATGAAACGACACATACCTATATTGATTGCCAACCTCCTCTCTGATGCTCTGCTCGATCATAACTCTACGGTGCGAATGTTTAGGAATGTTTTATAGGAAAATATAAACAATGTTTCAAACTTCAAACAACTGAACTACTCAAACATTGCTACATCGCTACTCAAATATATAATATTTAGGTGTATAACACCATGGTTGGTTGTGGTTTAAAAAATTGTCGAAAATAGTTCTCAAAATTTGCGCCGCCTGATTGAGGCTTGACAGAAAAATTTATAATTAAAACCTTTCACGTTCCACCTTCACCGCCAGTTTGCCGGGACAAACCTGGACCGATAGCGGCGGCAGCTCAGAGGCAAGATCTTCCCCAAGTTGATTACAATATCCTTCGATTGAAAATATGTTACCTTCATCAGGAATGCTTCCGTTCGCCTCGAGCTCCTTCTCCCGCTGCTGCTGCTGCTTTTTTCCATCGGACGAAGAAACGCTGGTTTTCATCATCATCGTTAACGGCGCCCCGATCTGGATTCGGATGGTGCTATCTTTCGTAATTGATTTTCTTCCCTTCTCCAGCGACTCCGATGGCGGGTGGGTATCCTCGACCGATTTTCTGTAGCTCAGCGCCTTCAAGCATTTCTCATCCTGCTTGGGACCCCGTAGCGTCGTCGGCAGCAGATTGGTGCTCATTTGCTTCTTCAGGCAGAGACCTCCCGTCATCAGGGAGATGATAAAACCGAACAGAATCGTCAGGAACGTCCCGAGGAACGAGTACCACATGTAGCTGATATGGTACACGGCGGCCAGCGGGGAATCATCCTGTGTCGAGCTGCAGTGGCGAAATTGCAAGAAGAGTGAAAGTTGTAATTTAGATTCTTGACAGGAAGGATGTGAATGGGTGTGGGGATGGGCGGCAGAAGGTGGGAATCAAGACGAATCAGAACAGCACGAGAACAGAACTGGGAATGTATGGACGAGAAAACCTTTCTTCGTCGATCTGTCAGCGTTTGATTCGATGATTTCATGCATCATCTGCCAGACAATGAGCTTAATTGAGCGTGATTTTGATGGGAAATTAAATGAATTTGATGTTTGCTTTTTGGTAACTGCAGGCGGGTTAATCAGTCAGAATTTCCTTGAATTTATCGAAAGGCCACCTCCCTGTTTTGGGTCAGCCAATTGGAGTGAATGTACTCGACGAGAGTTTGAGGTTTGGATAGGTCATTCAGTTCTGGGTATTCTGCAAGTTATCCTTCTACTCAGAAAATGAATTTTCCGAACGAATAAAAAAATTAAAACATCAACCTAATTATATTCCAAAAATTAAAAGCCAAACGATTATTTCATAGAATTATTCAAAATAAGGTGATTCATAAATACAAATACAAGACTCGGACTCGGACTCGATTATCCGGAGTATTGATTTTTTTTTTACTCCGAATAATCGAATCCTCCGGATAATCGAGTCAAAACAATTTTTTTTCTTTATTTGTTTTTTTTGCATGTATTTTTGGTTTTTTGAAAATAAAAGAGGAATTTGATTTCTGATTCGCCTCCTTACAGTCAGAAAACAACTTTCTCACGTGAAAAAAATTAATTTATCCGGATTCTCTCAGGAGGTGATAGACGATCATATTTGATGAAAAAAATCCTCCTACGCATATGTTCGAATTACAACAATGACACAGTTATAGAACTTTTTTTTTTGTTTCGGACTCTGTTGCTTCATACTGGCTCTACATTACAAAGTACGCAACGGAAGACGATTCTGATGCTTTCATTTGAAAGATGAGAAAATTTAGTACAGGATATAGTAGTGGAACAACTAAATTAGTTAATTTTAATAACACTTTGGAAGTTTTTAATGTGTTATTTTTAATTTTATCCTGAAAATTTATATTAAACTAGATTGTTTCTATCAATTAAAATGGAGTTCTTTAACCGCTCCACAATTTGTTCTTTGACGCACAACTTCTATCTTTCTTAATTTGGCTGCAATATCGATATAAACAATTCCTGGGGAAAATTCAAGCAAAATCTTCAAAAATCACGTTTTTTACCCCACTGTACATGTAATAGCTACTTGAACTTCACCTTAACGTTGATAGGTTACATTTCTTCATGAAATAAGTCATATTTCAAATAAAAAAAAAAATTTCCAAACTGAATATAATCGAGTCCAAAATTGTATATAATCGAATCACATATGGCCGGTGTTAAGTCAGACCGGACCATGTGGCATTTTTATGATTTCGAGAAAAACGAACATAAAGTTTAATGCTCTGCAATTTTTAAAGCATTTGATTTTTTCGTTCAATATTGTTCTCAGAAATGTTAGCTACTCTCTGACAATACTTTGACGTATGATAGTTGTAAAAAAACATGAAGTATCATGCCAAAAAATGCAGTTTTTTGGCTGCCTATACGTACATGGTCCATTCTGACTGAACCAAATGAAGCATTTTTTAAGAGTTGGTTCACTGTGACAGAACAATTTCGAAATATTTCTCAATCAATTAACAGTTGTGAGTCAAAGTGTGCCATTCTGCTATGAAAATTAGAGCGAGAAGGATTGTGAGTTTGGAACTGCATAAACATTTGTTTGCGTTCAGCATAATAGTCTCTGCCATCTACCATCTACAATCATCTTAGACAGTATTCGTCAATAGAATCGTCAAATTTGAATTCATTGTCATCGCCACAGCCTAAAACGCACTCTGAAATAGTACATTTTGCGATCATTCACACTGAAAACCAACGTTTTTCTCAGGGGGACCAAGTTTATTTTTTAATATACTCAGAATGTGTACATTAACGGGTTCAAGCACATTTCAACAAGGTACCTCTTAGCATCAAGAAAATGTTTTGTTGGTTTGAATTCGGCGCTTGGATATTGTTTAAATTCAATATACAAATGATTGATACATGGTCCACTCTGTCTGCACATGATATAGAGCCATTTCGCCATGGTAAATGGTACATGGTCAGCTCTGACTGCAAACTAAGAGGGATTTTCGTTGATCAACCATAACAAGTAGGATCCGTCATTCCTGCTGTATACGTGATTTTCCAAATCTGATAAATGTGGTACGTAGCTTACATAATGCTTAACCAAATGTAATCAATAACTCGAAATTTTGCGACTTGGTCCCCTTTGATTTAACACCGACCATATAATCGAGTCTGTATATAATCGAGTCCGACTTGTACTGCATTCTATTAGTCGAATCATTTCATTTGAAACCAATATTGAGGGGATTGCAAAAAAATACATACAGACCTTTTCGAATTTATATTGTTCATAGTGTAGTGTATTCTCCAAATCAAGCCATTCAACCATTTTTTGCGGCGACCAAAATGAAGTTTTCAAGATCATGGAATACGCAGTTTTATAATGACAGTAGAAATAAATGTGTGTTCCAAATTTCAGATCAATCATTCAACAGGAACGGGATCAATTTTCTATTAATGTGGGACAACCCAACAAACATTCAAACATACACAGAAACAGGTCAAGCTGAATGAAACCATTCAAAAAGTAATTAGTTGTTTAAGGACTGTGGCCATATTGAAATTGGATTTTTCATTATCTGCTATGTTCTACTAGTCGAGAACTTTCTTTTGATGCATTTTGGGCATTTTTCATAAATAACTGTGTTCTACTAGTCAAGCCCTTTCATTTGATACCCATATTGATGGGGTTGTGATAAAAATACATACGGCCATTTTGGATTTGAATTTTTGATAAATAACTGTATTCTACTAGTCAAACCCTTTCATTAGATACCCATATTGATGGGGTTCTAAGGAAATATGTAATCCGCCATTTTGTAGTGGCCACCATCTTAGATTTGAATTTTTTCATGAATAACTGTATTCTACTAGTCAAGCCCTTTCATTTGATACCCATATTGATGGGTTTGTGAAAAAACTATACAGGGAAACTTCGATATAACGTACCCTCGATATAACGTACATTTTACCTCTATATAACGTACACATTACCAAAGTCCAAAAAAAACATTTTTTTACATATTTTTTCCTGAAAGAACAATAAATTATCTGTATTTTGATACTACAGCTTGTGTTGCAACTTTAACCAATCCCGAAATACAACTGTTTTGTGATTCCGGATTCTAAATGAAGCAAGCTTCAATCAACAGAACGTAGGAAAACATCATGAGAAAAGTTGGCTTCGTCTTCCAATTGAATTTATTCATGAACCTTCCTCAAACAGCAACACAATAAAGTAATATAAGCTACGTTTCAGAGTTCTTTATTATGCTTCGACATAACGTACAATTCGATACAACGTACAATTTTGAAAGTAAAATGTACGTTATATCGAAGTTACCCTGTATATGGCTCCATCTTGCGGTGGCGGCCATTTTGGATTTGCATTTTTCATAAATAACTGTGTTCTACTAGCCCAAGCCCTTTTGATACCCATATTGATGGAGTTCTGAGAAAATATGCAATCCGCCATTTTGTAGTGGCCGCCATCTTGGATTTGCATTTTTCATTTATAACTGTGTTCTACTAGTCAAACCAGGGTTATCACATT